>NC_141350.1:21643295-22158295 GCF_057382095.1 Aulonocara sp. 'chitande type north' Nkhata Bay | reverse complement strand
CATCACTCCAGAGAACACGTCTGCACTGTCCAGTAGCAGCATGCTTTACACCACCTCTTCTGTCATTTTGCATTGCATTTTGTGATGCAAGGCTTGGATGCAGCTGCTCTGCCATTGAAACCCAGTCCATTAAGCGCTCTACACACTTTTCTTGAGCTAATCTGAAGGCCACATGAAGTTTGGAGGTCTGTAGTGATTGACTGATTGCTGACTGATTGATTTTATGTGGCTCTGGCTGATTCTCAATCACTTCCACTTTGTTATAATTTCGCCAATCTTTGTAGAGGCGGTCTGCATGCTTAGGTGGTTTATTTTATACACCTGTGGCCATGGAAGTGATTGGAACGTATTTTGAATCATTTGGATGGCTAAGTGAATACTTGGGCAATACAGTGTATGTTTGTGTTGTGTCATATTTTCCACAGACCTATATGACAACTTACACAGCTCTGACTTCAATCATGTAATGCTGCTTTGTTTTTCAAACCAGCATTTTGTTTTAACTTAAAACCACAGAGGAAGGTATTTTATAAAACCTGAATCTGTGGAGTACATTCACTCATGTTCTTAATCTGAGGAGACTAAATTGTTCACCTAGAAGACTGAGATCCTTTACCAAATAGTTACCAAAGTATCTCTATGTATAAAGTTTTTATGTGGGACCTCTAAATGAAGGTTCATGGGGGGGAAAAAAACGGGGGGAAAAAACCCAGTACCATTCACAGAGAGTTGGGGAATGGCTGCAATCACAGCACTGTAAGATGGTGAACATGTACCCTTAGGCCCCCTCCTCGATTCAGAGATGGTCTTTCCCTTTTCACATGATCAGTGGTTATTGGTCAGTGGCAGTTTAGCCACTCTCCTTTGACCTCTGATATCAACAAGGTATTTTCATCCAGAGACTTGCTTCTCGGATATTTTCTCTTTTTGAACAATTCTCTGTAAACTCTAGAGATGGTTGCGTGGAACATCTGAGATGATCAGCATCTTCTGAAATGCACCAAGAGCTCATATGCACCAACAATCATGCTACCTTCAAAGTCTCTTAAATCACCTTTCTTTCCTACTCTGATACTCTGTTTGAAATTCAGCAGCTCTTCTTGACCATGTCTACATGCCTAAATGCCTCGAATTGCTGCCATGTGATTGATTTGCATTAAGAAGAGGTTGAATAAGCGCATTTAAGAAAGTGGGCAGTGAGTGCATAGCCTCATGTAAAAATAATCGATGTGAGTCAGGAAATTTATTCTGATGGGAAAAGAAATGTCTAAAGTAACTCTTACCGCAGTCCAAATATTTCAAATATAGTCAGTCTTAAATTAAATGATGTCATCACCAGTGAGACTGGCCAGTGCTTGCATTGTGAAGGGTCTAAATAATAAACACAAATAGCATGACTGAGTATATTAATATGTTATGATGTCCCATAACACTCATGGTAATAGACTTGTTAATCAGCTGTCACTGTTTCAACCAAACGTGAAGATTTGGTGCTAATCCCGTATCACAGAGTGGTAATGTCAGACTGTCAGACTAGCACTGTTGAGCTGCTGTAACTAGAATAGAAGCAAATAGCTGGATGTCCACCCTCTGGAACTAATCACAGTTAATGAGAACAGCCCAATAACGCAAAAAAAACAAAAACAAAAACATGTTCAAACCAGCTTCACTTTATGTGACAATATTATGTTGCTAAAAACAACATGAATGCTCTGCTTTATCCTATTTGCTATGTGAAAATATAGACATCATGCTTAGCAAGAATCATTCTTACAAACTGTGTCTTCATTTCATCCTTAATTGCAATACTTTATGCAATTTTCTGGTTGCTTATTACACTTTCGAGTGTAGGGTGGTAGGTTTTTTGTTTGTTTTGTTTTATTTGTCAAAAATCCTTTAGTTTCCCAACCTAAAAAACTAAAATAAAGTAAATTATACCTGGATAGTAACTGTTGTGTGGATCAGCTGACACAGTATTTTGGTCTGACTGCGTCAGATATTTGATATTGTCACTGCAGGCAGTGTAGACACTGTTGTCCAAATTCACCCTTGTCCCCAGATTATTTTGGACAATATATGTGCTCTACGGTGTACATTCTAGGACATCGTCAGGTCTCAAAAAAAAAGTTGTCAGGTATCAGACAAAAAAATTGTCAGGTCTCAGTTGTCAGGAAAAAAGTTGTCAGGTATCAGAACACAAGGTACCAGAGAGAAAATCTTCCTGCAGGTGGCGGTGTTGTCATGTCCCACCCAGTGTTGCCAATTTAGCGACTTTGTCGCTATATTTAGCGAGTTTTCAGACCATCTTAGCGACTTTTTTTCTGAAACGCGACTAGCGACAAATCTGGCGACTTTTTCTGGCGTTATTAGAGACTTATTTATGACGACTTTTTGGCGTGAAAGCGCGTATCGCTCTTACTCTCAATAAGCAGCGGGTGCTGCGGTGGGCACCTCGCTCGTGCCAAAGCGCTCACAGGCGGAGGATAGTCCTCCCCCAGCTGCTATCAGGGCAGGGCTCCCGCACTGACTGTAACGCAGTCAGTTCTTCTTTTACTGTTATGTTGTTTTGTGGACCACAAAGTTTAAAACCACACACACACACACACACACACACACACACACACACACACACACACACAATAACTCCACCAGAGTGCCTGCTTCGGGTCACTTTTGCCGGTCCAAGCCCGGATAAAGGAGCAGGGTTGGAATTGTGACATTAAAAAAACAATAATTGCTAAAAGAAATTTAATTTGTAGTTCTAAATAAATTCTAAATGCATTTAAGACGTTTTTTACTGACTTTATGTCTCTTCCACGATGTTATTTCTCTCTCCAACAGCGTAGGTTAGAATTACATTAGCATGACCAATTATGCAAATTAGGCGATGACATCATTTTCGCTAAATGATGTCATCGCCTAATTTGCCTGTCCCATTTGGTTCTTTAGCCGTCAGAATTGTTGTCTGAAGACCAACGAGGATACCCAATGGATTTATTTTGCCAAATGGATCATCGTGGCATTGCCGTATTGGTCCATTTGATCGACCTTTGTTTTTATTATTTATTTTATTTTATTTTCAGCTGTTACAGACGGGACGGACATGAGTGAGGGATAGGAAAGGGAGAAAGAAAGAGGAAGGAAAAGAAAAACAGAAGGGGAGAGGGAAAGTGAGAAAGGGGGGAAAAAATAAATAAATAAATAAAATAAAATACAATCTCCTGGATCACCAGTTGAGAGAGAAAGAATCGAAAACAAGCAAAAACAAAACAAAACAAAGTAACATACTAAACACAACACCATCGCATTAATCTAGCTAAGTGTAAACAGCAGTAAATACTAAATATTCAATGTTGTTGTGCAGCACGCAGGACAGACAGCGCACAATGTGCTTTGAAGTAGCAGCCAAGAAAGGTGTAATTTAAGTCTACGAATAGTGAACACGCGTGTGCACACCTGTGTGGATCAGCGCGCTTGTATTCAAATGGTTTCCACATGTAATGGTCTGCAAGAGGGTGTAGAGAGCCATAGCCCTGTCCCACAGGGCATGAAGCAGGCATGGAGGAGATCCAGGCCCCAGACATCCAGAGTGCGAGAGCCCAAGGAGGACCACCGGAGGGGCATCCGTGCCACCTTCATGGGAAGGGCTAAGGATCCCCAGACGAGGCGTCACCCAGTAGCCACCGAGCAGAAGCTAGAGGGGCTGCACCGGCGTGCCCGCCGGCTCTGCCGGCAGCCAGCTGTGCCAGAGTGAACCGAGCCACAGGCCCAGAGGCCGGAGGGCTGAAATCGATTTCCAAATACGTCATCAACGTGTGACAGCGGGAGAGCGTAAGGTCATTGACCTCACCTGAGTTTTACTGCGGTTCAGGCTCCTAACGACACAAGGGCTGTATCCCAATTCAGGGTCTGCAGCTTTAAAGTGCGCAGCCTTAACGGTCCACAAGGGCCGCGTACTTAAAGGCCGGAAGTGAGAGGCTTGTGAAATGGGACAGTCTAGCCTCCGTCGCGCTGCCCTGGATGCCTAGCAACCATGATACTAACAGCTGGAAACGTTTCATACAGCTTTGTTTGACAGAAATGAAAGAGAAAATCTTTTGTTTGTTTGTTTGTACATGAGCTTTGATTTGATAAGTATCTGAGGCTGACTGTGAAATCATGATTATTGGGCTTCACGTCTGTACTGAACAGTCATTTAAGATTACCTAGTAAATAACAATTAGCTAATGTTGTTCATGAGACTAAAGTCATCTCACTTTGGTAATGTAAATATAATATGGCCAATATTAAAGTTATAATTTCAATCATTATTAGTTATTACAGCAGTGAATGAACTCTGTTTCAAATACTGAGCTTCAGTAAAGATTCAAGCTGCATTTATTTATATTATTTATATTTCCTGTCACCTTAAATCTTCACTCAAAGACAGGTTTCTTTGACACAGTATATATAACTGTGTTATATATATGAGAGACAAATATTGTTCTTTTAATATGTTGGCATTACTAAATTTGTCTCAGTGCTTAATTTAAATATCCATAAAATCATCACATTCTCTGTAAGATTAAGGTCAACTATTGAACGGCGTATATTTTAAAGTAAAGGCTTTAAAACCAAGTTAGTACAAACATCGCTAATGTCACATAACTTTGCCGACATTTGGCCAACAGTAATGTTTTAATGTTCTTCGTTATTAAACATTCGCACATAAATAAGTAACATAATATTCAGTTGTAACACTTCCAATTTCTCCAATCAGGGCTAAGTTTCAAATGATGTGACTCATCCTGTGCATGCCCAATTCAGTTCTGCTATCACATGTGAAAAATCAGCACATTTTGTCAAACACAGACAATTTAACATGAAAAAAAGTAATTTGTATGCCAAAAAGTAAGTTTTTCTACTTTATTTCAATGTTTAATAGCATTATCTGCTTTGCAGTTAAACTCATCAAACTTAAATTATGTTATTTGTATGTCTATGGGGATATATTCTGTCTAGGTCTTTAGTGCTAATGTTTTAGCCATTGGCTGTAATGTTAGCTAGTTCATGGCTATAGGAGTCTGGGTCAGTTGTAACAGCAACAGTCTGGGTTAGTTGTAACAATAATGCAGATGTTACAACTTACCGCACTATTACTTTAACTTATATTAAACAAGTTGGGGCAACGACATCAGCAGAGAGAGGTTCACTGGTCACTTTTGTATATGCGGTTAATGCCATTGGCAACACAATTCCTCCACTGTTTGTGTTCCCCACACATACATTATGCAGACCACTGTGTCAGAGATGGACCAGTAGGAAGTACTGGTAGTGGAAATAAATCAGGATGGGTGCAAGAAACAGATTTCCTCATCTTTCTGAAGCACTTTGCAAACCACACCAAGGTAAGCCATGATAAAAAGTAATGGAATTGCGATGCTGGTGCACAACTAGATTTTTTCAGCTTCATTGTTATGTTCAAAATTGGTGCAAGAGTTGTAGGTTATAATGCCCACTGAGCCAATGAGGCCAAACTCAAGGAAGACCAACCAAAATTAATGAAATATTCAGTTGCAGAAATTTCCATAATTTGTCTTTTTTGGGGGGGTTGGAATATGTTCAAAAGCTAGATTTCTGCATTCTGTCACACACACACACAGCTACATAAATGGCTCTAAGTGCATTCATGTGTTGAATAAACAAAGATTACATGTTAATGTTTTGTTAGTACCCTTATTTCATTGTGTTACATTTCACCCCAGGATATGTTACAACTAACCCAGACTATGGGGTTAATTGTAACATTTCACTCTTTGTGTTTGAGGCCATACCATGCAATGGGTAATTGTGCTGCAGAGAAAATAGCTGCACTATTTAATAGCAGAGACATGTAAATACTTTGCATTACATTTTGAATCCACTACCTTAAACGAGCTCCAATTTACAGACAGAAATGTCAAAAATGTTACAACTATCCCCGGTCTCCCCTACTTTTAAAAGTTTACTCTTCGGTTGCCCGTCTTCCGCCGTTTTTTTCCCCGGCAAAATTATCCACACCCACCGCCGCGCTATGCATTCTGGGATATGTTGGGCCACGAAGTCTACACTGCCACGGCCTTAAAATTCAATGAAATGAAGGACACATTTGAGGACCGCATTTCGAGCAGCCTTTGAATTGGGACAGCCTTCGTCGTGTCGCTGTGACGTAATTGGCCTTAAAATACGGCCTTTAAGGCTGCAGACGCAGAATTGGGATACAGCCATGGTAAGTTAATAAACTTATCTTGGCCTGTATAGAGGCCATCCTGCTACACATGAAACACATCAGAGTCATAATTGTTATTTTAGTCACGTGTTTGTTTATTATCCTTATTGTTTTATTGTTTTAAGCAACAACTTCAAGAGGAGAAAAAACATAAACATGAGGCAGAAAATGAGATTGAAAATATGAAGAAAGAATTGTTGGAAACTCAAAAAGTGTTGGAGGAAGAGAAAATTAAAATACAGGAAGCAAAGAAAGAAATGGAAGATACAAAGAGTTACACTCAAAACATGAAGAAGGAACTGATGAAAGTGCAAGAAGAACTTGCAGAAGACAAAATTGAGGTGAAGGCATTCAAGAAAGAAATGACCGGCTCTGCGGTGACCAGGAAAGACTGCAAAGACGCACTTAAAGAAATACGAAAGCACAAAAAGGAAGCTAAAGAGCTCCTCAAACAGAAAGTGAAACTGGCCAAACAGCAGCTGAAAGAAAAATTTAAAGATGCCGAGGAGCAGCTCAACAAAACCTTAAAAGAACTAAAGGCAAAAGAAAAGAAAGCCGAGGACAGGAGGGGATTCTGGAGCAGACTGCTGAGAAAGAACTGACCCAGCAGCATCAAGTTTGAGGAGATCAATAGTTTCTTCCTCCTTCCCCCTCTCTCCACCTTTCTTTCACCCCATCCTTCTTCTTGGGACGTTTGTTTGTTTTTTAAAAACTCTAATCTAAATACATGTACTGAAATACACAAATAAAATTGCCATAACTTGACCTCATGTTGCCTGCTTCTTTTCTTGTGTGTCTGTGGATGTAAAACAGTAACACACTTTCTGCTCTCTCTTTAATTGTAAATAAATGCAATATGTTTTCATTTTAAAATGAAGTGCAAAAAACTTCTGCTCTAAATCTTTTTTTTTAGCAGAAAGCTTTTTTTTTTCCTGTTGTGGAAGTTTTCCATTTAAATAAAGCCTGCAGATGAGCGGTGAGCGGTAGCTAACATTCTTTAATCAAAACACACAAAGAACAGACAACCAAGCTTGATGAAGTCCCTGCATGACCGCGGGACAGACGGTCAGCAGAGTCTCCCTGAGCCTAGCATGGCTCTCAGTTAAATACCTTCTCCAGGAACAAAAGGCAGTACACAGCTGTTTCACACCTTAACACTAGAATTACTACCCTACTACTAGATTTACTAGCCCTGCGCAAATTTGCGTAAATTCCCCTGGCACTGCGTTGTCTTTACAGTCCCTGGCACAGCAGCTGCAGCAGCTTCAACAGCCTGCGTCTGTGCTAATATTTCCTTGTGCTACATGAATCGGCAACGAAGTTCCTGAGCTAGAAGACTCAGAAACAATCTTCTTTTGCCTGTCCACCCTGTACATGCCTTGTACAAAATGTAGGCATTCACCGCCGCCAGGTCCAGCATATTGTAGAAAACTGCTACTGACCACCTGCGTGTTGCTGCTCTTATGGAATACATCCGCACAAGTTGAGTAAGTTCATGCCAGACTTTATTCACTGTGCCCCATAACGGCGTTTTGCGCTGCAGCAGTCTGTGCGACAGTGACAGTGAAGTAAAGAAATTGTCTGTTGTGACGTTTCTCCCATCATCTAAAAACGGCTCCATCAGTTTCATGACCACGTTCTCTGCCAGCCTCTCTCCCTTCTGACGACTGGGGTCTTTTCCCAAGTAAGGAGATGCACTGCAGACATATTTGGTGTCCAAGTCCATGGCCATCCAGAACTTGATCCCAAATTTGTCTGGCTTGGTTGCGTTATACTGTGTGAATGGACAACGAACCTTGGTAGGGAACAGCTGTTCATCTATGGTCATGTGTTCTCCTGGAGTGAAACTCTTAGCACAGTTCTTGTTGAAGCGTGTCCAGATGTCGGAGATCGCCGCAAATTTATCTGTTTTCACCCGTTCTGCCCGCGTGTCCTTGTCATCAAATCGAAGGTGTTGCATAATTGAAATGAATCTATCTCGGGGCATTGTCTCTTTGATTACTGGCACCAGAAATCTTTCTGACCAGCAATCCACAATGGCACCAACAGGACACATGATTGCTCTTACAAACAGGATTGAAATGAATGCCATCAGTTCATGAACTGACAAATTCCAGTCCGGCTCTATTCTGTGGGCTTGATGGACCGTACACTCCCTGATGGTCTGCAGCATTCCCACGTCTAACAGGCAAAGGAAGCTTTGGAGCACACTTGTAATCTTACGCTGTCAGAAGATAGACAAATAGAGAATGGTAAATTTACATGGACCTCACTCTAAATGGGTTTATATAAATATCATGTGTAATATGGCAGTGACAAACCTTAGCAGACTCTGTGGGTCCAGCTTGTGCAGTGAAGCACGAGCGATTTGCTACTGCACTGGGCATTTCAATGTCCAATGTTTTTTCTTGAGAACTGAGACCTGACAATTTTTTTGTCTGATACCTGACAAATTTTTTCTTGAGACCTGACGATGTCCTAAAATGTACACCGTAGTGCTCACTTACATCTGGACGAGAATTTCCCTAAAATTTGAACAACATTACATCAAAAATGTTATTCTTTCAATACCCTCTATACCGCATATTTATATTTGGTGTCCACAGCTGTGAGTTGTTTTGGTAGAGAATTCATGTTCCCCTTAACTTAGTTTTTTTTCCCCAGAACCATCAATTATTCAATTATTTGTACTTTTTGCCAGTAAACTGGCCAGCATAGCTACATACATTCATTAACGAATTTGTACTTGCTGTTTCTTGTTTTGATTTCTATTATTATGTCTTATAGCTCATAAACGGCTTATAGCCACACTTTGTGTAAATATTTGAATATAGAATATATGAAAGTTTATCATTCTGAATTAAATGACCAAAAACAACCTTTTTTTCCCCCTATTTTTTTGTGATGCCGTAGTACTTAATATACAGAGTGTATTAAAAAAGAATGGTCCAATTTCAAAGTATAATTGAAAGTGTTTTACAAACAATGGCATTACCTGCTTAGAATTATCAACCATTTTACAGGGAGTGCAGAATTATTAGGCAAATGAGTATTTTGTCCACATCATCCTCTTCATGCATGTTGTCTTACTCCAAGCTGTATCGAAAGCCTACTACCAATTAAGCATATTAGGTGATGTGCATCTCTGTAATGAGAAGGGGTGTGGTCTAATGACATCAACACCCTATATCAGGTGTGCATAATTATTAGGCAACTTCCTTTCCTTTGGCAAAATGGGTCAAAAGAAGGACTTGACAGACTCAGAAAAGTCAAAAATAGTGAGATATCTTGCAGAGGGATGCAGCAGTCTCAAAATTGCAAAGCTTCTGAAGCGTGATCATCGAACAATCAAGCGTTTCATTCAAAATAGTCAACAGGGTCGCAAGAAGCGTGTGGAAAAACCAAGGCGCAAAATAACTGCCCATGAACTGAGAAAAGTCAAGCGTGCAGCTGCCAAGATGCCACT
Organism: Aulonocara sp. 'chitande type north' Nkhata Bay; assembly: GCF_057382095.1. NCBI lineage: Eukaryota > Metazoa > Chordata > Actinopteri > Cichliformes > Cichlidae > Aulonocara > Aulonocara sp. 'chitande type north' Nkhata Bay. Next base: position 22,148,582 of record NC_141350.1, on the reverse strand, counting down.
TTCCACCAGTTTGGCCATATTTCAGAGCTGCAACATCACTGGAGTGCCCAAAAGCACAAGGTGTGCAATACTCAGAGACATGGCCAAGGTAAGAAAGGCTGAAAGACGACCGCCACTGAACAAGACACACAAGCTGAAACGTCAAGACTGGGCCAAGAAATATCTCAAGACTGGTTTTTCTAAGGTTTTATGGACTGATGAAATGAGAGTGAGTCTTGATGGGCCCGTGGCTGGATTGGTAAAGGGCAGAGAGCTCCAGTCCGACTCAGACGCCAGCAAGGTGGAGGTGGAGTACTGGTTTGGGCTGGTATCATCAAAGATGAGCTTGTGGGGTCTTTTCGGGTTGAGGATGGAGTCAAGCTCAACTCCCAGTCCTACTGCCAGTTTCTGGAAGACACCTTCTTCAAGCAGTGGTACAGGAAGAAGTCTGCATCCTTCAAGAAAAACATGATTTTCATGCAGGACAATGCTCCATCACACGCGTCCAAGTACTCCACAGCGTGGCTGGCAAGAAAGGGTATAAAAGAAGAAAAACTAATGACATGGCCACCTTGTTCACCTGATCTGAACCCCATTGAGAACCTGTGGTCCATAATCAAATGTGAGATTTACAAGGAGGGACAACAGTACACCTCTCTGAACAGTGTCTGGGAGGCTGTGGTTGCTGCTGCACGCAATGTTGATGGTGAACAGATCAAAACACTGACAGAATCCATGGATGGCAGGCTTTTGAGTGTCCTTGCAAAGAAAGGTGGCTATATTGGTCGCTGATTTGTTTTTGTTTTGTTTTTGAATGTCAGAAATGTATATTTGTGAATGTGGAGATGTTATATTGGTGTCACTGGTAAAAATAAATAATTGAAATGGGTATATATTTGTTTTTTGTTAAGTTGCCTAATAATTATGCACAATAATAGTCACCTGCACACACAGATATCCCCCTAAAATAGCTAAAACTAAAAACAAACTAAAAACGACTTCCAAAAACATTCAGCTTTGATATTAATGAGTTTTTTGGGTTCATTGAGAACATGGTTGTTGTTCAATAATAAAATTATTCCTCAAAAATACAACTTGCCTAATAATTCTGCACTCCCTGTATGCTCAGTCCTGGTTTTCAGTTAACTGGACATACATTTATTCCTCTGGCTGTGGTATGGGGCCTCTCTTCAAGTGTTCTTGGCTTCGCTAGATGTTTATTAGAAGTTAATTTTCTTAACCATAGAAATCATTCTGAGATCATCCACTTCCAGGTCTTTTGGTCTTGCTGAGCTGGGCAGCGCATTTATTCTTTTTAAGAAGGAACCAGACTCCATATCCTGAAGTTTTTTTTTTTTTCTATCTCTGTAACAGGTTTATTTTGTTTTTTTCAACCAAATGATGGCCTCCTCATAATTTCATACTGTATTTAGAGTGCCTCTGACATGATACCAAATACACGTTAAACACTTGAACTCTACTCCAGATCTTTTACCTGATTAATTCATCACAGAATGATCAGGGCCTCATCTGGTCAGAAAACTGCTGTCAGTCAATCATGCAATTAGTTTTGTGCCTCTGAAAATGGGGGACTGTGTATAAAAATGTCTCTAAAATAGTTAATCAGATAATAAGACCTTGCTTTACAGCTGAATTGCTTAATTGCTGGAACAAACTGTAGTGGTGCACAGAGACAAAATCACAACAACAACAACAAAAAATCATAAAACATGTGTACAGAAACATACAGCAGATGACATACTGTATGTGGTCTCTCATAATTCAGTTAGATTTTAGTGACATTTTCAAAAAAGAAAAAGAATAAAAAAAAACACACAGGGACCACATTTAGATTTCATATATTTTAATTGATGATCACCAGGCTGTTTCCCCTTTTACAATGAATCTGCAGTAGTTCTAGTTTTACCAGTTAGATTTAAAGAGACAGAGAGATATTGAATATTGCGCTGCGGAAGAAACCATAAATTTAATACAATGCAAAAAATAAAAAATAAAAATAAAAATAAGAGAGAGAGACAGAAAGAGAGAGAAAGAAAGAATCAAATAGAACTACCAGTACAGTGTCTTTTTTTTACAACATGTTAATAGGGCAAGCAATAAAAGCACAGCCCAGTTTTATATTAGGTCAGTACCAGTTAAGACAATTAGCTTTTTTTTTCAAATATACTTCTTTAAAATAGCATTGTATTTTTTTCATTATAATTATTATTGTTATTATTATTTCAATGTTAAACAAGTACATTCAGGATATAACTAAATAAATCACATGCAGAAAGATTAGATGGACAGATGACACCATACGTTGATTGTGATCATTTTAATGCAGGAGATGAAATCGAACTGAAAGATGCACTTTTTTTTCTTTCCATATCTTATCAGCGTTTTGTGTAGCTTCAGCTGTTTTTGATCATCCCGTCACATAAAACTGCCTAAAATAAACAAGATTCGCTTCTTCGTTGTATCTTTCAGATTTGCTCTTTCCAGAGCGATATGTACAAATCTGTGTACAGCACACAAGTGTGCGTGTAGCATTTTATTGAGTTTATCAATTTTATTAATGGTGTTTTGAGTCTGCATGTGTTTCAAGTCATTTTCAGGAAAAGGAAAAAGTTGCAGCTGCAGTTAGTACTATGTTACTGTGTTACTGTTAATATGTTGCTTGTGGGATCTCAGTTTCTTTCTTGAACCTTCCTCTTTCTTTGGAACAGAACTGAGACTGCAGTATCTGCTCGCCTTCTGCACGCCGTTACATTTATTTCTGTCTAAGTTGGTGTGAATGTTTTTTTTGTATTTGCATTTTTTCTTTGTTTTTGTCTATTGTTTTTGATCCAGCAACATTCATATGGTAGTACCAACTCTACATTCAGAAAAATAGATCTCCTGTATAGTGCATTCAGCTTCTGTATAGCAATACAGTTCAGTATTGAGTGATTCACAGCGTTCTACTTAATGCCTCAGGAAAAAAATCTCAAGGCCGGGTATTTGGAATCTGCCAACTTAAAAACATTATTCAAAGACAGTACAACAAATCAGACCATCCATAAAATCTGATTCGCACATTTAATAAAAAGCTTCTTCCTGCTTTGATCCCAGCTCATACAGCATCGAAAGGAGAAGTGAAAAGGACTTTTTGCTTGCTTGATCGGTTCACAGACATTTAAACATGTCTTCAGGGGAGTCATTTTAAAACCTTCATGCTAGGCTGGATATGTACTTGTGCGTACGCAGATGTTTGATATACAACCTGCATCAAACTCAGAGATTCTCTGCAGGTGTGATTTGTTTTAAAAGAAAGGAAAAACACACAGAAGCCATGTCTGCCTCTGAAACAACACAAGCATGGGATGCATATCAAGGCTTGTACAGTGCATAATGGATGAGGGCTATGATGAAAAGAAAAGGAAAACAACATTCAGTGGCAGCTGTGTGAGTTCGCCATCTTTGATTTTAAAACTAAAGTAGAGCGGGCAGAACAGCGAGGCATTGGAAGATGAGGTATAAAGTAAGGAGTCTTATGAGCAGCAAGATATTGGCACTGGTCCCAGGCTAGCCCGAGGTGATGATGCGGTCTAGCCTTAGTTTCTTCCGTGTATTGAATCCAATTGAGGTAAAGGACTGACTAAAGTTTAGCTGTGAAAGCTTTTAATAGCAACATCCTGACAAAAAGGACTTTTTGGGAATCAAAACCAGCCATGCGTCCTCCATCCTGGCCCTCCTTTTTAGCTTTAAATCAGCCAACAAAAGAAACATAACAAAACAACAAAAAAACATAAAATATTTCTTGATTTTATATCTCAAACAAAGAGCAAATTAACCTCTGAAAAGTAAATCGGAATTGGATTTGCTTTGCAGCACCAAATTTAAAGGTTAAATTGTGAATATCTTTTAAAAAACGTGCATATAAATTAGGAAATGAAACATGGCCCAATGTGAATATGAGCTGCTCTCGAGTCTGGCTGTAAACAAGCAGAAAGACCTTTCACAGTGAACTCACAGAAAACTCGCCTACAAAACCAAAACCATGCTGCAATTAAAAACAGCTACTCAGAGCGTACTGTATACTCAAGCACACAAAAAACTACTTCTAAAACATTCCTACAGTATATCTGTGACCATAACCCACATTCATGCTCATTCTCTCTCTCTCTCTCTCTCTCTATATATATATATATATATATATATATATATATATATATATATATATATATATATATATATATATATATATATATTACTGTGACTAACATCAGGCAATTGCTTCATGTTGATCTCGTCCCTCGCTATTAGCAAGCTCAGTCTGGAGGAACGTCCTGTACATAGTTTAATTTATATTATTGAAAACTTCCTCTCTGCTACTACACAAACTCTCTGTGCTTCGACTTCAAACAGCGCCCCATCCCCGCCTCAGAAAAGTGCATTGCTATTTGGTGCAACACGTTGCTCTCAGACATTCATATTGGTTAGAAAGTAGTATTTTGATATGAGGATTTAATGCTTGGCTTGAATTATACGGTTCCAAAGTTTGAGTAGTGGGAGAGTACTATATCGCAGTGCAATTTACAACTTTAGTGTATGAAGAGATTGGTCCTCAGTTTTAAAGTTTTCTACTTGGTTTCTTTCTTTTTTTTTCTGACTCTGCTTCAAAATGGCTGACATGTCCATAAAACATCCTCCGCTCTCTAAAGGCACGTGAAAGAAGCCTCCTGTAACATGTTTTTGTTGTGAAAAGTACCCCCCTCCTTAATAAATAGAAATACTGCAGTTCCCGCTGGCATATCGTTACCACTGAAGGGACGAGCAGGCAAGCTTTCGTTGCTACATTTGCCACAGGTCACTGCTTGCTGTTGTGTTTTTTTCTTTCCCATCCCTTTGTGATACTAACGGAGACGGTACATTGTAGCTAAACAGGAGGAAATGACAAGAATTAAACCCTCTCACTTAAAACGCTGCGTTCGCCTCAGGATCAAATCATCACAAAATATATAATTTATTCAACAGAAACTCTGTGTTGATATGAAACATTAATCTTATATGCATACTGGAGTACACAGAACCAACAAAGACTGTGATAAAGACTTAAAGAAGAACACCCAGCAGAGATGTGATTACTGTAGAAACGTCGTCCCTTTTGCCTGGCGCCTACTGAAATCACTTGAGCGCAGACAGCCAAACAGTGTAGTAGTCTATCCACACTATACTGCATTTCACACTTGAAAGGCCGGCTAAAGAAAGGTTTAACCCTACGCAGTTCTCTCCAGAAGAGTCCGAGCTAAAACACAAGCAACATGCACCAGCTAAGCTGTGAGAGCCAGAAGAAGAAAGAGTTTTCCAGGCACCTCCTAAAACTTCACCACAAATCACAAGAAGGAACTTTTTTGTTGTTTTGTTACATAACATCAATTTATGCCGTTATCGAGTTAATCAAAACACTACTGTAGCATGAGCTGAATTGCAAAGGATGCATTTTGCTGTGTACGTCGATGGAAAAGAAAGGTTCGGATTAAGAAACGAAAGCTTTTCTAGTCTTATAAAAACACTTTGCGTATGATCTTAAGAAATAATTGATCACGGATTCGTTTAGACACCATTTTGGAGATGATGAGAATTCCTAGTTCAGTAGTGTTTTGGCACTTGTTTTGACCACTTGGAGGTCTAACTTTGCAATGTAATTTGAGTCACCTTTGTAAGAGCTACACGTGACTAATCTTGATCTTTAACTGTGGCATTATTATTCCTTTGTGGGATAATGATCTATGTTTATCTGTCAGGTGTAAATATGTTTTTGAAAAGTATTTAAATTTGTTCCACAACTGCTAGCGCTTCTATAAGAAATGTGTAAGGGCAGACATTTAACTCACAGAAGAAAACAAATATAAAAAGTACGGTATTATTTGCGAGATAGCCCCACTATCACAAAGCATATACCCAGAATTTTGACTAACAGAATCTAGTGTATTGAGGACTGCAGCAAATGGGTCTGAGACTGGTACCATGAGAGAATGAGAAGCTTTGAAGAAGCAGAGTACTGTTCGCTCTCGCTCTAACGTCATGATGAGGAGGGAGGGGTTGTTGGCGGCGGGAAAAGCGGAGCGGTGCCCTCGAAGCTCAGAACTCGATCTTGCAGGCGGGGAAGGACTCATCCTGCATGACTACGGTGCTGCTGGAGGCCAGAACCATGATGTTCAGGTCCTGCTGCCTCTCGTGCGTCTGCTGATACCATTCCCGGGTCACCTCTGTGTCATGGGTCGGGATCAGAGTAACCTGACAGAGATATAACAAAAGGAAATGAGAGGCGAGCTGGCAGGAAGGGAGTAGGACAGATTGATTTGGAGAGGACTCTGGAGTCAGAATTTGTACAGGTCCAATGGCTAGTGTTTTAACTAACAGTACATAGTCTCCAAACCATTCTCCAGACAGATCTACCTGCCAGAGATGTCTTATATCATCAATGCTGTTCATACGTGCCACAGGGCCACTGACTGTATAAGACAGCGTCCAAACCGAAAGTACTACTATTGATCCACTCAGTTACGCTCTGCACTCTTCTATTTTTGACTGACTGAGCCTCTACCTCTAAAACAGTTCTTATAATTCAATTCAATTCAATTTTAGTGATATAGCGCCAAATCACAACAACAGTCACCTCAAGGCAGACTCTGAAATACAAAAAAGAACAACAGGAAACCCTTTTCTTAGAAATACAATAGACGTGATATAAATTTTATTAGCATATTAAAGATACTCCCTCTATATCACCCTTCTGCCTCTTATGGATGCATCATATATTGCTTAGAATTTGGATGAGAAAAGGTGTCCAAAAAATGGAGATTTGTACGTGGATAGTAATCTTCTGACAATTAACCAGTAATCTCAGATATATGAGTTTTGTCAAAAATATTTTCAAAAACATGCAATTAAAACATCTGATATCATCAAAATATAGGCAATGTGAGCTGCCATGATGCCATCTTGGGTACTCTATTCTTCACAATAAGAACAGCCTTGTTTGCTGCATAGTGGTGAATCCAGTACTGACATGTGTGACAGAATACAGATGAAAGGGAGCGGGGACGGGGACGCTTTAAAACCAAATACTTAATCTATTCAAACTAGAACGAAACTGTTAACATACAAACTGCTGATGAGGAATTATATTGCACCAGTGAACATTTCTAACACATGTGTCAAATGTTTGAGGGAAAAGCCACTCTCTTTCACTGTGTATGGGACTATCCTAAATTACAACTATGCTCGAAAGCAGTTGTTTAAATTTTATCAACTGTAAATTTAAAGATTCGCTATCAGGCAATAAATGTACATATTTGGTAAATAACCCAAAATTTTTACTGTCTTAATTAATTTTGGACTGCAGTAGAACAGGAGGCCAAAACTGGATTTACCAACAATACATGCATGAGTCAAAGAAATGGCACGGCACTCTGACGGAAAGACTGACTTAGATAACAAGAGGAAGAGCAGGAGACTTTAAAACACTGTGGAAAACTTTAGCTGAATTCCTTGGTCGTCAAGGTGCACAGTTATTTTTAAAGTGCTCTGTTGCCGAGTGTGTGTTTTCTTAAATATGTTTAGTTCATAAACCATGTGAGCCAAAAGCTCAGGCTTCAGATTGCTCTAAATGCTCAATAGCCTTAATAGGGTCATGTTGTGCACACCATAGACAGCGTATAAGGTGGACATGGCTATCATGACATCGCCAATCGGTTTCTTAAGTCCAGTGAGTTGGGAGGAGCAGCTAATCAGAAGAAAGTTGGCTTAAAAGGAAATGAGGTAAAACAGCTTTTTTTAGACAGTAGGTTAATTGAGGGGCTGCACCAATTAACCCCTGAATTTATCTCACACAATTAACTGTGTGAGATAAATAAGGTTTACTTTGAGCTGTGACTCACACAAAGCTACTCTTATAGGAATATAAGAAAGGAGTCGGAAATGAAAATAGCAAACGTTTAATTTTTTTATTACAATTTGATAATTGATAATGTGCTCACTTGAGCTATAGCTGTCTTTTCTTTAGAGACAAGAATGACGTTCTAGTTATATTTGCTGCTGTGGGCCACAAGGTCAAGTAAATGTACACATTAGGTGCTCTGCAGGATACAGTGAAGTCATCAGCCTTATTATGATTATTATCCTTTTAGCTCAGATGTCTACCAACTTCTTTAATAAGAAAGTGTTGATTCCATGATTGCCATGGTTTCCCAAAGTAATGAATCTATGCTGTGCACTTCATATATGTAATCCAGCGGTCCCCAACCTTTTTTGCGCCACAGACTGGTTTATGTCCGACAATATTTTCACGGGCCGGCCTTTAAGGTGTTGCGGGTAAATACAGCAAAATAAAACTAGTACCGGTACCAGAAAAAGAACATTTATTCATAACACATGGTAAAAGACCCAGGGAAACAGTTAATGATAAAAACGATTTAAAAAAATAACGATAAAAACGATAAAAACCCTGAAAACCATAAATTTCACACCCGAGCCTCAACTCTTGCTGATGTAATCTATCCATATATTATAGAGTACATATATTATAGTCATAGAAAACGTGAGAAAATATCAAAAGAGAACAAGATGCTGAAGCTAAGGCAGCGAGGGGGCAAATACCTGCAAATTGGAGCCCCACTGAGCTTTGCCTTCCAGCAGGGCATCCAGGACTCCACGGCTAGGCTCTCCACTGCTTGGGTCATTCCCACTCACAACGTAGTATGCAGCCCGCACTCTCTTGAAGAATTCCTGGTCCACATTCTTGGCACTGCAGTGGTTGGGCACATAGGCCAGGTCAACATAGACAGGTGGTCCAGGGGGGACAGTCGAACTGGATTTCTGGGCGTTATTACCTGGAAGTGATCAAGGATACAAAATAAGAATTCAAATATTAAAAATGACTTTCCTGAAAATGCACAAAGGAATAAGCGCTTTCATCAAGTGAGATAATTATCTAATTCATTCATATGACGAAATTATTTTTGTTTGGATTTTTAAATGTGATCCGATTGGGACCTGAACATTCTCCATTTTGTTTGAAGTGCTAATGTTATCACCACCTGAGGAGTTATCGCTTGAAGTGATTTTTCTTAGAAAAGCTTTGTAAGTAATGAGTTCTATTGTTATACAATCAACCTTGATGTCACTGTTTTGTGTGCAACAGCCATAGACTTAAAATTCAAGACAAACATAGCCAATAATTTTTCAGCTGTGAAGCCTCAATTTGAGCATTTTTGCCTTTGTCACTTTGGCTTTTTGAAAGCAGATGCTACAGGTCTGACGAAGCTTGCCCTGCTTAATCATTCTTTTTACTCTGATGAAGGCATACAAAATGAAAAATATGAACATCATGTTTCATGGACCCCTTCTGGCCATTATAAATAATACAGGTTAAAGGAACCTTTTCACTGGCATCACTTTTCAGACCCAGAAGCTATTTCCATCAAACAGTAATACAGCAGGTAAATAAGTATTAAAAAAATCATAAATTTTCTAAGAAAAGAGGTGCAGAAAGGCATGGAAAGTCACGACACCTACTGAAATCTATCAGTAATTAGATAATGAGCTCTCTCAAGACCTTAACCTTATTGAAGAGTTGTCCAAGAGCCAAGGAGTACTTGTGGAGCGTTACAGAAAGACCTGGAATCAGCAGGTACAATTGTTTCAAAGAAAACAATAAGTAATGTATTCAACCGCCATGGCCTGTATCATGGCAATGGAGTCACACAAGACTCCATTGCTGAAGAAATGTTAATGCATGTTAAAGCACATTTCAAGTTTGCTGAACAACATTTAGACAAGTCTGTGAAATACTGGAAGGATTCAGTCTGGCTAGATGAGACCAAAACTGAAGTCTTTAGATGCCACGATATATGGAGATCAAAAGTCACTGCATTTCACCAAAAAACATCATACCAACAGTGAAGTCTGGAGGTGGGAGGTGAAATCTGTTTTTTAGCATACAGTACTGCTTCATATAACAGAAGGAAGGATAAATGGGAAAATGTGCCAAGATATTCTAGGTATAAATCTGCTGCTATCTACCAGGATGATGAAGATGAAACAAGTGAGAACATTTTAGCAAGACTGTGCGTGTGTGGATTGGATGGGCTGTTACTGACGTCTGGTGATAATTTTATGTCAATAGCACCTTTAGAAGTTTCTTTACTTGGAAAATTGGTGACTTGTTCGATGCTTATTTTACCTGCTGTAAATGTGCAAAGTTCTTAAAGTGCTCCTTCTGAATATGCATTACACAGTAAAGTGAAGGTCAAATATCTAGGGGCAATAATGATAATAACAGCTCTCCTGATTAAATTTGGTTTTCCAAAAGCTTAGTGTTACCGAATGTTAATGATTAACCTCACCTGAACTGCTCTTGATGCCATTGACCAAGCCTTTCCCAGGGTTGAGGATCTCGCTCCTTGAACCATGGGTTTCAGACATTTTGATGAGCCTGGAGCTTCTGTCTGTGTCCTTCCTCCTGAGGGAGGCTGATCGCGGCGAGGCAGAGTCCTTAGACTGTTTCACTGGAGTAGAAGACCTCTTCCTGACTTCCCCCTTTCGAGCAGGAGAGGCTGACTTGGGTTTCCCCTTTCTCAGGCCCTTGGTGGTCTTGTGCTCCTTCTTGAGAATTTTCTCTGTACTGCTGTGATCATTGAGAAGAGCCTCTGGATCCACCATGCACACATCTGGGTGAGGTGGGTGGGGTAGAGGGTCCTTCATCGGAGCGGGAAGGGGATCGTGAGTCTTCTGAGATGACCGTGGTGATGAAGGATGGTGGCCACCACCAGCTCCAGATAATTTGTCCACCGGCAGATGCTCAGCATCTTCGTCTGAGTCCAGATTTCCCTCTGCCGTTATTGATGGACACTCCTCAGTTTCTGGAGGGACATCAGAGTCGGACTGTGACGGCAATGACTCGCTCACTGATGTCGGTGGTGTCTCCTCACCAGCTAAAGTCACAGCCAAACCAGATGACATTGCACCAGGCAGCTGGCCTTGTCCCTGTCCGGCATCTCCATGGTGACTCTGAGCATGGTGGCGCCTCTGCTTGTGTGACCTCCTTTTCACAGAGTGCTGCTCTTGATCATCCTCACCCCCTTCCTGGGAGTGGCCACTGCCACAATCAACTTCACCCTCATCACTGGAGAGCTGGTGAGGGCTGGGGTTGATGAAGGATGGAGAAAGTTCGCCTTTGCGATGTTTGTATTCACAGGAGGAGAATCCTGGCGGGGATTCAGAGGAGGAAGTTGCTCCAGTGTTCAAATCCGAAGGGCGATCAGTCTTTACATCTCCTTTGCTGGATGTTTCTGTGTGGTACGTGTCTTTTGAGGTACTGTGGGCACTTGCCATCCACTCCATTCCTTCCTCATCATCATCACCATAACCTGGAGGGGGGGCACTTGGAAAGTCGTCCGGCCTTTGTAGAAGCTCCCAATCAGATATACTGCTCTTTCTCCTTACCTCTAATCTCTCAGACGGCATCTCCAATAAGCTTTTCTCCTCCGCTATTTCGGCCTCCCTTTGTTTCCCATCTTCTACCTTTTCACTCAGTTTGGGATCACAAGTTACTTTTTTCTCCTCTGTGATGTCTTTAATGCTCTTTTCCTCTGGTTTCTTTTCTTCTATTACCTGTTTGAATTCAGTGTCTTTCATTTTGTCTGCCTTTTCATCTTTTTCACTTGATTCTTTTTCTGACACCTTGGCATCATCCTTTAGTGGTGCAGTATCCCCAGCACTCTTTTCTTCTTTTACCTGCGATTGTTTCTCTTTCACCTCTTCTGATTTGGGCAGGTCTGTTACGGCACATGAGGTTTTGGTAGTGTCAGTGTCACTCACCGGAGTGACCGATGCTGCCTGTTGAGCTGTTTCCACCGTTGCATCAGGTTTAGACACAGCGGTTGCAGAGGTAATGGCGACTGTCTTTGTTTCTTCAGAGGTTGTTGTACTCTGTGCGACACATGATTCAGTTATTAATGAGAAAGTCTGTTTTTGCTCAGCTACTTGGATTTTTTGACATTCAATACGACACGGTAGGGTGCCATCCTCCATTTCAAGGGTATCAGGTTCCTTCTCTTGGGACTGTTTGTCAGAAGAGTCAGCCCTTTGGAGGGGAGAGACATCAAAGCGTGCTTCTGATGTGGATGAACTCTCCTTAACGTCTCCTGTAGTTTGTAAAAATGGTGCTGTTGTTGATGCTTTTAACACAGGTTCAAGCATATGAAAGCTGTCAGTAGAAGATTTTGCGTCTGGCTTTACAGAACTACTTTGATCTTCTGGCTGCTTGGCAGTAGTAGACAAGCCTGGAGATGATGGTTTGCTCTCTGCAAACTGACTGGGCAAGGACTCTTTTGTTTCAGGTTTTGTCATTACCTCCATGTACTCGTCTCTTTGAAACCCTCCAAAGCAGGAACTTGTTGACGCTGCCGCAGTTGATGGTTCCTCTTTGGCCAAAGATACTTCAGAGGTTGATAATTTATAAGGTTCATCTTTGCCTCCCAGCTTTTGGCTCAGATGGGTAGACCCTGAATATGAATAACTGTACGATGTTGAGGAGTACGTCGAAGCGGAGTATGTTAAGCTTGTGTATGGGCAAGGTGATGAGGTAGAGTCCTCGTGTTTTTCTGTGATACCAGAAGTACGCCTCACATCTTGACTTCCTTCTTGGACATCTCTTTGGCTTAAATACTTATCCTCACTTTGCTGGGAGGCATCTGAGAGCACAAGGGTGTCTTTCCTGTCATCCTTCAATGCTACTCCATTCTCTTCACTGTAGTAACTCTCATACCTACTATGTCCAATATCAGCATAGCTACCTGTTAGCGGTGAGGATGGACTGGACGTAGGCTTTGACATAGAATCAGTTTGGTCTGTTGCCAAAGAGCTGCCAGTTAAGCTACTCGTGGATGTCGGATGACAGGTTTCCTTTGATGAAAGACTTGACTCTGGTGATGGAGACTCTTTATCTTCAACTCCTTTTTTTGATTCTAGTACATCAGATGAAGAAACACCCTCTGCTGACGACAACCTCCTCTTTGTGGATGGCTCAGGGGACAAATGCTTTTTGTCAGTATCCTCTAATTTTATTTCTTCAGTATGTTTGGGTGTAACTGTTGGAGCAACAGAGCTTTCATCTATTTTCTGCGCACACGTGTCTGTTGATGAAGTTGTTCTGCCTTCGTCTTTACTTGCTGCTTCAGGAGGTTTGGATGTGCTTGTATCTCTAGCAGTGGCCTCCTCTTTAATTGGTTTTGGTTCAGGTGCTTTTTTACTTACATCCTGGACTTCTTTATCCACGGCTTTAAAAGCTGAGGCATCATCAGGTGTCATCTTACATACAGTCTCCTCTTTAGTTGAGTCAGGGACCTGTGACTTTTTATTTGAGTCCTCTACCTCTGCTAACCCAGCACTGTCACCAGAGCTACGTCTGCACATTTCCTTCTCAGACTGTTCTCTCGCACCTTTTTCCATATCTATGTCACTTGACTCTTCCTCTTCTTCATCCTCCTCCTCCTCCTCATCTTCATCTTCGTCATCATCAACGTTAAAATCCTCTCCCTCAACAAGTAATCTTTTGTCTATCAGGCTCTCTTTTCCTTCAGCACAACTTAAGGATTTAGATGTAGCAGAACTGCTAACTTCGCTATAATCAGATGCCAAAACATTATCATCAATTTCATGTCCTATAAATGTGGCCGAAGAGGGACTCCTTGAATCACTCGATGCATCCTCTCTCTCTAACACCGATGGCTGCTGAGGTAAAATGTCTTTTTCTGCAGGCGAGTACCGACCAGATGGAGATCCCTCTCTATGGTCGCAGGAGTCAGTTTTGTCTTTGAGTGACTCCTCAGATTTTTCTTTGTCTTTTTCTGTTGCTTCCTTTTCTCTGAATTCTCCAAAAGGTGAAGCAGTACCTGATGCTTGTTCACCAAGATCTGTCTGGCTCCATGAGGGAGAGGGTATTTCTTGTCTTACGCCTGCTGATTGAAGAGCAGCACTGCTGGACTCTAAATCACTTTCTACTGGTGCCTGTGTTTGAAAGGCTGCTGCAGCACCTTCCTTTATGTCATCTTTCTCTTTTTCTGACCTCTCTGGTTTGTCTTCTTTTGGAGTGAAAGAATAGGCCTCAGCAGCTTGAGACATTTTGTTGTCTTGCACCTCTAAAGCTGAAAAGCTTTTGTCAACATATGGTGTGTCTGCCCTTTCTTCTCTCTCACTCTCTTCCTCTTGGCCTTTCTCACGGTCTTCATATCTTGGGGAGTCACTTCGACTGTGGTGGCTGCTTCGCTCGCTTTCTGTGAGGGAAACTGGGCTGTAGTCGACTCTGCTGAATGAGAGAGGTTCTTCTTTGTACTGCTCATCCAGGAGGAACATGGCTCCTCCAGCTTCCGCCTGGCTTGATCTTCTGTTATCATCAATACAGATGTCAGAAGCATGATCAAAACCAAGAGAAACTTCTTGTGAGTCCAAATCGTGATCTCCTGGAATAGGTTTTTCATATGGATCGTACTTAGAGGCGCCAAAGCTGTGCTTCTCGTCTTCAAGCCTTCCACTGACAGTCTCCTCTGTGCTCAGTTTTTCACTTTCCACTTTTGCTGGGCCAGCCGTGCGTCTGACATGTTCAGAATCTTTGTCCAGCATAAAATACGAACAAGGTTGTGATAATCCCGGAGACGCCACCTCTCGTTCTCCTTCCATCTCTCTCTCCGTTTCTTTTACTGGTTTCTCATCCAGTTTTGTCTTCTCTGGAGCACTCTGGATTCCTGAGCTCACCTCAGCTGGCATCTGTTTCTCTTGATGTGGCATTTCCTCCACGCTAGATTGGCTTTCAGTACTTGAAAGTGTGTAGCTCATAGGTTGGCTGTCTGTGCTTGATATTGCTGACAGTGCTGGCTTTTTCTCAGATGAGTCTGACACTGGTTCTGTTTTGGCAGAGGTTGTCTCCTTTGATGTGGGAATATCAAAGGATGGCTCGGGCTTAGCGAGTGGTGCAGGTGTAGCTTCTATTTTTGCAATATTTTTGTCTGCTTCAAGGAAAAGCATGGACTCCTCTTTCCCAAACTCTTTGAAGTCCTCATCCATAGAGGGTTCCTGCATTGTAAGTGTAGGTATAATCACTGTGGGCTGTTGAGATGTAGGTGATTTTGTTTGATCACCCATCTGTACCGTTTGGGTTAAAGGCAAACCTGCAGAAGAGATGTCATGGTCAGATTTTCTAGGCTCCACTGACAAAGGTCTGGAACCTGCTCCTCCCATACAAATGTCTTCATCCTCTTCATCTTCTCTGTCTTCATCAGATGACTGAACCACAAATGCAGGTTTGTACTCTAACTTGGATGCCGATACTTCCTCTCCAGAGAGCACCAGAGCAGGTTGCTTAATGGTTTTGTCCATGTCCTTCTCCTGTAATTCCTCTTTCTCCCATTTCTCCTCTTTGGTGTGGTCTGCATCAGAGACATCTTGTTTTTCCTTCTCTGAGAGCTCATCGGTCTTTACGCTGGCAGAATCCTTTTCTTTAATCATCGTTTCGTCCTCTGCTGTCTCTTTCTTTTCTTCTGTGATGCCTTCAGATTCGTATGTGTATTCTTTTTCTTGCTCTTTTTCCATTTTCTGTTCTTTGCTCAGTTCCGCAACATGTGTATCATCTTTTTCTTTTCCCATCTTGTCTTCAACACCAATAATGACCCCTGATTCTATATCTTTTTCTTTTGTATCCTTTAAAATTTGGTCAGGAGATTTACAAACGTCATCTTTTACTGACGTTGCTGCCAAAGAGTCTGGCTGCTTTTCGACTGATGCAGCTCCAAAAATATCCTTCTTATCTGCTTCAGGAAGCTTATCAGAGGTCACTCCATGTTTATCACTAATATCAAAAACATAATCTTTCTTAGTCTTCTCCTCTTCCAAGGGCTGGGTCTGTGAAAGACCCACTAGTTTTCCATCATCTTTCCTAGATTCTGGCTCAAGAGGGGAATCATCTTTTATTTCCTTCTCTTCTTTAGAAACTGTTGGAGTGTACACCTCCTTCTCCGGTTCCTGTTTGATAGATTCTGCATCACAAATGTGATGTTTGACCGTATCGATTGTTTCATCCTTAATGGTTTCAACTTTAGATGGTTCTGTTTTTTTTGCATCTGTGGGTTGCTCGTCAGTGGTGTCGGCTTCTTTCTCTTTTGTTGCATCACCCTTAACAGTTTCTTTATCCTTCAAATCTTCCAAAATAGCTTTGTGGTCATCAGTATCACTCTTCTCCTGCTCTTTAGGCTCCTGCTTTATTTTTTGTTTCTCAGAAATGTCACTTTTTTCCACAACTTTGTCATCCTCAGTGGGTTGAAAGTTGGTATCATCAGTGTCTTTTTCCTTCATCTCCTTTATGGGTGCCCCTTCAGAAATAATCTGTTCATCCTCTTTTTTAATATCTTTATCACAAGTTTCCTCCTTTGGTATTTCTTTTGCCTCTTCCTGGATGAGTTTTACATCTGATGGAGCATCTCTAAGTTCAGCCTCCTTTACCTCGTCTGTGAGGGACTTGACACCAGCTGTGTCTTTGGTTTCCTGCACTATGGAGGGTTTTGCATCAGAAATTACATCTTTAATAGCGTCTGTATCTTTTTCTTCTTTCTTGGTGGGTTCGATAGCAACACTATGATCCTGGATTGTCTCTTCTTCCTTGGACAGTTTGACAGTCAGCATTTCCTCCTCACGTGTCGTCTTCCTTTTTCCTTCTTCTGTGGCTGATTCCACAGCACAAATATCTTTACCATTTTCTCTGTCTTTTTCGTCCTGCGCTGCTGGTGTAGCACCAGCTACAACAATTTCTGTGCTTGTTTTGACAGGAGGAATCTCTTTGCTCATCATTGCATCCTCTTCCTCCATCTTGGCGGGTATGGCAGAAGGAGTTACGTCTTTACTCAATACTTGTTCCTTTTCTTCTTCTACAACTGGTTCGACGGTCTGAAGTGTTTTCTCTGTGTCTGCTTCAGTTGGTGTAGCTGAGAAACTATCGACTTTAGATACGGTCAGGTGATCTTTTTCCATCTCGGTAAGTTTAATGGTGGCAGCATCTTTACTTTCCTCTTGTTGCTTTTCTTCTTCACCTGCTGGTTTAACACCAGAAATTTCATCTATGCTTGTAAGTTTATCTTTTTCTTCTGCCAAGGTAGGTTTAATAGCAGGAGGAGTCTCATCTTTACATATGCCCTCCTTCTTCTCCTCTTCTACAGTGGGTGTGAAGATGTAAGCGTCGTCCATGTTTGTTGTTATATCTTTAGCCAGTTCCCTGGGAGCTGTGGTGTCATCACTCTCTTTTTTGTCCTTCTCTAGCTTTTCTGTGGCTGGTTTAGCCACAGAGTCATCTTTACACACTGTTGCATCCTTTTCTTCTGACTTGGTAAGGCTTGGTGTAATATCCATACTAATCTCTTGCCCCTTTTCTTCTTTTATAGTAATGGCTGATTCATCTTTTTTGCTAATACTGTCTTCTTCTTCTTTGCTGACTTTAGGAACAGTAATGTCAAAAATCTCTTTTTTCTCCTCTTTCTGCTCAACAGTAAAGGGCTTGGCAGCAGAAGAATCTATCTTATCCATCTCTTTTTCCTCTTTATTATCTTTGAAGACTTGACTAGTATATAATGTTTCAGTCTCCTTTTTCTTCTCCATGAAAGGGAGATCTTCTCCCTTTCCCTCTTTCCCCATGTCTTCCTTCTCAGGCTTGATATCTGAAAGGTGGATTTCTTTGACTTCTTTTTCTTGAATCTTAAAAGTGCTACTATGAAGGGTGTCACTCTTTTCTGTCTCTTCCTTCTCCTCCATCAAAATCTTGCTATCAGACACATCCTCCTTTTTAACCTGTGTCTCCTTAACCTCACCTGTGGTTTTGAGGTCAAAATCATCTTTTTGTGTTTCGTCTTTCTGTTTCTGTTCATCTGTAAGTTTTTTGTCCTCAGGAGCATCAGTTTCTACCTCTACTTCTTGGGCCACTGGGGTGTAGTCTTTTTCTGGCTCCTTGTATTCATCTTTAATATCAACAGTCAATGTGTCCTTAGCCACTTCCTCTTTGACAGGTCTAGCATCAGAAGTATCATCTATCACTGCCTCTTTCTGTGTGTTCTCATCTGTGACAGATTTAATGGCTGAAATGTCTTCCTGAATGACAGATTCCTGCTTCTGTTCTTCCTTGATTTGTTCAGCATGTAAAGTATCGTCATTTTCCATTTCCCATTCTGCCTTGATGGTTTTAACTGCAGGTTTATCATCATGATCGTCATCATCTTTCTTGTTATCATCATCATCATCGTCCAGGAAACGACTCTCCCTGTCTGGAAATTTACCTGTTTCAGGCACTTTAGGTTCTTTCTCTGTGAGCCTGTCGTCAGATTCCAGTGAATTGCTCCCTAAAACTGGTAGTTGTACATCTGTTACAGGTTGTGCAACAACAGGTAAAGTTTCTGCCTGTTTTCCTTCATCTTTTGGCGCGAATGAAGCGTCTTTTTCTTGGTCTTTGATCACTGGAGCCTCTTTCATGTCTTTTTCAGATAATTTGTCCAAAGATTTTGCAGATTCTACTTCATGCTGATCTGCTTTCTGTTGATCAACCTCTGTCTCAGTTTTTGCATCATCTTTTGCGCCTTTTTTGTCCTCAGTTGTGGTCACTATATCACCAAATTCCTCTTGCTTTTGCAGCTCCAAATCAGGGAGCTTCATCTTGTCTTCCACTGGTGACTGACGAAGTGGAGAGTGAGCTGCGCTTGAGGGTCCAGACTGCGGAGGAGAGGCCATTTTCACAGTGACATCATCTGGACTGAAGCAACGCTCTTCGCTCTCTGAAGTCACTGAGTCGGATCCGAAAGGTCTAGTAGGCACAACAGATGAAATGTCTTTAGGTGTAACTGCGTCAATATTTTCCTCTTCAACTGGTAGATGGTCAGGTTTGAGGTCTTGTAGAGACTTTTCAGGTGACCCCGAGCTAGCAACTTTTTCAATGTCTTTCTCTTTACCCTGCAACAATTGGGTTGAAGCGTAGCCCTCTTGGAGTTTTTCAAGTGAAATTTCAACATTAGGAGTTTGGTCTTCTTCCTCCTCCTCCTCCTCTTCCTCTTCCTGAGTATCTACAACCTTAGCTGCCATTTGCACTTCTGCAACAGGAAGTTGTAGATCATCAGATGGAGACTTGGACTGTTTGTCTTCTTCCAAAGAAGGTGGTGAAAGAGTTCCTGCAGAAAGTGGCTGCTCTTTGCCTTGAGTAGAGTCAGGCGGAGTGGACAGGGGACCTGGAGTTTTAGGCGGCTCTTCAGATTGAGGTGCTGCAACGGATGCCACCGACTGATCTTCAGCGATAGATGTAGGAAAGGAGGATATTTTGTCGTACTCTGTTATGGATGTTGCAGAAGATACATGCTCTTCTTCTGCCAGAGGAGCAGTGATGATGTTGGTGAACACCGATACTTGCTCTTGCACACCTGGAATAAAACCTTTCTCTGTCATGGCTGCAGCTTGTATCTCCCTCATGCCGTGGATGTTTACAAATGAACCCGTCTGATCTGGAACAGAGATGTCGTAGGCACCGACGTCATACTGAAGATGTGGTATTCTCTCCTCTGCCTCCTCGTGAATCTCCTCATCAGAGATAGTCTGTTCTGTTTCAGAGTAACCAGGAATAGTTTCATCTTGGATGTAGGACATGGGTTCAGCTGCAGCAGCACCTTGAGCTACTGAGGTTATAGGAGCAGTAGCCCCTCCAACATGTGATAGGTAGCCTTCCTCCTCTTCTTCTTCTTCTTCTTCTTCTTCTTCTTCCACTTTGACCTCAGTCAGAATTTCTGTGGTTTTGCTTTCATCCATATGTTCAGGTTTGATCTCTTCATCAGCTATTACATCTAAATCTTCCACCTCCTCCAGTTCAGCCTTCTCCACTGCCTCCTCCTCTTCCCTTGATGGAATCATCTGTTGCTCCTCTTTAGTCACAACCTTGGCTAAGAGAGTTTCTGACTTCTCCATTTCCTCTAGCTCGTGTTTTCTATCAAATGCTTCATCTTTTGCCTCCTTCCATTTTGACTCATCTTCCTCCTCTCCTATTCCCATGTCTTCTTCCACCTCCTCCTGTATTTTCTTTACAGCAGCTGGGGGCTCTTCCTCTTCTTCCTCATCCTCATCCTGAGTTTGTGCTCCCTCATCTTCAAACCTTTGAGCGTCTTCTAGTTCTCGCTCCTGAGTCACTTCCTTGTCTTCGTCTTTAGCTTCAGCTTTGAGTTCTGCGGCTGGTGCTTCCTTTTCAGGGGACTTTGTTCCAGGTGGGATTTCAGACACTTCTTCGTGTTTTCTTTTCTCTTCCGTTCCTGCTTGCGGCTCAGAAGAGACCTTATTGCTGTCCACCAGCTCTGCTGAAACCGTTTTAACTTGAGTCTTTTTAAGTTCTTCAAACTCCTTGGTGAGGTCTTCAGGTGTGGAGGGAACAGATGTTCCCTCAACAGCTCCATTTTCTACCGGTTCAGGTTGTATAACTTCAGGTTTGGACTCCTCTGCTTTGGGTTCAGCGGGTTCAACCTTCACCGTTTTGCTTTTGCCAGTTTTGGCTTTACTTGACACTTTAGCTTTATGTAATGTCTTCCTTACCTCTGGTGTAAGTGGTTTCAGGTCAGGCTTAGTAATTTTTCTTAGCTCAGGTTTGGATGAGTCCTTCTTCTTGTCATCCTTGAACTTTGCATCCTTCTTGTCATCTTTTTTGGCAGAGTCATCCTTCTTCACTTTCTTGATCTCCTTTTTTTCCTTGTCCTTTTTCTCATCCATCTTTGACACTCTTTCCTTGGAATGTTTTTTCAGTGATTTTTCTTTCATGATTTTTTTCTTCTCTGGCACTTCAGTTTTAGATTTTATAGTCTTAGTGGGCTTTTTCTCCTCTTTTTTCTCTGATATGTTTTCTTTCACAGAGTCACTCTTTGCCTCTGTGGTGGCTGACACATCATCCTGCCCCTCGACTTCTTTCTTTGGGGCCTTTGCAGTGGTCTTCGGAGAGGATTTGAGACTCTCTTTGCTATCCGTTCTTTGTTTTAACTTGGTTTGTTTTATAACAGAGGGAGGAGCTCCTGAGGCAATGTCCTTTTGTGTGGCAACAGGATAGCGCAAGAAGTCAAGGTGCTTTAATTTTTCAAGGCCCTCTAGGATCTTGTTTTGTGGCGCATTCCCGGGGAACAGCACCCTAATAATCTTTTCTGTAGGGCTGGCAGGAAGCCATACAACTAAGGCTGTGACTGAAGTCAGGTAGGGCACAGATATTTCTCCTTCTTTCCCGTTGGGCAGCACAATGCCAGTTTTGGCCTTGCTGTTGCCAGCCCACTTCTGCATTAAAAATTGCATCTCTTTACTGTCTTTGACGGGGTTGAGAATGTACATGTCTAACCGGCCCACTCCCATCTTGTGGAAAAGTGTAATGGGCTCAATGGTGTTGCTGACAACTCGAAAGAGAGGCTCCGGCTTGACGCCGAGTTTGTTAAGGTACTGCAAAGTAAGCGAGGCCTCTTCGATGCTACGTTTCACTTTAAGATTAGATTCTGGCATGCGAAGCTTCTCTGGCACGTTGAAGAACACAACACCTAGTTCAGGAGAAATCAGGTTCTTCATCCAGTCACTATAGTTGGTGGAGCCTTGTGACTGCTCCTCTTCCTGTTCTGCTATCTTCCTTTGAAGAAGCCCATTGATGCCCGGGAGATTGTCAGCGCCGATGTGTGTGAGGAGTATTGAGTCGATGCGGTCTAAGTGGCGGACCAGCTTCCAGAAGCAGGACTTTCGATCGGAGCCTCCATCCACTAAGATGTTGAAGCCATTCACAGCAAAGAGAGCAGAGTCTCCTCTTCCGCCCGGAAAGATGTAGCAGCATGGCTTGGAAAGTTTCAGGAAGCCTCCAGAAGTGGGAGGCTCCAGGAGGTCAAAAGGTGAAGGGACATCGACGGTTTCAGAGACGTACTCTGTGAACTCTGTGACACCCTCCATCTTGGGCAGAACAGGTTCAGGGTTTAGTTTGTATTCAAAGAACTCCCGCAGGGTCTGCTGCTGTCCCAGGGAGCTCCAGCCCACCTCCCCGCGGCAGGACACAGTAAGTGTAGCCTGCTGCTTGGGGGCTGATGTGCCCAGCAATTCACTGACCTGCAAGAAAGGCACACCCAGACATGTCTGAGTCAGTGATCATACGCATAGAAACAACATAAACTCTTATGTCAAGGGAAGAAATGACAAAAATGATATTTCAACTAAACGAACCACCAAAACTGCCTAAATAAATAAATAAATAAATAAATAATACAGAAAATAAAAATAGGCAATTGGGGATTTCAGTTTTTAATTTGATTTTGTATTATTTTTGTGTTGTAATGAGATGCTTAGACAATGACTTGCTTAAAATTATTTAAAACTGAAGGTTCAGCTGTGTGTGCATGTATGCTGCTAATTGAAACAGACGGTAAGTCAGAGCATCCACACGAAAAAGTAAATAGTCCTGACTGACTGCACTATTTTCAGCTAGATTAGCTAAGCGCCACAGCTCTTCAGCAATCTCCCGACTAAAGGAAGTCATTTCTGCTGTGAGCCTGGCATTGATCAACAAAGGTGACACCATGGCACACTTTGAATGACAAGCCCTCATTTCCATAATGCAGAAATGCAAAAAGTGTAAAAAGAAATAAATAAACATCTAAGGAAGCAAACAGGAAACAAAGTGAAGGGTAAATAATTAGCAAACAAATACATTATAAAATACTTTATAATTAAAGTGAACTTATGATAAAACAAAGGCAAATAAATATAGAAGTAAATTATACAGATTTTTTAAATATAAATTAATAGACGACTTTATTTATTTATAGTGCTTTTTATTTAATAATCGATTGACTTATTTCTTCTTCCTCTTCTTTCGGCTGTTCCCTTTACGGGTGTCCTGTCACACTGCATGTCCTCCTTCATTACATCCATGAAGCTCTTCTAAGGTCTTCCTCTTTTCCTTCTACCTGTAAACTTCATCTTCAACATCCTTTGTCTGCACATGTCCAAATTACCGCAGCCTTGTGTCTCTAACTTTGTCTCCAAGCCGCTCAATCTGAAACATCTCTCTCATTTCTAATCTTGTTCATCCAGGTACTACCCAATGAATATCTTAAGATTTTCAACTGCCACATCCAGCTTGGCCTCCTGTCTTTTCTTCAGTGTCACCATCTCCACACCATGCTTCATAGCAGGTCCCACTATCATCTCAATAAACCTCCCCTCTCACTCTTGCTGCTATCCGTCTGTCACAAATCACCCCTGACACTCGTTTCCACCCATCCAGTACCACAGTTCTTCTCTTGGCACCCTATCGTCTGCTTTCACTAGACCTCTAGTCCTTCTGTCTCCATCACCCTAACTTGCTGCACATCCTTTTCCTCTTCCTTACTGTACAGCCTAACATACAACTCACTACAAGCCTTTCTTTTTGTCACTTCTTTACACCTAGTCTCACTACTTTCTTCATCTCCCTAACTATCTGACTTTGTTTTGTTTTTTTGCTAATCTTTTCCTTTAACTTACTTCCTCATTCCACCACCAAGTCTTCTTCCTCTGTCCAGAAGATCATACACATCAAACACCTTCTTCACCTCTACAGCTGTGTTTTCCCAGTCATCTGGTAACTCGTCCCTACTACCCAGAGCCTGTCTGAACTCCTCTCTGAACTCTGTGCAACACCCTTCTATCTCACTTAATTAACATATTTATTTGTTTAATTTAATTTTGCGAGCTTTGATCTTTTTTAAAAACTGAACGTTTAGAAAGTTGGGACAGGAATACTTTCAATTCTCATCATCTTTTGTGAAATATACAGTTATACATATTGTTTGTCTTTGTAGTCATTTTACAACTGATAAAAATTTGCATTTGTCCTTTGAGAGTAAACAGTTTTTAACCACACACATAACTGTGAATGCAAAATCTGAATGTTGTTATTCGTTTCATTATTACCAAAGAACAGTAGATGGCTTACCCCAGGATCAGTAAAGACACGTGAAAAGGTCTGGGAGGTGAAAACACCAGTTTGAAGGAGGAGGGCACCGTGATCTGAGCTCTGCCCACTCAAGACCAGAAGCTTGTGTCCTGCTGAGTCTGTGACTAAAGACTGGATCTGGGACACACACAGAGGAACAAAGGACAGAGAGGGACAGAGGACAGTTAAAGGGGAGCCAACACAGCCAAGATAGATAGAGAAATACCTGCATTAGTGATAAATAAAGATTCACTTAAACTGTGTCAAGGTTAACAAGATTAAACATTAATGGCCTGATTTTTTTCACGCTTCTTTCCTTTCAAAAGGGACAAAAAGATAATGCCGAATACTTGATTTAAGCAACTGAAATAATTTATTTTGTGTCATAGAAAGTCATAGAAACAACTCAAATTTGTGTGCAATAAAGAGATGAACGTAACTGAGGAAGGTAAAATAATTAGGTAAAATAGGACTGCTAAACACAGATGAACTCACTATAAGCATCTCCTTTTCTCACATCAATAAACGTAAACCAGCAAAGAACAGCAATTCAGAACATGCTGCTCTTACCTCTGATAAAACAGTGCCTTCTGAAGGGTTGACGAGCACTACGGTCTCTAAGACATCACTCCTGTGGTGGAGAGTCCTTTGTCCTGAAAGAGAAGATGGAAAACCTTTTAAAAAAAATTTTTAATGTAACAAATCTGAAGAAAGGTTATGGAGGCCCGAAAGGTCGAATGAGGTAAACGACTTGATCGAAACTGCTGGCAGACATTCAGCCATCTGGTTTGAAGACATCCTGTTTGGATTGCATCCAGACCTGATCTGGAAAACCTCTTTGAGTCAGAGAGATTTACTGTACTGCATTCTCCACTATATGTGGGGCAGTCCCTTTATAGAGACAGGCAACCCACTTGTGCATCAATGCAAGAGCAAAAGTTGGAATAAGAAAGAGGTCACAAATGTCTGTTGGGTGAAGTTTAAAATTAAAGCCTCAAGATTTTATTCGTTGTTTCTCTGCGCTCGTCTTTCCTCCCTTCGTTCTCTCCTCACCACAACCTGGTGAGGGAGATGGCTCCCCTCCCTCAGGCTGGTTTTGCTGGAGGTTTATTCCCATTAAAAGGGAGTTCTCCCCTTTTTTCTGCAAAGTTCTCGATTAAAGGGAACTGCTGGGTCATAAGCTTGCTGTATGCAAGTTGCGCTAGGATGGCTAACACCATTTTATACAGTGCATTACAGAACTTGGGAACAATGTCCGTAAATTGGACATCATTTTTCTCTATTTTTTTGACTGAATAGAAACAGTATTTGGACATGGATTGAAAGTAAACACTAACGCACTTATACATAGAGGACATAAAACAAGCGAAACGCAAGAAAATTGAAAACACTTCCTTACATTTTTTTGTGCATTTAAATTTTTGATATTATGTGTCTCCCCCAAAAGTACACCACAAATTAAAAGTTAGGTTTTATCTCACTTATTAACAGAGAAACAATCAACACTTTAAATTCAAAGATTTAAAACAGCAGCAGCATGTCAGAGTCATGTCATGTTTAGCTAGAAACAAGCCACTACAACAGAGGCTGCTGTCCCATTTTGGAGAGCTCAGCCTAGAGTTTATATTTTAGTTAATGTGCAAAAGTTACATATGGCAAAATTCCTATAGCTGCACAGGGAGTCTATGGAGATGCTGAGATCTCTGTTGCACTGATGTTGATCACAGTCAGCTTGACTATAGTATGAGTTACAAAATCTTTACATGGATGATGAGCAAAATATTGTTTTATATTCGTGCAGATCATTTCATCAAAAGTCTTTGAGTGAATGGGAATGAATGACACAGGGACAGCGGTCAGCTTCCCTGCGTTCTCGTCTAATGTGTTAGGCTGAGGTCTGGCATTTTGTTAGCAACTGACAGCTCTACTCACATGATTGGTAACCAATGTATTGTTTATGTAGTACTAGGTGACCAATCCAGGGCAGGGCTTTTAGAAAGGTCTAGACAGGAGCTAAACGTACAGTATGTAAAAACAAAATGACATTTTAAACATTAACATTTAAAATAAAATAAAAAAACACTTACTTACTAAATGAGCATAAAAATGGGAACTATCATATTTGTTATATTATGTACATTACTCATTTTAGAGGTGGTGTTAAGCTTTTAATTCCCCTTTGTTTCAGTGCAAATTAGATATCTCAGAGCTCTATTAATAGGAGGATCTCAGTGACTCCACCATCCGCCGGGATCTTCAGTGCATCCCCCGAGTTTGCAGAACTTTGCCTTCCTCTTTGCGATCTGTCACGTGTTTTCCATGAAAAGACTAATGTAAATCACTGCCAGCTTAAGATACCATGCTGCAAAAAGAACAGCATTAAGAAAAAACAAAGTACTGTTAAGATGCAGAGGAGTTTGAATGAAACAAGTAATTTAATACATTAAAGAGAAGCTCTGAAATTATTCCACTTGAATATCAATAATGCAATCAGTGTGATATTAAGTCTAGACCATCTGTGATCACAGGAAGAAGCACTCAAATATTATATTGCACACAATAATCACAGACATATTATCTGTTTTCAGCTGATCTGATTCATCCATTTATATCCTTTTTTTTGTACCAAATGATATTAGTATAATTTTGAAAAAAAGAGTGAGCTGAACTGAATCATTTTGTATTCAACCACATTTTTCTCTTTTCTACAAATCATCTGTGACATTTTCAGAAAATGTCAAGAGTTATTTTCTCTCCTCACAGTGATTCTACCTATTCTGAGATCATGAACTCTTTCACACAGGTGATCTTTTTGTGGTGCGTCATAAGAACTAAAAGCTGCATATCACGTTTTCAATAGCAATAACAATGGTTCAACGTAGAGTTAATAAACGTTATATTCTAATTAAGCTCCCACAGTTTTAACACCAAAAACCACAGCATATATACTACTATTATCAAGGAGAAGACAGGCTCTCTGGATATTTACATTAAATTACAGATGTTGGTTGTTACTTCAGGAAGTGAACAATGAACTTTCAGACGGTCTAATTGCTTCTTTTTGATTCAAATGTTGTGGTTCATTAGGAGTTACACAGGGATATGGTTGATGGTTTTTGATATCACCATTTCATAAACACAATATCCTTTTTTTATATTTGATTTATGTCATTTGAGAGTAATAATTGTGTTTAAATTACTGGCACACGTACGTCAGCTTAATCTCTCTTCTGAGTGGTCTTGGAAACAAAAGCGTTTGGACTTCTTTAAGATTCTTGAAGATGTTTCCTCTCTCATCCAAGAAGCTTCTTCAGTTCACCTCTGAGTGAATGTTGGAATGTCTGAGGTATTTTTTTTACATGTAATTTATGTGCATAATTTAATAAACGAATACATGCCCATGCTACGATATTGGTTGACCTGTTCTTGGAACTGGATAAATGCAAAAACTGAGTCATTTTAGCCCATTGCTAGGTGGTTGCTAGGGAAAATGATGACATCATGCTATCTGATATAGATGAGACCCTTATAGATACTGTGATTTTTAGTTATCATCTATTTCCATTTTTAGTCATGTTGATATATTAAATTGTGTCAGTGTCCTTATATAGAGCCCTTAAAACTGGCTAGTTTAAAGTAGCTATACAAATAAACAAGACTTCTGCTTGCATTTAGCATTCATTATGTTTTGATTCGTTTTAGCATTTTAAGCTAATTGTTATTGTTCATTAAGCTCTCTTGTTACTGGTGCATTAAACTACAAACAGGAAATGTGAGCTAGCAATACTACTACCATAGTGAAAGACTATTTTCATCCAAAACCTCTTGCATCTTGACTGATTTATCACAACTAAGGATGCAAACAGTTTAAATTATGAAACCCATGTGAACCTATAAAGTGGATTTATTTTCATATTGCAATGTATTCTTCATAAGGCAGCATTCTGCCAGCATCATTCAACCAAATTAGAAGATGTGGCTCCCTCTGTTGATGTTACCATAGGAACACACTGCAGACCAATAGAAAGCAACGATTTCTAATCAACTGACAGCTTCATAGGGTGAGTGGCGATGAGAGGTCACTGAAGGATTTAACTGAAGAACGACACCCCTTGCTGGGACAGCAGTCAGAAGTTCTAACACTCCAGCAGATCTGCCCACAGACGCGTCCGGTTTCACAGCACGATGACTAAGCTGCGAGGGTGAGCCATGATTTGCAAGTTTGCTTTGATACTTTAATCCCTGGCAAGAGCAAAACGCAACACCGAGCAGCCTCGTCGATATGGACAATAGAGACGCTGGAACCACAAAGCTGCAGGATGAATTTGTTAATTTGCTCTCACAAGAACGAGGCCCATACACTTGGTGCTTTCCTTTGACCTCCAGGTGAAGCAGATGAGGAGAGACTCCATTAGCTGCTGCCGATGGCTGCCCGCAAGCTGATTGTTCGCTGACACTGCAGACTGGTACGACAAGATACTACAACAACAAAGACACTCTCTGTCAGTGTGAAATGCTGATGTTTCTCCTCGGGGTCACAGCACATCAACAAGCCTCTCAGAGGGCTCGCTGTCACTGCAGGATGAGATTTCTCAGACCACGTCACCTTTACTCCTAATTACTGCTAATGGGGATAATTCTGTGTAGGTGACAGTGGTGCACTGGCAGGTTAAAAGGCCCTCCAACACTCAACTTTTAGCATTTTGTTATTATGTAATTCAGGTGAAGACCCCTCCCCTCTTATGTTTTAACCCTCTCAGGCCCAAATTAATTTTTTTGCTGCTAATGCACAACCAAGTCCTGCAGTGGTACTTCTGAGTAAAAAAAACTCATAAAATATGTATGTGGGATAATCAGGTTGTTAGGTCTTAACTGTTGCAAATCTGCAGCGTCTGCCTGGAGAGGGTTAAGGGGATTTAATTAAAAGAAAATGAATTTCAAACAACATTTATAATCATTTCATATTTGGAGGTATTTTTTTTAAGATGATAAACATTTTTTAAAGCTGTCCATATAAGAAAATGTGCAGCTATTTTTTGTTTTAACTATAAAAAATATAAGATTTGGGTGGTATAAACTGGAAAACCTGTGAATGGGGTACAGCAGCAGAAGACACCAGGTCGCTCCTTTCCGCTGAGAACAAAAAACTGATGCTACAGTTCATAGAGGCTCACCGAAACTTGACAACAGACTGGAACTGGTGCCAGGTCTCATGAGTCTGATTTTTTTTTCTTTATGTTAGAATCAACAACATGAAAGAATAGATCCATCCTTCCTTGTGTCAACAGTTTATGCTGGAGGTGGTATAATGATGTGTGGGATGTTTTCCTGGAACACGGCCTCTTAGTACCAACTCAGTATTGTTTAAGATTACAGCCTGCCTGAGTATTGTCTTCCTTAGTCGTCTTTCAGTGACTGCCTCTGTCACAAAGCTCAAATCAGCTCAAACTAGTTTCTTGAACGTGACAGTGAGATCACTGCTTTAAAATGGCCTCCACTGCCACCAGATATCACTTCAGTAGAGCACCTTTGGGATGTGATGCTGGGAGATTTGGATCATAAATGTAGGGCCAACAAATCTGCAACAGATGTTATCATGTCAACATGAATCAAAGTCTCTGAGGAATGTTTCCACAACCTTGTTGAGTCTATGACATGAAGACATTAAGGTAATCTTAATGCGCTAGACTTAACATACAGACATGCACAAGATAAATGTAAAAAATGTAAAACAAGTAGCAGGCAGAGGAGTTTAGATGGTTGTAGGCAAGTGAAGGTTAGGGCACCGAGTTAGTCATCCCTCCTACTGAGGAGCTGGAACATCAGTAATGAAAATTTCTTGTCCTTTAAAAAGACAAGGTATTACTACTACTGCACTATACCAAGTCACTGTTTTATCATTATCTTTATTTATTTATGTTTTTACTTTTTAACCCAATGTGTCCTAATACATGCTGTTTCTCTGTGAATTATAAAAATTCTCTTCACATACACAGTGAAACAACCGGGTCAGCATCATTATATTCCTGTCTCCAAAATAATGATGTAAGCTACATTATGAGCCAAGGACATAATGTATTTCCATAGTGTCATCTGTATCTGTCTGAACATGGGATACATCAATGCATCAGCAGGACTTCTTCAAATAAGATGAAACTGACCAATGGCAGTGGCCAATTTAGCAATGGATAAATGACTAAATCTGAATGAAACCGTTATAATAACGATTTTGTTTCACAGTAAAAAAAAAAAAAAAAAGGGTAATACATAAAAACAAAATAAACACACACAAAAAAGAAATATTGTGAATAATGCTGTCCCAGCTTCCACAGCTATCCAGCCTGTAGTTCACTCCAAAACCACAAATACCAGCATGTTGCTGTACATTCAGGGCACACCATTTACCTTCAGGACAATGTTGGCGTTCTTCATCTAACCTCAGTTTTTCTTTGTACACAGGCAGGCTCAGACCCAGACACCTCGACATTCAACACAAAATGTCAGCTTGCTCCTTTATTTTCTATCCTGTCCTAACTTTTAATTCATTGTCCTGTCATGTACTTATTGTTTTACTTTTGTTTCTCCTCTGTGTGCTTGTCCGTGTCTCCTGTTTTGCAGTTTTAAAACCTCCCAAAATGAAGCTTTTATGTTCAGTTGGGTAGATGTGATCTCTTACATTCTGCCTCTATTCCTCCTGGTGATTCAGGCTATTCCTGAAGCTCTATTTTCTCCCACACTTCTGATTTCCCACGCTGTCAGAATCACCTCATTCTCAATTTCAGCATCACTACTCTTGTCCAGCGAACTTTCTGCCTACGCTCTCCGAGCCAATCAGCACCCACTCCCTGTTCTTTAAATTCATTCTGCGGTAACTCTGCCTTTGATCTATTTTGTATCCATTCTCATCTCATCCAGGTTGTTCAGGACATCCATCATTGATTAATGAGCTCTTCTTATAGAAACTGCTGTTGTCAAAAAGACAAAAGTGTTACACTGATCGGCCACGTGGACTACGAATCTGCAGGACAGTGACAAATGACAAAGTCATGTGCAAGTCCTGCCAAAGTTTCTCACTTATCTAATGAACATGATCAGCATAAAGAAAGCTGTCAAATGCTGGTGGATTTTTCAGTGGTTTAAATTAACACACAATTAACACATATATAAATCAAAATATCCAACTTTCAAGAATTTTCAAGCATTTCCATGTATTTAAAGAAACTAAAGGTAAAAAAAAAAAGGTTAATGACAAACATCATTGTTCATATCAGCCTTTTAACCCAGTGCCCTGTGATAAATTCCTATTGTAATAAATAATGAGACATTTACTGGAAATTACAGCCCGGTGATGTGAGTCAGCCTTGTGGGTCTCAGTACACCGAGAACCAAACAGTGCGAAGCTAAAGGCTCCTCAGGCAGGCCAGCGTCTGCTCCACAGCTTAAATGTGTTTGTTTAAAGAGCCCTATTGAAGACAGCAATGTTCAGCCAAGTTGCCCTCATCTATTCATCCCTGTGGCTTTCTTTTACTGGCATTGCAGCCAGCGAGGAGGCATCATCCTATCACATAAAGTGACGTCCAAGCAAAGGCAGTGAAATGAAGACTCGCGCTGTTCAGACTGGCTGATTTTCACTTTTTTTTTTTAAATTTTTAAATAACTCATATCTCTGCAGAGGCTTTACTGCTTTTAGAAGGTCCCGGCTTTCCGTCTGAGCTGAATTTGTCTTAAGTACTAATGACATACTCGTATCAAATCAGCGCTCAGGCTTTGTGATGTGTCTGCGATTTTAACATCAAAGCAGTGCATTAGAATATCATTGTCACAGATTTTACTAAGTCCACAACAAAGACTGCAGCCAAAGATAAATCTTCCTATTTGTTAGCAGTCGCTTGGTGAGTGTCGAAACTGCAAAGCACAGTTATTTTTTTTAAACAAGAGCAATTATTTTTTTATCATATATAGTGTAACAACGGTGGCCAAATGTAAAATAATAATAATAATAATGATAAAGTCAAGTAATCCCCATTAACCAAAAGGTTCAGGCTTCAGGCTGCTCTAAACTCAGTTGGTTTTATATAATGATAATGAGAGTGGATACATGTTGTCACCTCTGGCACGCAGAAGCCCCGCCTAACACAGTGGATGAATTGAGAGACTGCTCCAGGGCTATAATTAAGGATTATTATAAACAGTGAGTCATGCAAAGCTACTCAGTCTGAGCATAAAACTATGGAGATGAAAATGAGCAGATATTGAAGGAAATATTCAAGGAAAGCCTTTCTCCTTGGTGGCCGTTCTACTTAATCATCTGTTAAGCTTCTTTTTAGGTAGACAGTTTAGATGATGCCACCATTGTTAAAAAAAATCATCTTAATAATCATTTAAAACAATCAAATACAGATAGACTGAGCGATGTTGTTTTTATTTCACATTTTACAATGTTACTATTTTACATTTGACTATTTTACTAAAACTGGCCTATTCTTTAAAA
The DNA here is from genome assembly GCF_057382095.1 of Aulonocara sp. 'chitande type north' Nkhata Bay. Lineage (NCBI taxonomy): Eukaryota > Metazoa > Chordata > Actinopteri > Cichliformes > Cichlidae > Aulonocara > Aulonocara sp. 'chitande type north' Nkhata Bay. The sequence goes on along the minus strand of NC_141350.1, from coordinate 22,116,078 downwards.
CGATATATTAGAAGTATAGCCAGTAATGAACAAGATTGTACATTTTATTGTATTTGGTGATTTTTTGTGTTGTTTTTTTTTTTTATTATACCTTATCTAGCATTGTCTTTTAACTTATTTTGTTTCTATATTTTTACTTTATTATTATTTAATTAAATGTATTTGACACACTAGGCTGCTTTATTTGATGTTTCATCTTTGATTGTTAACTGCTGCACATTATTTGTTTTGTTTCATTACATTTCGCTCCATCTGATTATCCGATTGTCACCGTTAATTGCACTAACCTGCAAGAAAGGTGTTAGACAAAGAGTTTGATTAACTAAATTGAAACTCTGCTCTGAGGTTTTTTTTTGGTTTTTTTGGTTCTTTTAAACAGCAAATACCTCGCAGGGCCAAAGTATTCAAAAATAAAGTTTCCTTTCTTATGAAAACTTTGTGATTACTTGCAGCATCTGGGTACAGTGGTTAATATTCAAATAGGAGCACATTAATTCAGCAACTTCATATTTTTTGACAATGTGTGACAACAGTGTCTCTAAATAAACAATCCATTGAGTGGATTTTGCTTAGAGGGCTCACTGCAAGGTGCAAATCTGTTAAACTTCTGTTTTTCCCTATGTTTGTTCCTTGTTTCACCCTGAACTTCAAAACTGTTACATATAAATTTCATCAGTTCAAAGAAGTACTCGGTAATCCATCGGAGACATTCGTGCTAACACATGTCTGCAGTGGTCCATCTTCTTGACAAAAATAACTCTGGCAGCAGGTTCCATGCTGGGTGTCATCTGTCCTGCTTCCATCGGTTGAGTTTGGGGATCTTGGGAGATGTGAACTCTTCGCTTCCCCTCAGTTTTTGCACGACTCTGCATGTCAGGCCCAGAGGAAGGAAGGTCATTTGTTAGACAGGACTCAGTGTTTCAGCTCTCGACTCTCTCTTCTCAGCTGACCTGCTTGATATAAATATCCACGTCTGAACTCCCAAAATGAGAACGCTCTGTTTAAAGGCGACTAAAACGGAGCACTGATCGACCGAGGCCCAGCCACTGCACTGCTCCATATAGCATGTTCCACATTTACAGCAGCGGGCTGGCGTGAGGGGGGGGGGGGGGGGGGGGGGGGGGTTCAAGGAATTTAAAGACAACAGCTTAAAAAAAAAAACTTCTAGGGAGATTGGTCTAACAGAGCTTAGAATATTGGGTTTTATTTATAGTGGAAAACAAACTTGAAAAATGGACCACAGCATTGGATCAGAGGCTTTAAAGCATTCATGAGGAAAAGAGTTGAAAGTGATTCGGGAACAAGGATCGCTACTTTTTTATATTTAAAAAATAATCATAAAATATCTACAGGGAGATATTTTTTAATATAAAACCACTGAGTTTGAGAGCGTACCTACAAACCTTGCTTCTGTACCACCTATGCTATTTTTTTACCTCGACCACGTACATTCTTTTAATCAATATGATACATAAAAGTTTTACCAATTAATAAATTAACAACTTAATTTCTATTACTTAACATCTTTCATGCCTATGGCGTTAGAAGAAGTAGCCTCAGTTATTAAGAAATATAATAATGTTAATTTAAAAAGAAAGCCATCACATCATGAGAGAGTCACTGCTGGAGTTATTTTACAGGATCTTTAACATCAGATCAAACCTAGCGTGACTGGAGGTGACTAAGATACCGTAAATTTCAGAGCAGCCATCAGAAAGGTGTGTGAAAATCTGGGATATATACTTTATGTGACAAATTAAAATAAATAAATAAATTCAAAAACAGCACTTGAACCCTACAGTGAGGGGATATGGTGGCTCTGTTATGTGATGTGGGGTGTGGGGTGTTGGCATTGTTTTGATCCCCTTGTTCCCTTAGCTCAGTGTTTCTCAAACTTTTTTTCTGGCATGCCCCAGTTTCCAAGCCTAAAAAAAGTTCATGCCCCACAAGAGTAACAATCATTAAGGATCCATAATGAATTTCATTTTAATGCTTAGCACAATAACACTTCTTATTTTTCACCTGGTTGTTCCTGGTTGCTTAGAAATTGGTACTGCAAATCACTACAGTCACTGTTGGTTCTGAATGATCACCTTTATCATACAATCAAACACAGGAAGGGAGTAGACACTCAAAGTTCTTCTTTGGATGTTGGCTGGCTTCGATAATAATAAGGTCGGGGATCTGGGGAGGCCACTGATCCTGCTTCATTGCGTGTTTTTCTATCCAGGTATGCTTTTGCTGCACTGACAGTATGTTTAGGATCACTGTCTTGCTCAAACATAAACCTTTCACCATCAGACACTTTCCAGATGGTATTGCCTGGTGGATCAAACTCTGTCGGCCATTCTCCGAGTTCATAATACAATTAATGTAGACAGGAGCCCCAAAACCACTCACTGAAATCCAGCCCCAAAGCATCACAGAGCATCTACAGTGTTTTACAGATGCCTGCAGATATCAGTGTTGTACCTCTCTCCTTACCTTCTCCATGCATATTTATGATGATTTCAACCAAAAAGTTCAAATTCGAATGAGTTCATAAGACCTAGGCTGAAATAAGAATTTTCATTCAGTTCTACAGTAATGTGGCATACTTCAGCTGTTTCTCTCTTTTCCCCTTCCTTAAGAATGGTTTTGTGACAGCCACCTTTCCACTAAGACCATTTCTGTGTTCAGTGAACAGTAGATGGATCATGTGAAGGACCGGATACATCGCTCAAGTCCTCTGTCAGATCTTTATTTGATTTTTCTTCTTAAGGACATGACTATTAGATATTGCTCATCTGCTGTAAATATTTTTCAGGCCAAACACCATTCTGAGATATACCAGGTTTTCAGGCATCACCTTGTTCGTACAGATATACTATTTTATGCCTCTTAGACTGTCCTCTTTGTAATTTTTGTAGATTCAACTATAGAAATATTAGACTGTTAGCAATAAAATGCCAAGAGACAAAATGTAAAATTGGTTATTTGCTAATTTGTCTGTTATGTGGGGAAACAATACTGGTTCATGATTTGAGAACTGGACAGAACAAATGAGTGAAATAACAGCCAATGTCCAAAGAAAAACTTCACAAAGACCTTCACAAAGCCTGAAGTTCTATTGCTTAACACCATTATTTTGCCTATACACACAGACACACATAGCAAGCTAGCTGTATGTGTGTCTGTGTGTATAGCCAAAATAATGCCAAAATAATGGTGTGCTAGCTAGCTAGCTAGCTAGCAACCAGCCAGCCAGCCACATAGATTTCATACTCAAAAAGGTAAAAAACAAGCAGTGGTAGGAAGATTTCAAAATCTGTGACGTGTGTTCATGATTATTTGTACTCCATGAACATCAGCAGAGAGCTGGGTCAAAAAACCAAGCACTGGCAAGAAAGCAGCTGGAGTCTCATTAGCTTAAAATGTTATGCAATTTAAGCAGAAACATTTTTGATTTTTCTGCTAGTTATTTTCTCCACAAACTATCGTTTTCATCTATGAAAAAAAGAAAGATCAGAATTAACAATTTTTCAAAGACCAAGATGACATCTTAAGATGCATGATTTTCTCAAACCAACAGATAGAAGATACTGAGTTTATTATCGTGGAAGATGAAAGAAATCAGCAGAAATTAGCATTTAAAAAGAGTCAGTTCATTTTTGACACTTCTGATGAATAAACGTCTTAAATACTTTGTCATGACAGGCCAGGACTTCTTGCAGCTGTAGGCCTGGACATGATTTCTCCCGAGGAAAATAAAGTTAAAAAATCAACGAGTTAATGAGGAAGAACCGATGCTTTGGGCTTCATCTTTATATCCCTGTCAGGACAGCAGAGGTTGACTGAAGTAACATCACAAAGTCATTACCCTGCTTTTAATCTCATTTGCCTAATGTGAGCTTATTCCTTCCCTAGGACCGAGTACTATTGTCTGTACTTATAGATAAAGAGGTGTGAAGTGGGCTGGAAAATTAAAGAAGTCAATACAGACATTGCTTTTCCCTGCTCATTTCAGGACTGTGTCGGCTTTGAGCAGTAAAGCCATGCATCAACACTACAAGGCCAATCGTCTGTTTTTATCTAAAAGCAACGAGTGACTGCTGAGTCAATGTTGCAGTCTGCAATCCACTGAAACAGAGCTGCTATAGCTGTTTAAGTTTTAGTAGGTTTTCATCATTTCTAAAGAGCGCTAACTGAATGACAGAAATGAAAATTATGGGATGAATACTGATGAGAATAATTAGCTTCACACACACAGATTTGTCCTGTTCTTTGAATCTAATAGCTCAAATCAATGTCATATTTCTACACTGCCGCTTACCGTGTTTAAGCTGACTGTGTAGTTATGACTGCCTCATCCACTGTAATTAGCCCTAACCTCAGCTGCTTTGGGTTGTTCTTGTTAATATTTTCAAGGACATCCAGGCATCAAAGCTAAGGTATCAAACCAGCTCCTCGAACTATAGTCATTATCATCAGTTTACAACAGCCACAGAAAGCCACAGTCTTAGTTTCTGATGCTAATCCAGGTTCTGTGATTTAACATCTGAATGTTTAGGATGATAAGCCAGATAAGTGTCTGTCAGTGACTGCTGGGTGTCAGTGTTGGGGATTCACTGTATTTAATTTGGACAAAATCATAGATATTTTCCACAACTTGCACATTAATGTCTTTACGTCAGTGGATTAGGTTCTGTTATAGTAATTGTTAATCTTCCTGGAGTCACCACTTTAAAAATGACTAAATAGAAAATAACAAATGAAAATATAGACAAAACTGAACTAACAAAAATTAAACACAGCTAATGTCATATAAAACACATAATATAAAATGCAATATTGTGTCCAGGGGCAAAACAGTGTGCTTGAGCATCAGAGCTCAAACTGATGGCTGGACATTCTCCTTCAAGATTTTCTGGTACAGATCAGAATTCATGGTTTCATCAATTGAGACAAGTAGGGATGGGTATCGTTTAGGTTTTATCCGATACCGGTGCCAAATCGGTACTTTTGAAACGGTGCCGGTGCTCAAACGGTGCTCAAACCGGTGCTTAAAGAATGGAGAACACAAAATTGGTCCAAAAACCTCTCATGGTCAGCTGGTTTTTTGTAAAAAGATAACAATGTTAGCCTTTTCTGCAGCTATGGGGCATATATGGTATCACTCTTAGCTGGAAGCAGTGCTTAAACAATGGAAAAAATACAAACTTTGTCCAAAAACCTCTCATGTTTAGCTGTTTCCCTCTTTTTCTTTGGTCATTTTAGCCTTTTTGGCCAGGGTGAAGGGAGTATCTGCCATCAAACAAGAAGACAGCCGCATGTAGCTATGATGATGTTTGCTAGTTCACCTTACATGCATTAATGTAATAACGTGGTTAGCCTACTCAACGTAAATTACACACGAACAACATTAAGCTACTCACGCAGAGAAGAACGGCTGCTGCTGCCATCAAATACGGCGCATTTCTCGGCTTTTAAAAAAAAACAAAAAACGCTATGCGTCGCCAGGTGTTTCATCGGATTCGAGGTGTTACTTCCTTTGACAGTATCACAGTATCAGCTTAAAGCACTTGTTGCAGGCTGCTGAGTTTGCATCTTTTGCTGTGAAGTACAGCCAGACTTTTGACCGCTTCGCCTTGGGCATTTTTAATCTGTAGCTCTGCATAAAAGAACTCACGTACCTGGCCCCGCCTACTATCCTCGGAAACGTAAAATGATTGGCTAGAAGTGTATCACAGCTCAGGAAAAAAAAGCACCGAAATAAAGCACCGAAATGTGCGCTGCTTTTCGGTCTGGTTACTACCGTTTATGTCAGAACCGGTGCCATCATGGCACCGGACACCGGTACCCATCCCTAGAGACAAGTCATCCAGGTCCTGAAGCAGCAAAGCAGCCGCAGACCATCACACCACTACCACCATGTTTGACGGCTCGTCTGATGTTCTTTTATGAAATGAAAAACTTCCAGAAAGTTTTGCTTTTGTCTTGTCAGTCCACAAAATATTGGATCATGTGCATCATTTTTATGACTTTTGAGACTGTTTATTTTTAGTATTCAGACTATGTTTCATGTATGTGTCCTACACGTGGACTATAAACAGAAACCTAAAATGAACATTTAGCTCTTTGCCAGCAGATTCTTCTCTTGTAGAGAACAAAACTGCAAGAAACAGTACTACAGCACTTAGTAACTGTGGAAACATATTTAAAATGAATGCGGGTGATACTATTTCATATTCTTATATTGTTTGTAGGAGTGGGGTAATGGATACTGAACACAACAGAGTCCACTCAACTTTGACTTGTAATGCAGGAAATCCTTTGCAGCATCTTTTTCGAGTCAGCTGGTTTAATAAGCGGACCGTGTGTGAGCTACCAGATATCCAAATCCCTGCAAACTCTACAGATTTCCCCACAGGGATTCATTAAAGTGTATCTTATCTTTAAAAAAACACTTAAGTCCCACTTGTCACAGCCTAAATATGTGCACAGAAGTGCCAGTATTGGATTGTCTCAAAAGTAATCTTCTACTGAACTCATACCAAGGCCCATTGGTGATGATAAATGGTCTATTATAAAAGTACAAAGCCAGCGCAGTGATGGCTTCAGTAGACTTGGCTTGCTTAAGACTCCAGTCAAACAATAAGCCATGAATGTAGTGAAATGCACCTTTAACACTCTGAAAGTGGTCGAATGCATCACAAATCTGGTTAAAAAAAAGGTTTTGTAACTTCACACGGGAACAATAAATGGCATATGATTACGACAAAATTTTAACTTCAGTTAAAAATATTCACCTGCCTACTGTAACTGTTTTTTCTAAATACCTGCAAATCATTATCACCATATGAGTCACTCCCAAGTCAATAAGGGAGATGAGAACACAAAACATTAGGCCACCAATTGCAAAGTGCTTCACTAACTTTCCCAGTGTTTCTGAAGTGGTGAAGCATTAGCTCACTGTCATTATGTCTGAAACAGTGAAAGGAAGAAATCAGTGGGAAGAACAAGAGGAGACTGAGGTCAAAGAACCATGAAGGAAAGAGACACAGCTCATTGGTGCTTCAGTATGTAAGTATTGCAGCGTTTTGAGTCTAAACGAACTTAGTTTCATACCAGCCTTCCTTTCTGCGCCCTCCTTGAAGGGCCTCTGAGCTGCTTTTGGAAGCCTATCATTCAATCTTTGTTGCTGCAGACTGCCATGGTGATGCCTCGCAGCTCAAACATCCACACACAAACCCAGAGTACCTGCGCCACATGCCTTTATGTGAACACTGGAGTCTGTATACTAAAAGTCTTTTTTTAACTGACATTGCAGATTCACTATCTACAAATACTGTTTTTTATTTAGTAGAATATTGACCATAACACTGGCCTCAAAACAGGCTATATGCCCAGAATTTCACTTTTTATTCTTGTTACAGAGAAAAGCCTCTGAATGAGGCATTTATAACAATAATTAAATGATGGCTCAAAATAGAAATAATAATAGCAAAGCCCCGAACAATCGCATGCCTAAACAACATACTAAAAATAGCTGTTCAGGGATTAAAGTAAAATGTTTAAATTGTTTACGCAGCAGTGGCACAGCCTGCACAGGCACATGCCAAAACAAACGCTTTAGATTTCAACCTTCAAAGTGAACTGTAGTAATGATGCAGATTATTTAAACCATTTTAATAAGTCTAGCTTGACAAAAGACCTTTAAGGCAGACTTTATAGGACTAACAGAGAGTGAGAAAAACAACCAGGCCAACACGCCGACTGACCACCCTGAAAGTGAGGAGCGGCATGAAAAAGCTGCTGCTAGAAAAGGGCAGCGGGAAGATATTGGCAACGTGTCATCGTCTCTTAGAGTCCAGTCCACAGTGTGCCAACTATGACATCATTGCTACCCCCGGTACTCAGACCATCTAAATGGCCCCAAATGGGTGCTCAAAACAGTAAACGTTCAAACAACATACACACATAAAGAGACACAGACACACACACATGCTGCCAAAAACATCACACCAAAATGTGTCAGTCCATCCTTTTCAGGCCACCACAAACAGTTTCTGTCCAGCAGAGAGGAAGACCCATTCAAACATGTCTGCATTATTTGTCCTAAGTCAGCTTGTGTGGCAGTGTGTATGTTGCAATGCCAAACTCTGGGAATTATAAAATCCAGTTAAATCCAAGCAGCAATCCCAAAGCTGAAGTGATAAAACTGCAGTTCCTACACATGACCACTTGAGGCTGACTCCAAAAGTGAGCCATCATTGACTCCTGTGTTAAAAATGCCAGAATTTAATGCAAAAATGAAAATGTTTGTATCTTGCTACAAAAAGCAGTTCTGATCTGTACAGTGGGCGATTTTTTTTTAGGTTTAATGCACTTTGAGTGATATATACCACAATGGGTGGTATATGTCAAAGTAGCATCCACATGGACGGCAGGACCCAAGGTTTCCTAGGAGAACATTGCTCAAAGCATCACTCTGCCTCCGCAGGTTTGCCTTCTTCCCATAGTGCATCCTGGTGCCAGGTGTTCCCCAGGTAAGTGACGTAGATGCAGGCAGCCATCCACGTGATGTAAAAGAAGACATGATTCATCAGACCAGACCACCTTCTCCCATTGCTCTGTGGTCCAGTTCTGATGCTTACGTGCCCGTTGTTGGAGGTTTGGAGGTTGTTGGAGGTGGACGGGGTCAGCAAACTGTGATACTCCATGTATTCTGACACCTTTCTATCAGAACCAGCGTTAAGGCTGGAAGGGTGGACTGAGCTAAGTTGCTAAGTCTGAGTTAAGTAACTGAGACAACCTTTCACTCCCCTCATGCATAAATGAGCCTTAGCTGCACAGTTTGGCCCTCAAACTCGCTCAGACCCTTATACTTGTCCATTTTTCCTGCTTTAAGGGCAAAATGTTCACTTTCACTTTCTCCCTAACATAGCCCATCCACTAACAGGTGCCATGATGAAATCAGTGTTATTCCCTTCACCTGGCAGTGCCTGTCCAACAACTTAATAAACATGCTATTCATTTAATATCATATACTTTGTGATTACAGCAAACATCTGTATTTTTATCGTTTGTTAAAAATACATATTTGCATGGTACTTTCATTCTACTTTTTTCTCTTTGAGCATAGTTAATGGCAGCTTTGCATGTAGTAATTCTTATTACTTTGTATTTCTTTTCAGAACAAAGTGAAATATTTTAAAAACATTTCATTTTTCATTGTGGCATAAAAATATATGCACATTTACGCACAAGCTCACATGCTTCTGGCTTGTTTTTTAAAAGGACACTGCTTATTTTTCTCGCTCAGGTGTCAGGAGGTGAGGCGCATTGATAATAAACTAGCTGTCAGCAATATATTGACAAGATAAGGCATCTCATTCATCATGGAGATGGCCACAGGACAGGCTCCCTGGGTCGCATACATCCAGGTGAGTGAGAAGGCAGTTTGGAAAAAAATGTGTGTCAATGCGACCTTACCTCACACAAGGACAGTGTATTTAATCCTCCAAGGTGGGGAAAGACAAAACGAAGGGCACGGGAATGACAAAGCTTTCCTTGTCTGTTTGAGAAGACAGGCCTGAGAGAGAGTAAATGGGAATGGAGAGGTGGGAGAAAAAAGTGTCATTCAGAAGTCACAGGCTGTTAAATTGGCTGCAGATAGACTGCTATTTGTTTGGAGCTCTTTCTGCGGTAGCTCCTCTGTGAGAGGCTTTGGCCCTCAGGGATTTACTCTCAGCTTAAGGTGCTTTTCAAACCACCAGAGCACAGGTTCAAGTTACTGGCTGGTTGCTTGGTAATAACTTGTCGAAAACAACAGCCCTGTGGATAGATGTCTCTGGGTGGAGGATGACTCACATGGTGATCCACTCTAACACACGCAGAAGTTTCTCGAGCTAGAAGTATATACTATGACTCTGTATCTCAGAGCTTTGCCAGGAAAAGCTGATGGAGCTCCAAACTAGATGAGCTTGAAAGAAAACTGGAGCACACAGCTTCTGCTTCCACTGTTATTTATTGCCTCCATTGATTTCAAAGTAATAACGAAAGAAAAAAAGAGGTGTTCCAGTTTCTTTATGGACCCAGAAATTCATGCCTTGAGAGCCTATGAGGAGTAACGCTTGAAGCTCTTTTCTGAACTGTTTTCTATCATATTTCAGGCTTGCTTATAGAACAAAATGACAGAGTATGCCTCAGACGTTAGTGAGAGTGGTCTTTGCCTATGCAGCTATCCTTGGAAATCCCCAGAAACTATTCGTCTTTACTGATATATGTTGAGGTGACAAAACTCGTCACTACAGGGGAGATTGTCAAATGTTGTGTTTATGGGGGGAAAGAGTTAAAAGTCTGGAGAAACTTCAAGATTTAAATTAGAACTGTATCTATTCAGTATATGAAAAATTCAGTCTTCTAGTAAAGACTTAAAGACATCAATTACTCAAGGCCTGTGGACAAATCACCTTCAATTTCAAATGCAACAGAACAGAAAAGTTTGTTTCTGAAGTGAGTATTTTTAATCTTCACCTTTTTTTTCCAGGTTAGCTCAGCTTTCTTATAAAACATAATAAACCAGTCAAGCTATTTCACATTACAACAGGGTTAAGTGAAGGACAGGTTGCCATGGACACCTCATTAGTTATTGTCTCCCTCCTCATTTGCATCTCCTCGTTGCAAAGCACATTCAATCCTGCAATGTTCAGCAACATGAAGGTCCTGAGGTTAAGCTTCGTAATTTCTTACTTGCAGCGTTTCTTGTCCTTGCACAGTCTAATGACTCACTGTGTTCACTTCAAGTGCAGGAGCTTCATAAAAGAGAGGCGGTAAAATGCTGCTCTTTGAACCGCTGCACATTTAGTCCAAATTTAAAGAAACAACCTTGGCCACAAATATATCTCCTAACTAAACTTCTCAGTTTATTAAAAATGAATTTGCCAAGTGTGGTAATCTACTTCACTGCTTCTTCCACCAGCCTGCATTTTGTACACCTACTTAAAACAGCATTTCCTCCAACTCCCAAAAAAGCCCTTCAAAGACGTCCAGGAAAAAGCCGACACATTTGAGCTTAGGGTTAATACTACAGGTGGTAGGCAAAGGCTAAGGCCTGGGTGTGTGGGCACTCAGCATCGTAGGAACCTGAGCTAGAGATGGAGTGCTATTGACTAGAGACAGACCTCGAACTCACTGGAGAGATTATCTCTCTCATCTGGCCTGGAAATGCCTCAGGATCCCTCAGCACACAACAAACCCTACTGTTGTGTGCTACATATGAGAAAGGAAAACTGCAGACAAAATTAAGACCTGATTCTTCTAACTTTGTCAGAGTTCATTTATTAAAACTATAGATATAAAAGATGGACGTAGCCATACTGATATCACTGTTTGGACTGTGCATTTTGAAGGCATAAGGTCATGACTGACCGACACTGTTGATTTTTTGGACATTGATGTGACCATATTTGGATGACAGGGTGGATTGCTATGTTATTTGCTAAGAAATTCTATGGATGCACAGCAGAGACACACATTTCTGCTAATTAGTGCTAAGTAGCAGACTAATAAAATACTAGAATGGTACTCATAAATACTAAAGCCGAAACTATTTGGATGGGCTGGACCCAAAGACAGACATATTCATTTAACATGAATAGTAACTACGACAAAGAGGTCCATTTCTGTGAGGTCTAAGCAGCAAGCAACTACACACCATACCTGCCAATCAAATGTTAATGGACTGGTTCTTATATTGTGCTTTTCTAACATACTGGAGCACTCCCAGTGCTTTATACAGCTTGCCTTATTCACCCATTCATACAAGTACTTTTCTCTATACATAAGTGCTTTCCATCTAACATTCACACACAATCATTCTCCAGTACAGAGAGAGCAGCTTGGGGTTCAGTATCTTGCCCAAGGACACTTTGGTCAGGTATTGAACCACCAACTTTTCAATTAATTAGTGGGTGACCTGCTCTACCTCCTGAGCAACAGCTACCACTAATTTTAAGCACAATCCAAATGTATGACTTATAAAAAATAATAACAATGCGTTATGAAGTCTGCAACTATCCTTAAAGCATTTTATCTTTACAACATTTTAACTATCTACAGAGATTAACTCACTTTGGAGCCGGCCACGAGTGACCACTGCAGGAAATGCAGCTTTCGTATTGACTAAATAGTTGCTTTAAAGTGATTTAATTATGGCTCAGTACAACTTTACTCTTTTAGATGCCCATCTTTTTTTTTTTTCTCAGAGCATGAGATGGAAAAGAGTAGACTGGACAGCACCTTCACTTCACAGCAAGAAGGACCAGTAGGTCCTTGCTATGTTCTTTCTGTTATATGGTTCTTCCCACAGTCCAAAGACACACATGTTAACTTGTACAAATCTCATTTCAAGTTCAGTAAGAAAGATGTTTAATCAAACATCTGTCTACTACCTTTGGTGTTTGGTGGCTAGTCTATGATTTTCATCACTTCCTCTTTCTCATTGCTGACATCATCTGTACCAATCCTCTTTCTGCCCGCCATCTTCAAATCAATTAGCCTCCACTCCACGTACTTTAAATCTCACTGCTCACAAATCGTTCTCCCTTTCAGACTCTTTCGCGCAATCCACCTCCTCCCGATTTCCACCTCTTTTACATTCCTCAGAGCTCCATCTCAGCCTCCATCTTTATCAACACCACCAGCATCTACACTCTTGGGGGTCCTGTCTAATTCCTATCACCACTGGAATTTGTGGTGAAAACCCTGCGCTGTGGCCAATCGCTAAATAGCTTGACTGAATTCTGTTTATCAATAAATCGTGTTAAATCCATCCTAACAATCTCTCCTTATTAAACTGTTAGGGTGGACCTTCTTTTTTTCCCCCCAATGCCACATTTTGCAATGAAGTCTGATGAAGCACAAAGCAAATGTGGCTCATTGCAAACTTATCCTGCAACATCTTCCATCTGCAATGCAGCTACATCAAACTAAAAACACTTTTCCAAAAAAGAAAATAAGCCAGACAACAAGAAGCACAAGAAAATGTCTTGTCTTGTTTAGAGGTGTGCTAAAACTCATGGTAAAAAAAAAAAAAGGTAAAACAATTTATTCAGATTACACGGCTGAGAAACTGGGTGTGTCGGGTGCACTGCACACGTGGAAGCTCTGTCAGCAGTTCAGAGGGGACAAAGAGATGGAGGATGAGGCAAACAACTGCTGAAGGAGGAATCAATGTTTACTGCTGCTCTGCACCATCAGGAGGCAGGGGGAAGGCAGCAGACACCGTGGCATCACCAATATGGCTACCCTCAGCATGAACTGACTGTGGAGTGACAACTTTCCCTTACCCTGCCCTGTTTTTATCATTCAGGTCATTCCCCGTCAGTCTGTTGTTGTCGTTGTTAGTCAGGCCGTCTTTCTGTCAATTTAGAGCCATCTCCTTCTCTCTCTTTTTCTCTCTCTCTCTCTGTTGTGTCATATATTTATTTCTGTCCTCTTCTCCTTCTCCTATCCTTTTGCTTCATCATTCACACTCTTCGGTCTTTGCAGCGTTTTAATGAACCTTCAAGTGACATAAGATTTTCCTATATCTGTTCCTCTCTATTTCTGCTCCACAACCCCCCAGGGTGCATGGAGAAAAAGATGAAAACACTTGGTTGTTAACCCTCTATGTGCCTGAGCTGCTGGCTAGTGGACTGCATGTTTCAGAATGTGGGATGAGGGTTGCACAGGTCCACAAGTATAAAAAAAAAAAAAAAATATATATATATATATATATATATATATATATATATATATATATATATTTTTTTTTTTTTTTTTTTTTTTAAACAACAGATTTTTTTTAACGCTGGTAAAAAGGCAGGTGGAAAGCTTCTGCAAAAAGCTCGTCAAGCAGAACGAAGCAGAGGTAGAAAATGAACAGAGGGACAGAGACAGTGATCTACATTTTCTTCAGAGCAGAAGACATTTTCGTCTCAGCAGGAGACATCGTGAAGGGTCTGTCGCACATTGGTCTGAGCTGAGGGTCGAAAGGGTCTCTTTTTAGACAAACATAAGACAAACACAGCGAGAAAAATTTCTGCATAACTGTACATTGTCTCTCTGTTTCTGTGTGTGTCACACACTCCAGCAGCAGAGAGAGCAGGCAAAAAAGCAGCAGAGCAAACAGGGAGGTGCAAAAACACTGCAAAGACTGCTCACTGCTGCATTTTCTGAGCCAGAGCCTCCCTTCTTTTCTCTCCATTGTTGTCGATGAGTCCCGAGACTCTCGCCTCAGTACCCCTTCTCTCCGTGCTCCTCCTTTTGTATTACTGAAACAGCGCAGTGTTTTCACAGGCAGAATAAGATACGGATGGCCATTTGTGCTTGGCTGTCATTCAGGTACTGAGCTCTTCTATTTTGGACATGAATGTCATAAAGAGATAGAACTTGTATTTTTTGCTGTGAAAAACAAAGCAGGCCATGCAGCGGTTTAAACAAGAAGAATTTTGACAGTCTTTTAAACATTAACATGTTCTGGAAATGGAAATTTCATGGCCCCAAAAGTACAGTACTTCATGTTCGTTCTGGCACATTGGTTCAAAAATCAGACACTAAAACTGCCCACTCAAACCAGGAAACAAGGCTTAGGCAGGCCAGACACTCCTTAAGTAGAGTGATTTTTCTAAGTCTCTAAAACTGGAAGATTGGAATATTAATCTTTCTCATTTGGTGTCTTGATGCTCCTGTACATGTAGGTATTCATCTGGATCTCAATCTGTGATTCACATCATTATCAACCCCGTCAAACAATTCCTTGACAACGTGTCCTTGTGCCTTATGGGTGGGGTTGTCGTCCTGAAAGAGACCACTTCTGTCAGGGAGAGTCACTTTGTACTGATTAGCAGTGACTATTTCCCCCAAAGGAGACCATCAAAGTGTCCACCAACAGCATACCATAGCCACCAGATGCGTGCATACCTACTAAACAACCATTCATGAATACAAATCTATGCCCTACTGGTTTAACATCACTCTGCACTAAACAGAATCCAAAGAAAATGCTATATATGCAAATGCTGACAGCCAACATCACCGTCAGCAGTTTAAATTTGTTAACTGGTAATAAAACTTTCACAGACAGCTTCAGTGTAAATTATTAAACACCCTAATTTCATATTTATACAGCCATTCATTGGATCTTTGCTAGCCCTCAGACTTACTCTATTCCAAGCAATGTCCACCCAAATCAAAGCCAAACAATGGCTCTGTCACAACAGGACAAAGAGTCTACAGTCACACTAGCAGCGCTGTAAAGTTGTACTTGGGCACAGTGTTGCTTTCAGCTGTATATTCACACTGGCATACTACTAAGACCATAGTAACAATAACACAGTGTTACAGATATTTTTACTACATCCACAATGTTTGTTTAATGTCTGAGCATGCTAGCATTCGAAAACTGGCACCAAGTGGCTGACAGAAATCTAGTTAATGGACCTGATCATGAAAAGTCCGAAACTCACCAGACGTAATCATGGTCCCTTCAGGAACAAATTCTATACGATGACATGAAAACACAATGTAATTCAATGGTAATTCATCATCAAATTGTAAATGGACTGCTACCAGTAGGGCATGTTTCTACTCTATTTGAGCACTCAAAAGCACTTTTCACTAAAAGAATCATTCACCCAATCACACACACATGTTCATTCAAGCACTTTTTCCAGACCTTAGCAACTTGTCTAATATTTGTGCTACACTCACACCTCGGGTCAACTCAGGGTTTAGTAACTTGTCCAAGGATATTTTGACATGCAGATTGGAATAGTCAGGGATCGAACGGCTCCCTCTATTACCTGAACCACAGCTGCCCCTCTAAAGTCAAATATTCCCAAAGAACAGTTCAACTGTTATCATCATTACTAAGATATTCCAGTGTTTTATCAAAGTCATGGACTCCCACTTCCACGCTACCATCCTTAGAGCTGCTACCGAGGCTACCTTTGGCGTTTGTCCTGTGTAGTTGCCCCACACAACTGGCACTACCGAACCTACTGTTCATAATTGAAATTTAGTTTAGTTGAGGATAAAAGTTTCTATGTAAAAGCTTTAAAGCATCTGTGAGGCCAATGAAAAAATATCCTGACCCTTAAGTTTTTTAAATTAATCTCTGACATGTTGTGTTTCCATATAGCACCTGATTCCTCATGCATGCTTACAGGGAAACTGACACATCTGGTGTGGAGAAAAATAGGCAATGTATTCTATTTACATTTATTTTTAAATGACCTGCTGGAATATAAGCCAAAAATAACTCTAAAAATAGATTTTTGGACACATGCTATAACCAATTTTGTAATGGCAGTGAACCAGCAGCATGGTGATGCCAGTTTTCTGGACTGCCCTTTATGATGTCGACACACTTCATCTAACAATGCAACACAGTCCTGGTATTTCTGAACATACTGTTGAGGATAGTGAATGCTCTTATCTGAACTGAGCAGGTAGGGGCTCAGTGTCTGCAGAAATCATGGAAGCCGCCAACAAAGCTGGGACTTTCCTGCTAGACATCTGCCTCTCTAAGAAGTCAGCTGGGCCTGTGGAGAGCAGATAGTAGTAACTGGATGCCTCACTCTGTGAGACAGGAGAGAGGGGAAAACAGAGAAATGTCTGTGCAGGTTTTTTGCAGTAAGTAGAAGTAATAGTAGTGGTTGTAGTAGCCCAATTAGCAGATCAGTGGACTTCGTTACATAACGAAATAAGTGTTTTGTTTTGGGGGTTTTCTAAGAAACAACAGGTCCTTTCTACAACCCAAGAGGATTGTTCAAAGTCCAGTTAGTAAAAGAACAAAAAAAACAGGTTCAAGCTGATTTCAGCTGCACTTACATAATCTGGTTGGTCACTAATTGGAAAGCTATCTAATGTTCCCAACCGAGCATTTACCCAGTGACATAAGACGGCTAATACTTTAATAAGATGGCCTAATGAAGTGTGTCAACGATCACAGTGGTCGCCATCTCGGGCTCTGCCAAGTGGTCCTGCGAGAGTCACGGGGGCTTCGGGGGGCTTCATAATGGCCAGCAGTTAAGCCTTTTAGAGACATT
Source organism: Aulonocara sp. 'chitande type north' Nkhata Bay (assembly GCF_057382095.1). Taxonomy (NCBI): domain Eukaryota; kingdom Metazoa; phylum Chordata; class Actinopteri; order Cichliformes; family Cichlidae; genus Aulonocara; species Aulonocara sp. 'chitande type north' Nkhata Bay. Next base: position 22,099,003 of record NC_141350.1, on the reverse strand, counting down.
AAATGGGATCAAGGTGGGTGGGTGGGTGCCACATATGAGTGAAGCTCATGTGTGGCACACACATGTATGTGTGGGTGTATGATTTTAATCAATAACATTTATATAAATGAGGTGTTTGGTCTGTCATACGATCTGCCCCAACCCCCACCCCACCCCCCACACGCATTTCCCTCCCCTCTGTGTTAAGCTGGCCAGCAGCTAATCCGTGAGCAAGCACAGCTCATTGTCTCCATCACAATCCCAAATCCTCACAGTTTAACAAGCAAACACCTTCTCTTTCGGCTGAGAGTTAGTGATTTGAAAACATACAGTGAGGTAAGTTGTGTATAATAAGTGAAGTAAGCATAACTGCATTTTAATAAACAAAGATAAACTCGCATTCACAGCTTTGGTCACTTGAGAATCACCAGTTAACCCAACATGGGGGTCTGTGGACTGCAGGAGAAAGCCAGAGTACCCAGAGAGAAGCCACACAGGTGCAGGGAGAACATGCAAACTCCAAATCCAAAGGCCACAGCCAGCCAGTGGATTTCACCCCAAGCGTTCTTACTATGAGGGAACAATACTAACCACTGCATTGACCTTGTGTAGCAACACAAGACTTAATCCCTTTACTTACAATAAATTCAGATAAAACTCTTAAGTCTATTTTTTATGCATGACTCTCAAGCATTCTCAAGCTCCAGCAAACTATGAGAAACTGAGAGAATTTCTGCTTTTCTTCAGCAACCTGAATATCTTTGGAGTTTTTGTCAGAGAAATCAAGCTTGTTGTGATGGACACTATCCCCCCAAAAAACAGAACAAACAAATAATTGATTCTTTAACATAATAAATAGCAAAATAATGGTTTTGGTCCCGGTGCGTAATTGAGCAACATCCATGTTTTTCCTGGGCTATCGATGTCATTGCAAAGACCACTGAAGGTTAAAAAGACTACTTCCTACTTCCTACTTGTTGGTTGCAAATTTGCTTCTGTGATGGCTCAATATAAATAATGGGGAATCACAAAACATGCAATTTTGATCAAACAACTCTGAACAGCAAGATTATAGTTTTGTCATACTTAGTTTTTGACCCCTTTGCTCAGAAACAGCAGCAACTTCTTAAGTGTGTTGAGAAAGCCACACACATGAATAATTATGTGTCCGTGCGTCCTATCAGCAGCTCAGGTGAAGCAGTTGAGAAATGATTCACTTTATCAGAGGAAGCTGATGAAACGCACCAACTGCTGACTCATTAATTTTTCTTTCCCAACACAGATTAATATCATGCAGTCTGCTCCTCTAACCTGGCGTAGCTCCAACATATTAAACCAGAAGACCAGATTCAGAGCTCTGAATATCGACTTTTTCTTTTACAATTAAAGATTCAAACAACCGACCAGCATCTAAGACATCATTTCATTTGACAGCTCATCTAATGATTTGTTTTTCCTTCACAGGTCATCACAGTTTTTAGAGTTCATGTAGAAGCTCTGAAATTATGTAGAGGCATGTGAAGACTGAATCACGTGAAGCAAATGTCACAAAAAGTGATTCAGCACTCTCACCACCGCTACTTACAGTTGATTCACTGGTAGCCAAAGTAGCCAGGACTGTATGCTATTCCTGAACTTCACTGATCAGTGACTGAGAGAAGCTCTGAGGATTTAAACCATGCAGCTTTAAGCATATTTTTCATTGTCACCATTGTATAAGAACATGGATAGAACCAGCAGGAATGTTACTTTAATGTACATTTAACCAGGTACTTTCAGCTACTGAAATACAGGTTTACTGTTCTGTATTTTATTGAACTATTTCTATATTATGCTACTTTCTGATACTAAACAAAGAAAAAATGTAGAACCAGTGGGAAAAACTAGCTAATATTCAGTAGCTTGTAGAACTACATATAGGATCAATAACTTTTTTTGGCCCACTCTTCTTCACTCTTCTTTTGCCAAGCTGTCAGGCAGGTGGTCCCACATTTTACTCTGGTAAACAGAGGAATGCATGATCTGCTCAATGATTGGAGATCATGATCTGTGTCTGCAAAACAAGCCGCCACCATGCTTTTACCATAACCGTAATTACAATTGCATCACTAACTGATAAATATAACCCATTCTTATTCATCATAATTAGTGTCTTTACTGTACTCTAACTTTTGCTCTATGAAGATAATTAATTAGGATTAGAAATTTGACTTAAGTGAAAAGTAAAAAGAAAATTTCCACTTTGCAAAAGAATTACTCAGCATAGAATGACGTTTAAACTCTTGTGGAGCACCACTTGAACACAGGGCTGTGCATAAACCTGAAAACCATGCCCAAAGTTTTGTAGATCATTTTCTACACAGATTTTACTCCTGATGAAAAGTTCTGACTTGCTGTTAGAACGTCCTTCCTCTTGCCCCCGCTGATGCGACCTTATTTAAAATCATGCATTATAAATCTCTCTCTTACTCCTCGGCACTACCTAGTCTGTGGATTTTTGTATACTTGGAAAGTTAATCCATGTGCCTCCACTAGAAAGCGCTTTGGTTCAACTCCAGCTGTGCTCTCTGCCAAGGAGTGTTATGTGATTGGTTCAGTCTGTCTGTTTGTTTTGTCTTTTAGCAGAATTACTCAAAAAGCTATGGATGGATTTGCATTAAACTTTTTCCAGAGATGGGACTTGTTCCAACTTAGAAGTGATTAATTTTTGGAGTTGATCAGTATGAGCATTTTGATTCAGGAATTCCTTCCCACTGTAAGATGGACATAATTATATTTTTTGAATATTAAAGTAAGTAAAATCAGAGACATTTATTTGATGTTCCACAGAAAATACCACAAACTAATTAGGATGCAGATATCCGGGTGGATCCAGGGATTCAATTTAAGCACGGCATGAAGAGAACTTGGAGCTGCTCTGTTTAAATGTGGTATACATTTATAAAAGTGGCTTTACTTAACTTGACCTGGTAACAGCTGATTGGTTTGGCAGTCACGGCTAAAAGTTTAGAGTAGCCTGGCGATCAAAGCAGTGCGACGGATTCCCAGAAAATTGCAGATTCCTAATTCTGCTTAAGAGAGCATCAAGGTGTCTCAGTGTAAGTTTTGACACAAACTTTGACACACACACACACACACACTACTGCAGGACAGTACTCATCAGCTAATTACAGCTGTACGTCTAGCTACTCCGAGATAGCAGCTAGTTAACGTCAAGCAGAATATTAAGATATCATCTTCCTATGACTTCATAAGTAATGCAAAAATAAAATATAAAGTAATGCTGCGTTTTACAAAGTCACTAGCTGATGGGCAGCTTGACCAACAAAAATCAAAGCTGCACATCAGAGGAAATGTTTCATGATATATGATTAGAGAATCTGATGGGTCGATTTTACCCGAAAATGAAAGTTGGGATTATTACACTGCAAAGTAATTACAGACACAGCCATGCATGCAGACAATCACAGTTCAGATCGCAGAGCTAAAATCATCCTGCATGCAGACAGACACTCATTTAGATCAGTAACAAACACACACACACACACACACAGATACAGATACACACAAAGAGCCTGGGTCGAACCACCTTTGCTGAGTCACTGGAAACATTCAGTACCAAACCTGGTACAGGAAACTGGAGCAGACTATTACATGATGATAACTTAATAGCACAGGATGAAAACTGACTAATGGGGAAAAATAGGAGCTTTTCCATCTGTCATCGTCACAGACAGCCCACAACACACTCGCAGACACACACTCGCAGACACCATAGAGGAGGATGGCTTCAGAGCAACGGCAGTGGCAAAATGCTCGGCATGAATGAATCATCAGAAACACAGTTATCTACCCTAGAGTACAAATGACTGGTTGGTTGTTTTGCCACCGCAACATATAACCCTTACACACACACACACACACACACACACACACACACACACACACACACACACACACACACACACAGTCTCAATCTCCTTCTTTTGTGCTCTCAAGTTTGGTTTTACATGGTCATTTGTCTCGTTCTGGACAAACACGCAGACAACATCAGTCTTCCCAGCATGCCAAATGGAAACCATAGCAATGTCTCAACTAACACAATACAGACTCTTTGTTATGTTTTGATTTTTTTTCCACCCCTCTGGGGGAGGGGGGAGGGAGCAATGGGTTCATCTGCATCACCTGCATGTAAGGTGTCTTTCAGATTTACGCACTTTAACTGGCAGTGACAACACAGGAGAGAGTCATTTCAGGGAATCAAACCTGTGTCCCTGCATATACAGGGCAGCTGCCACATCCACCACATCATCCTTTAAACTCTTACGTTTTGCCTACCGTTCTTTTGATTAGTATTTCACAAAGAAAAGGAGGTCGCTGTGTTGGCTTTTAATGATCTTGTGCCAAACAGACGGTGTATTTTTACGAACAGGTTAAAGGCTCGGCTCTCCTAAACACCTGCATTAATCCCGTCACTTGGCTAAGGAAAGGACTTGCTTAAATCCCCGACTGAACCTTGCGTGCTTCTTCTTATGTCAAGGTAGATTTAAGAGGACCGGCTGGTTAACGAGTTTATGTGCTGTCTCATGCCCTAATTTCTTCCAGACATTTCTCTTTCCCCTGTTACGCACCACCAAAGGTAAAAAAAAAAAAAAAAAAAAAAAAGCACTGCGCATAAAAGTAAATATCTGGCTACCGGGTGATGTATGCTGGATCGGAATTATGCAACAAAACCAGACGAAACGAAAAACCAGCTCACAAGCAGTGGTTTGAGAAGAAACGTCACGTCTGTGCGGAGAAGAGGAAAAAAATCTTAGCTGAGGACGGAGGGGGGGAAAAAACAAGCAACATATGCAGCAGTCGCTCCACAGCATCCCACTCAAGCAATCTGTCGCTGTAATCAACTCCGAGAAGAAGAAAACAAGGCAGAAAAACACACAGCATACATCGTTTTTTGGTTTTTCACAAACACTTTACGTACCGTTATGGGTGACGAGCCACTTTAGCGGAGTGTTGTGCGTCTAGAAACCGGAGAGGAGCGTCGGCGGTGCTTGCGTGTGTGTGTTTGTGTGCGTCAGGCGGACACAGGAGGACAGAGGAGGAGATTTGGCACATTTGGAGAGGAACGCAGCCTGGTGGCGGAGCGCAGAGCACCGGGATGCGGCAACATCCGTCTGCAGACGACAGACCAGCGGCGTGCACTCCTACCAGGGAGGGGCGCACCAGGCACACACACACACACACACACACACTGCACCAGCAGTAACTCATTCACTGCCAGGGCGGTGTGGGTGGGTGGACTGCTTTTGCAGAGACAGAGAGAGAGAGCAGTTCGCCGTGTCTGTGTGCGAGTGTGTTCATATGCGCCATATGTCACAGCTCTTTATCAAAACACCAGCTCGGTTTAACACTTCTATGACGATATTCGCTGACAATTACAGAAAAAATACTTCTGGACGAAAAAGCAGCAAATTTAAAGTATGACAGTAAAAATCTCATATATGTAAGGAATAAAACAGGACAAGTTCCACATCAGGTCTACAAAAGTGATCTTTTGTTTCTGTAAAAGTTTAAAGTAAGGTTCTGGCTCTATACTTCTACGTAGTCTTTAACAAGTCGAGTGCTGTCTTTGAAAAATAAATGCATTTTTTTTTTTGGTGCTACAGGAAAGATCTGAGTCACCCAAACTATTGTAAATCGGGCAAAGAAAGACTATGAAATCCAAATGTCATGCCCACAAGCACAAGAGGGTTACAAACAATTACCAAAAGGATAAAAGCAGCTGAACACACAGAAGAGTCTGGAAACAAAAAAGGAGGCCCCATGCCCCTTCACATTTTTCCTACACTAAACACAGATTAATAGAGAACATGCAGTTTGTAGCACAAACGCCTTTAACTCAATGACTTACTATGAGAGACTGGGTCTTGAGATTGCTTTGAAAGTATACGAAATGCAAAGACATGTTGTTCCTGCCGTTTAATCAAATCGCCACAGTCACCTCAAAGCACTTTAAATTGTAAAGTACAACAATAGAGAGAAAACCCCAATGATAAAATGCCCCCTATGTGTTAGGATGCCTGGGTCGTTGACCCAGGGTGTTTGAGTTTATGTTATTATTTATACTTTCTAGTTTTTGGTTTCTTTGAGTTCCGTCTTATGGCTTATGTCTCCCCTATCACCTGCATCCCCTTGTCTAGTTCGCGTCTATGTGTATCCTAAGTTCCTATATCCCCGTGTTCAGTCTGTGTTATGTGTTTCCTGTTTTACTTTGAAAGTCCATGTCTGATGTTAATGTGTCTGGTTTTGCTTCCTCTTGTCTCATTAGGCCTGATTTGCCCCAGCTGTGTTTCCCTCCTGTTACCCATTCCCTGATTGCTCCCTCTGTGTATTTAAGCCCAGTGTTTCTCTGTGTCTGTGTCGTGATCTACTGTTTTCCTAGCTGTGTGTTCTGGCATTTCTCTAGTTTAAGTTTGTTTTGAGTTTTTTCAGTTATGTTATATTTTGAGTATTAAATTAAAGCCTTTTTTGAGTTCACGTCTGTCTCCGGAGTCTGCACCTTGGGTCCTATTCCTGCCTGCACACAGCCTTAACCTAACACTATGAGCAAGCACTTGGTGACAGTGGAGAGGAAAAACTCCCTTTCAACGGAAATAAATCTCTGGCAGAACCAGACTCGGGGAGGGGCAGCCAACTGGAGTGACGAGAGGGAGGCGGGACAAAAAGACGCACTGTGGATCACATGACCGTTTTTCACAATGCTCAGCTGGCCAATCATGTGCAAGTAGGAGTAGCAAAAGGAAGCAAACTGCACTTAAAGCCATGGATGTTTTCTGAAAGTTACACAGAACTCTAAACTTAACTTTGGGGAAAATCGCTTTTTAAAAAACTTAATAAAGTTGCTTATCAAATTAAATTGGTTAAATTAAATTCGATGTGGAGTTTATGTACTGGTGACTGTTTGAATTACAATTATGATTCCTCTCTATTTATTTAGAGGAGGCTTTTAAAAACCTGCCCTGGAGGCTTTAACATGATGGTTGCTGAGCGGCAGGAGAACCTTTGACAGATTCCAACATCTCATACAAGGACATGCTTTAGAATTAGCTATGAAAAAATGTAATGATTTGTAATGACTGTTTTTCTTGCTCTAGTTGAATAGAAAACTATAATGTACACATAGCCCTGCTGTGGTCTGACCTAAACAGGCATAATCATAATCCTGCATGCATAATGTACACCCACAATACTGATGAGTCTATATTTAGTTGCTGAATACGTATCATGTTGTGTGACAAGCAGGACCGGCCCACCCTCATGTCGTTCACGTTTGCTCTGAGCTTTTACACCTTGCTCTGCCTCTGTGCTGTTTTATTCTTTGCTCCTCTCTTCTATATAGCAAAAATATCTTATAGTTATTTATAAAAGTGATGACAATATTTACACTCCAGTAAAGGGGACTGCAAATGTGTTTGCTTTATAAGCTGGATGAATAATAATGTTTGGATCCTGTTTTAGTGCATGCCACTAGAAGCTGGCCGTTCTTCTGTGTGCTCCTGTACTCTTGCCATAAAAACACGGCACAAACTGCAGTCCAGTTTTATCTCATACTTTAAAGACCCACATGCCATCCTTTTCCAGACCGTATATAAATTTCTCACCAGAGTAAATTCTGTCAGTCGATTAGGTCATATTTCACAAAGCCCATTCGGGAGATGGTGAGACTGCGCCGCTTCACCCGGCATGCCCAGCCAATCGAAAGAAGCTGAGTGGCTGCTGGATACGTCCCTGAATACATATAGGGGAGCAGTTTCGAACAAAGTTTCTCCTTCCTGTTCTTGGCAACAAAGCAGCTTAGTCATGCCCGTAGGTTTGCTGTAGCTCTTCCTAATACCCAAAAGGCTGTAGCCTGTAACTATAAATACGCGTTAGCATTTCCATGATTGTTTTATTTTGTAAGAGGTTGTTTTGCAGTATTGCCACTGAGAAACTGAGAGCTCAAAAAACATAAACACCCAACAAACACACTTAAACACCCCCCCCCTCCCCCACACACACACACACACACACACTTAAGCTTTTTAAAACAGACATCAGGGACACTGGCCTGCACGGTAATTAGCTGATGACTTTTCAGTCACAAAACAAAGCCTGCTTCATCGTCCTTTTTGACTACCGACTTAAATTCATGCTGCTTTCAACAAGCCTTAAACCTAGTGACTAAGACCATAAAACTTGCCATGAAAATGTTTACGGAGGTCACAGAGCACACAAAGTGAGGGATATTTTCACAAAGGGTTCTGCACAGCTGGACAACTCTTTGCGCAAACAGAGGAGTCGCCCCCTGCTGGCCATTAGAAATTATATCACATAAGCAACTTCCACGCTGACCCAAAATTTACATCCAATCACAAGTCAAGGAGTTAGAAGATGATACTTTTGTTTTGGGACAAATTTCCAGATCATTTCTTAATAAATATTTTTGTGGGTTTTTTTTTTAATTACCTAAGCATGTGTTTTTATTATTAGCCATTTGATTGTGTTTATGTGCAGCCACCACTGAAGCAGTCTATACATGACAAAAAGAGTGTGGAATAGGATAAAGGGCCCTCTTTAAAATATGATTCATGAGTTTAATTAGTCAACACTGGGTAACACTCTTCTTTATTTTGAATTTGTAGTACTTAAACTCATGCATTCTGCTGCCACAGCGCTAATTCCTTTTCACACTGAGGCAGTACTGCTCCTTTGATCAATCACTATGCAGAGTAAAGCATTAGGACAGCTGGTTGTTGTTCAGCAGTACATCAGTTTCTAACATTTCAGTCTTTAAAGTTAGTGTTTCTCACTTGATGTGGTAAACCCCGACTGAATTTTCCCTGATGAACCTGTCAACCAGGAAAACAGTCCCATGGAGACTGACTCGATGTAGGAGTTGCTCTCTATAAAACCAATGCTGATATAAAAGACTCAGCTTTTACAACATATTCTAAATGGATCATGTGCTAAGACCACCTTACTGTTGGCCCTGTAGGGACACCTTTCATGATATGTGAAGTAAAAAGCTCTTCCCAGAGGGATAACATTTATCCTAAATATTTCTCTCTTTACCTTCTCTTCTAAAGCACTTTCTTTGTTCTCTTAACTTCAAAAGTAACTTTACAACTTTAAGTCTTATCTCTGTTCTTCAAAGCAAACTTCCCCGGTGCTGTTCTCATGCACCATCTTTGTCTTATTTTGTTTTCAGCAGGTTCCCCCACTTTCATCAGTGCAATCTCTCTTACAGTATGCACGTCTCTTTCACTACTGCTAATTTCCTTTAGTTACTTTTTCTCTCTCTTCTTCCCTCTCACTCACTTTCTCTCCATCCCACAGACTGCAGCGATGGCAAGCCCTGGGATCAATATCAAAGCTTTGCATAATTCAGCAGCTGCTTCAATAATGAATGACGCAACGAGCCACTTTGGAAGGAAGGCTCCCTCTCTCGCTCCCTCGTCCTGACTCTGTCAGTGTCTCCCTCTCTCTGTCTTGCCTGGCCTCCCTTAGCCAGATGAAGTCAACCTGCTTTACTGTCTTCATTAATGAAAAATAACGGGCATAGATCTGCTAATGAAAGCTGGAAGGCTGCACGTCTGACTTCCAGATTAAGGAGTTAAAATTTTAACAGTTAAAATTGTTCCTTCTCTTACTTAAATACCAATGACTCAACAAAATGTTATACAACTACAAAAAAAGTGGGTGACTCACTGAGATGTGAATCGTTGTGTTGAACGTTGCCTCAATGCTACAATTAGCAATTTTACAAAGATTATCTTTGAGGGAAAAGAAGGTTTGATTCCAGATTCAAAGTTGTTAGATGAGCTGCAGCTAGGACAATACAGAATAGATGAGTACTTACGTTACCAAAGGTTCACAAATTTCACAAACTTCAAAGTAAGGCAACAATTTTGTTTAACCCGAAGAAAATCTTTATCTTCTTTAGGACAGAAATTTAAGTTGAAAAATACGTCGTAACAACCACACATGCTCATTTGCGCCCATGTGGGAAGGGTCAGGCTGGTGGCTGAACCACCTAAAAGAGATTAGAGTAGAGCTGTCTGTGATGACGCTGCGCTCTAAGCACTGCTGGATTAGCATTAGTATAAACGCAGTTGTAGATTGACTCCATTCAGCACCCACGGGAGCAGCTTAAAATATATCCTCAAAGATCTGAGCTTTTTAAAAAAAAAAAAATCTTTCTGAGGACTCCTTCAAAGAGTGACCTGTTATCTGCAGTTACTGCGAATCTGTGGATTCATTTGAGCCTGCCAGTCAAAAATCAACCACCACAGCGTGTTTAGAAAGCTACTACGCAGAAGGACTTTGATGCATCCATTAATCACAATGACTCATTTCAGACTGTAGCTTTTTATTACCAATGGTAAATAGCCTCTTACTTTATTCAATGCAATGTGAATTGATTTTTTGTTACAAGTGAAACTTGAGAAGTCCTTATCTTCCTGTGGCTTCCAAGAACTTAATATAACCAAATAAGTAAAGACCCTGACTACCAGGATTTTTGCCAAAGTCTGACAATATATTTTCCATCTTATTCTGTGTTTATCCAAAGAGGTTTTTTTTATCCAGTTGCAACGTATAATGTCACCCCCCATTTGAAATGGGATTACAGTTGGCATGGCTGTTTGTGCCACACTGCATTCCTTTGCTTTTTCCCACACTCTGGCTTCCTAGCAAACCAGCAACAAGGATGTTCACTAAAGACATAAAGCAAATTTGACAATTAACCTTGGTTTATGCCTGGTGCTATTAACCCTGCAAACAGCAGTAGACACCAAAAGTGGCTACCGCTGCTAATGTATATCTTGTGTTCATTTCTTTTTAGCTTCTTGTAGAGGTTTCAGTTTCCTGGCCTGGGAATCGTGTTGATGAGTGTTCAATCATGTTGGGTTTCACTATCATTTCAATGATATATCAGTACGGAGCTCAGAGGTTTCCAGGTTACAGAGAGGGAAATGCTGCAACAGTTCAAAAAGATGAGACTTTCTTGAGAAAACTTTAAAAAAGATGATTTCATTGCTTCCTGTTTCAATTTTGTCAATTCAGGAGACAAGTGTGATGACCCTTATAGCAATGCAGTTGGCAGTCGGCGCATTCTGTGGTGACCATGTGAAGGCAACATAACTTACAACACAGGTAGCAAAAAAAAAAAAGAACATTAAAAAAAGTATTAGAGAAAGTGTGACTGTTCGTGCTGTTTGTCTATACAGAAAATGAACAACACAGATTTTTGATTTACCAGTAAGTCACGTTACCTAAAATAACCCCCTCCTCCCTCTTCATAGCTCGTGTTCATAGACAGTGAAATGATTTGAAATGTTCCTCAACAGCACTCGTATGGGACTGCATCTGGTGAAACTATTCAGGCGAACCTGCCAAAAACACGAATACAAGAAATAAACATGAAATTTTCATGTTCCACTAAGCGACAGAAGCCTGTGGCACTTACGAACTTTTCACCCTCCTCACCACCTCTGGTCGCTGGGGAGTGTCTTACTAGAAAGCACAAGACAAGACGATGTGCAGAGAGGCAGAAAGAAAAGAGTCGACTCGGCGCAAACAGCCTTTCCACACTGGTTCATCTCAGGGCCAGAGAAACGGAAACCGACAGCTCCTTGGATGCATTTCCAGCGATATGGCTGACTCTGGGAGTATTTGTAGAGCAGATTGTCCTGCAAATCTAAGTGTGTGTGTTTGTGTGCCTGCATGAACATAAGCATATGGTACACACATTGGGACTGCTGCATGAGAAAGAAGCATCTATGTGAGAGTGTGTGTGTGTGTGTTCCTGTCCAGCTATCTTTGTGAGGACCAAAATCTGCATTCTACTATACTTGTGAGAACCAACAGTCACTTGTGAGGTCCTCACAAGCTTGAAGGCCTTTTTGAGGCTGTTACGTTCCCCCCGAAGGGGTCTAGGCATATGAGTGAGGGGACCAGTAACAAATGAGTCCGGAATCAGAATGAAAAGGAAAACAGACAGAGTTGTTCTGTATTAATAGAACTTTATTACGAAATGGTACAGGTGGATTACAAACGACATTAACATTAACTTAAAGGGCCGGCAACGCCGTCTTACCAACAACGCCAAAGAAACAAAGAAAACGCTCGCAGCCACGAAAGGCAGGAAGACTACCAAACAAACACAATAAAAAAGGCGGCACTTCCCACACTTACTACCCTACTCCCCACCACGGGGAGACACTCTCAGGGCCCACAAGCCCGTCTGCTCACTGGTCAGAAAGAGGCTGTCTGTCCAACATCTAGCACCGAAACGCGTAGAGCCACCGAGGAAAAAAGCCACCCTGCTCACAGCTCATCCTCAGTTTAAATAGCCTCAGAGGATGATTGCTGACTGGAGTCAGGTGGCAAACGAGGCTAATCAGCAGCAGCTGTGTCCTGGGGAGAGAGGAGAGTGAGAGAGACAGAGAGGGGTAGGAGTGGCAAGAGGGGTGGAGGCGGGGAGAGTGGGCAAACGCCCCACCCACACACTCCCACAGCCTCACAGAACGTAACATTCCCCCCCCCTTACATTGAAGCCCTACCAAAACAACAACAACAACAACAACAACACCCTATTGCGAGCTGCGTGAGAGTGCATCAGCCACTATATTGTCAGTACCTTTCTTGTGTATGATCATCAGATTGTAATCCTGGGCCAGGAGTGCCCAGCGCATCAGTCGCTGGTTGTGATTGTACATCCGGTTCAGAAAAACAAGGGGGTTGTGGTCTGTGAACACGGTCACCGGGGAAGCGCTGGAGCCCACATACACTTCAAAGTGCTGCAGAGCTAGAAGCAGAGCTAAGGCTTCCTTCTCTATGGTAGAGTAGTTCAGTTGATGGGGTTTGAACTTTGCAGAGAAATAACAGACCGGATGGCACACACCTTCCTCATCATCCTGCAGCAGGACTGCCCCGGCTCCGGTGGCACTGGCATCGACCTCTAGCTTAAAGGGGCGAGAGAAGTTTGGAGCTGCCAATACAGGGGTGCTGCACAGAAGAGATTTTGCCGACTCAAAGGCATGCTGGCATTCAACTGACCATTCAAAAGGCACCTTTGGGCTACACAGTTTGGTTAGCGGGGTCACGACCACAGAAAAGTTCTTACAGAAACACCAGTAATATCCGGTCATCCCTAGGAACCGCCTTAGTTCCCGTCTGGTGGCTGGACTCGGGTAGTCCAGGATTGCAGCAACCTTCGCCTCCACTGGGCGGACCTGCCCAAACCCCACCTGCTTACCTAGGTAAGTGACGGTTGCCTTACCAAACTCACACTTAGTGAGATTGAGGGTCAACGAGGCCTCGGCTAGCCGCTGAAACACTGTCCTCAGAAGGGACATATGATCTGCCCATGTGTCTGTGTATAGCACCACGTCATCTAGATACACATTGCACTGGGGCACATCTCCCAACACCAACTGCATCAGTCGTTGAAAAGTAGCTGGGGCATTTTTCATGCCAAAGGCCATTACTGTGTATTGCATGAAGTGGTCAGGGGTGACAAATGCAGAAATCTCTGAAGCTCTGGGAGTGAGAGGCACCTGCCAGTAGCCTTTAAGGAGATCGAGTTTGGTGATGAATTTGGCAGGGCCGATGCTGTCAATGCAGTCTTCCATACGAGGAAGCGGAAAAGAGTCAGAGACCGTTACAGCGTTTACCTTCCGATAATCTGTGCAGAAACGGGGTGTGCCATCAGACTTAGGTGTTAGTAGACATGGGGAGCTCCAGGGGCTACAACTAGGTTGTGCCAAGCCGTTTTCTACTAAGTACTCAACTTCTTCTTTCATGACCTTACGTTTGGCGAAGGGGCAACGATATGCATGCTGCTTGATTGGGACTGCGTCTCCAACGTCAATGTCATGCTCACAAACGTGGGTACGCGAGGGTACGTCACTAAAAAGAGACAGGTAGGAGTGCAGCAAGTCAAGTACCTCTTTACACTGGGACGGAGGAAGGTGAGATAGGTTGGCCTCGGCCTTAGCTAAAAAAACAGAATTTGACAACCGCCCACATTGCTGTCCCTCAGAAAGGGTACCCAGATCATCATCACCCTTAACTTCAACACTTAGCAGGGCAACAGGGACTGAACCGGGGACAGCCGTCCCAGCAGTGTCTGATGATTCTGTCATGCTGGTGTCTCTGGTATGGTATGGTTTCAACATGTTGACATGGCATAGGCGAGTCTTCCTTCTGCGTTCTGGGGTGTTGAGAATATAGTTGGTGTCAGACACTTTTTTCACTATCACATAGGGGCCTGAGAAACGAGCCATGAGGGCAGAACTGGGCACGGGCAACAACACAAGAACTTTGTCCCCAGGCTGGAACTGTCTTTCCACTGCTTTTTGATCACATCGTTTTTTCATGTTTGCCTGGGATACACAGAGAGCCTCTTTTGCTAACAAAGTAGCCCGTTGCCACCTGTCCTTGCATGTTTTTACAAACTCCACCACAGTAGTTTTAGGCACACAACCACTGAGAAAACTCTCCTTCAGCACCTTTAGCGGACCCCGCACGTCATGTCCAAACACCAGGGTAGCTGGGCTGAACCCCAAAGACTCCTGCTTCGCATCACGTATAGCGAACAATACAAAAGGGACCCCTTCATCCCAGCTTTTTCCGGTGTCGTGGCAATACTTACTCAACATCGCCTTGAGAGTTTGATGCCACCACTCCAGTGCACCTTGTGACTCTGGGTGATAAGCACTAGACACAGAATGAGAAACTCCAAAGGACCGTAGAGTCCGATTAAAATCCCTGGACATGAAATTGGTACCCTGATCTGTCTGCACGGTTTTCGGGAGGCCAAAGGTGGTAAAGAATTTGACTAGTGCTTTGGTAATGCTTGCTGTCGTGATTTTCCGCAGAGGAATCGCCTCTGGGTATCGAGTGGACACACACATTATGGTTAACAAGAACTGATTCCCTGCCCGCGTCTTTGGTAAGGGGCCAACACAGTCTACCAGGATATGCTCAAAAGGTTCACCGACAGCAGGGATAGGACGTAGGGGGGCGGGGGGCACCGCCTGGTTCGGTTTACCCACAAGCTGGCAAGTGTGACAGGTGTTACAAAACTGCACTACATCTGCTTTCATTGCCGGCCAAAAGAAATGCTGCAGTATACGGTCATATGTTTTAGTGACACCCAAATGACCTGACCATGCGTGATCATGTGCTAACTGCAGCACATGCCACCAACCCCCGGAAACGCTGCCTATAGGCTTCTGGGACCAGCTCATAGGCCAGCAGGATAGCCCTTTTCAGCTTGTCATAGTCCAAGCTGTCCTCAGCTGACAACGAGGAACAAACTTCTTGAGCCTTACCCGCCAGCTTACATTGGAGCAAAATGGCCCATGAATCCCGTGGCCAGTGCAAGGCCGTGGCTATTCGTTCAAACGACTCGAAGTAGCTGTCGACCTCAGTGTCACGGAACATCGGAACCAGACGACTGTTTTTCCCTACGTCAAACGGGGTGTCCGCCTGACGAATGGAGGCGGTCGGAGGAAGGGAAACCTGCCGGAGTTCCAGCTGTCGCAACCTCACAGCTGTCTCTGCCTCCACCTCCACCTTCCTCAATTCGACCTCTCTGGCTCTAGCAAGCTCTGCGTCTAAACGCCTAAGCTCCAGCTCTTTCTTTAGCTGGAACTCCCTCTCACGGTCCTCCTTTTCTAACTGGAGACGAGCCAGGCGTACATGGAGCTTAGCATCCTGCTTCGAGCCTTCACTTGATTCAATGGAGAGGGGTTCGAAGCGAGGCAATGTCATGGGTTTGTCCTCAGGCAGCCCCTGATCAACAGGTGTCGACACCAATGGACCTACAGCTTGAGCTGACGCCTGCGGAACAGGCTGAGACGCTGCCCCATGCTCAAGTGGACTGGCAGATACTGGCAAGGCCACTATCCCTTTCTCCACCAAGCCAGACACAAGAGCAGCTTTCAGCTCAGCCTTACGCAGAGCTGTGGAAACAGAAATGCTATAACCTGATGCCACCTCATGCAAATCCCTCTTCCTACAGGCGTCCAGTTGGACAAGCGAGGGGTTTTTCTTAAACACGGCAATATCAAAGGTAGCCATCAACTCTAAAAACAAAAAACTACCTGAGGCTAACAATAACAACAAAGAAGCACCACCTCCAATACACAAATGAGAAAACAGGCGGGAAAAGTGTGGCCAGAGGTTAACCAATAAATAAAAGTACCGCCGACCCTCTCCCCAGACCTGCCTACTAAAATCTTAGCCTAGTTAGCTTCTGGAGTGTACCAGGCTCGAGGCAACTTTAAAGGCTAAGCATCAAGTGCACAAAGCACCGACAAGCCTACCCCCGACAGGGAACTAATCCCCACCCGGGATTACTCCAAAAATAATAAAGGAAAAATAAAAAATGAGTGCCTGAAGGAGGAGCTTACGCTCAGCTAGACACTCCCCTTTTGCTAACTGGAGAGGGAGCGCAGCCGATACAATACAACTAACCAGGCCACCGGCAAACAACTCACAAAAACTCTATTTTCCTTCCATTCATATCCCGGACGAGCCCCCACATTGTTACGTTCCCCCCGAAGGGGTCTAGGCATATGAGTGAGGGGACCAGTAACAAATGAGTCCGGAATCAGAATGAAAAGGAAAACAGACAGAGTTGTTCTGTATTAATAGAACTTTATTACGAAATGGTACAGGTGGATTACAAACGACATTAACATTAACTTAAAGGGCCGGCAACGCCGTCTTACCAACAACGCCAAAGAAACAAAGAAAACGCTCGCAGCCACGAAAGGCAGGAAGACTACCAAACAAACACAATAAAAAAGGCGGCACTTCCCACACTTCCTACCCTACTCCCCACCACGGGGAGACACTCTCAGGGCCCACAAGCCCGTCTGCTCACTGGTCAGAAAGAGGCTGTCTGTCCAACATCTAGCACCGAAACGCGTAGAGCCACCGAGGAAAAAAGCCACCCTGCTCACAGCTCATCCCCAGTTTAAATAGCCTCAGAGGATGATTGCTGACTGGAGTCAGGTGGCAAACGAGGCTAATCAGCAGCAGCTGTGTCCTGGGGAGAGAGGAGAGTGAGAGAGACAGAGAGGGGTAGGAGTGGCAAGAGGGGTGGAGGCGGGGAGAGTGGGCAAACACCCCACCCACACACTCCCACAGCCTCACAGAACGTAACAGAGGCTTAAAATGTGGTTTTAGTGTCAGTGTTACAATTAAGTTATGGTTAGGTGTAAAGAGAGTTTGATTTAGTTCTCTTTTGCTAAAGCTTTTGATGCACAGTCCTAGGGGCTGCTGGATCATCCATACTCTCCTTTAAGGTTCCTGATAAACTTTTCTGCTCCCCTTCTCCTTCCCTTGACGTTCCTCTTTGGTGTATACTGTAGTTGATCCCTTCTGACCATGTATTAAGTTAATGCGGAAATATTCAGCTTTTGAGTAAACAGAAAGAGTGGTATCTTAGGCATTAATTTTTAATGGTTAGGGTAAGGGGCTAGGGAAACCATTATGTCAATGAAGGTCCTCACTAAGATAGCTGAATGGGCTTGTGTGTGTGTGTGTGTGTGTGTGTGTGTGTGTGTGTGTGGTCGGCAGGTCTTTTTAGGAAGGTTAAAGTGTCCCAGAAGTGAGTCGGCATGCCGCTCTCCTATTAAAGCTGCGACAAGGTGAGAGGACAGAACTGCTGTATCACTGTCAGGACAATGTTACACAGCAGAACTCACTGAGTGTAATTAAAGCCAGCGACACAGCCGGGATATGATGATGAAAATGAAGATGACACTAAATATTATAAATCTTTTTATGTCAGGTTTTACCGGTGTAGTAGACTGCCCAATGACACCATCTGTGATAAAAAATAGAGCACCACCTGTGATTTGGTGATGAAATTCACAGGGGGTTAGCACTTTTTGCTATGTGTCTTCATTCTTCAAGACATTTCACGAGACATTTTGTCTGCTTCCAGTCATTTTCCATATTCAGTTTCTTCTGTTTTGACTGTACTGACCACACAGTTTAGACTGTAGAAGCAACACAAGTCTGCTTTTATTACTTATCGAGCCAAAAAGTTTTACCCTAATCATCCATCCAGTTTTCCAGGCCCTTGTTTTATCACACAGCCACACCACAGTTCATGAACACACTTCATATCTAACAATTCAATGTTCAGATAAAGATAAAAGGAGAAAAGGTTCATATTTAGTGGCTTGACAGTGACATTAATTTTTTTCCCACTCACATCTGGAAGACTGCTGTTTGAGTCCCAGATGGAAATGATGATTTTTATTTTGTATGCTTTAGAAAATAAAACTACTTACTTGGGAAAAAGCTACAATGGTTGCCAGGCACCAGTTTTGCACACTTCCTCTGTTCTCTTTCATCTCTGCTCTACACCCCTGAACTGTTAATTAAAGGCAAAAAGCCTGAAAAAAACACGGTTGCCACTTTTTCCAAAGCTCTGATTCGTTGGTTGACAGGATGACACGTCAACTTTGACTCTCAACAACAATAACACGTGCTGCTAACACTGCGCGTACTTCCAACTCTTGTGAAAAAGTGGAGCAATCTGTGTCCATGCACATGAAAAAACACAACACGCTTTGTTGTGGCAACTTTAAGTTTGGTATTAAGACCAGACTGAAAGACCAGAACAAAACCCAGAAGCTGTGCAGTTTACCATTAGCATGGACAGGGAAAGCTTTATATTTCTACTTCTGAGAAGCATAAATACATAAAAGGTTGACACAAATTTAGATTTTTTAGATTTTTAAAAAAAATAATTGTTAATTAACTTCTGGCGACTTTTCCATATGATCCCCATGTGTAGCTTAAACAAATCCCCAGAACAAGCAGAAAATAAAATCCTGCACTTTGTGTGACTTTGTCATGCAATAGCAATAAATACATTTAAAGCCACTTATTAGTGGGAAATCTGGGGGTGGTACTGAGGACACTGGAGGGTGAGATGTCAATTGTGTAAAGAAAAACATTGCACTTCTTCTTCATTTAGTTCTCATATAATAAATATCTCTACGCCTACATGTCTGGCCCAAATTCAGAGACTAAGACAGCAAATCACTGTCAAATAATAGCAATTCAATTTTGGTGTTCAGTAAAGATCCAGTTCTGTCTTCCCTTTCTTGTTTAGTTTCTTGGGGTTTTTTTATGTTAAAGTACCAAAAGGCAGCCAAAATGCAGATGTGACAACCTTCCATGGTCCTGGGGGAAAAACCCTCTGTGCTTGCTAACCATAACTTCTTCTCCTACCGCGCTCAATCGATTTCTTCAAGGGAATCTAGCAGTGATGAAAATGTCTCCTTTCTACCATCCAGTACACAAGATGAACACAGAGATGGACACAGGAAGAAATATTTCCCACACTGGAGGTGATAGGCGAGGACAGAGCAATGATGCCGTAAAATTTAGAAACAGCTACGTTTTTATAAGGGTTTAGACATCCTCTCACTGTCGTCCTTCAAAAATTGGTACAACATGATGAACATCACACACGTCACTGGCAGAATGAAAGCTCTGACTCCAACAAATCTCAGGACCAATAAGTCAGTGAGAAAGCATGACCTGGATGAAGTTTGGATTGAATTGTAATTAGGCAGTCCACCTTTTCTTCCCTTCCAAGATTTTACCACATACCATAGCTGGCAAATTTAAAAACATAAAACAAACAATGCAACCTGAAATCCCATGCATCCCTGAATAATTGTGTATTTATTTATTTTTTATCAAAATTGCATGGAGGTTTCAAATTTTAGTGCAGAGGTTGTTCTCCTTTTATGCTTCCCTCAAGTATGTAGGAGAAAAAGAACTTGACAGAAACATCAGTATTAGATAGTACAAGATTTCAAAAGCATGGCATGGTCCTTGGCGCAAGACAGGTTGCTGATCTACTGGCATTTTCTGGGATCAACTATCTATAGGGTTTACTGAGAATGGTCTGAAAAAAAGAGAAAATATCCAGTGAGCAGTCGAAGTCATGTCAGAGGTCATAGAGGAATGGCCAGGCTGCCTTAAGCTGATAGGAAAGCAACAGTAACTCAAATATCCATTCATTGCAACAAGGAAGAGCATCTCACAACAACGTGTATGCTCAACACGTCAAACCTTAAAGCAGATGGACAACAGAAGACTAGAAAAAAACTCCTGGTCTAGCTGATTTCTGCAGCCTCATTCAGATGTTAGACTCAGAATTGGGTATAAACAACATGAAAGCATGAACGCACCCTGTCCCTAACAATATTTCAGGCTGGTGTTGTTGTTAGTGGTGGTATAAGAATATGAGGGATATTGTCTTGGCACATTTTGGGCTTCTCATGGCTGCTTCCTGTCATGAACTGGACGAATGGCAGGCAGATAAACCAAAGTAGATTTTAATTCACAGCTTTGTTTACATTGAGAGCTGAACAGGAACTTGAGGCTCAGACACCATCAGGGAGGACACCACAGAGAACAGAGGGAGACACAGACAGTGTATACACAGGGCAGAATGAACACATCTGGGTGCACAGCTGAACAGAATCTAACTAACTAGACAGGGGACAGCACACACAAGACAAGTGACAATCAGAATAAAACACAAAGTAACAAACAGACACAAGACAAAGGACTATCAAAATAAGACACAAAGTAACACACACACACACACACAAGACAAGGGACTATCAGAATAAAACACAAAGTAACAAACAGACACAAGACAAAGGACTATCAAAATAAGACACAAAGTAACACACACACACACAAACACACACAAGACAAGGGACTATCAGAATAAAACACAAAGTAACAAGGATCAGAAACACGGAGATAAGACTGATGACCACAAGAGACACTGAGGGCAAGACACAAAGACAAAACTAGGACAGACTGGGCATGAAAGGCCACCAGTGTTGGGACTAACGCGTTATTAAGTAACGCGTTACAGTAACTACATTATTATTGTGGTAACGAGCACGGTAACTAGTTATTATGCCAAAACCAGGAACGCATTACTCGTTACTGGGATTTAGATAGGGTCGTGTCAATGGAAAATTGTATTTAGTAGTCAGTATAATCTTTTAGTGATATAAGTTTGCATATGATAGAATACTGCATGTAGTTATTTGTATTAGGAAATATTCAACCATGTATACTTAGAGGCATATAATCAATTGTGTGTGATCTCTAACAGGCTGCAGGCTTGGTGTGCACTCCAGGAATGCACCCCCACGTCCTGGGAGCATGAGAGTTCGTACCTGGTTTTATTGTTTTATGGCAGGATTAACGTAGCTACGTTTGTTCTAGTCTAAGTGCTTTTTGTTTAGATGAACTGCAGGACTTCCTCACCGTGTTATCTAGGGTGAACCATCTAGGGTGAGGGGGGGTCTACCCTTTTCCTCTCCTAGGATGTTTGCCTTTTGTGCTTTTATGTATATGACCCTTTGATCAGCAGTAACACACACACACACACACACACACACACACACACACACACACACACACACACACACACACACACACTGAAGTATAAAATAAAGACCAGGGCAAAGCTCAGCGCGAGTCACTGAGACTGCCCTTGCTAGCAAGAAGTTCTGTGTGTTTCTCTTCTCTGAGTCTTTACTGAAGAAATGTTTTAGAATATTTTCCCTAACAGGTCGTTATTCGTTACTTCGTGTGGTGGCTATCGCGGAGCTTCCACAGATTCAGTAACATTCGCAAGTGGTGGAAGCCAGCAGGTGGATGAAGGAAAAGGGAGGCAAGAGGAGAGACCCGAAGCGGCCGCTGGTCCGAGAGTGTCAGGTGAACTGAACTTCAGGTAAGAAGTTATGACCTGCAGTCCATCTGGGTCCGATATGAACCAAGTTTAGGTGGAGTTTATTTTCGTTATGCTGACTTTTCCGTACTGCGTGCTAGCTAGCATGACGGAGTTTCTACACAGCTGGGTGGGTGCTATGAAGTTAATGACGCTGAACTTTATTTTGTTCATAGGTTAATTATTAGAGTTTCCAACCGTCCCGTAAAAAACGTAATCGTCTGGTATTCAGAGAAAAGACACAAAGCTGGAGTTATTCTGTGTTTACGCTGCACAGCTGCCTCTTCTTCTCTCATCCGCTCACCCTCCCTCTCCTGATTCTACTTCAATCATGAAACTGATCAATGATCAGCTGATCGGCTTTTCTCTCTTGTTTATTTATCGCCCACTTTGCGCCAGAAAGAGGAAACCAGCGGATGTCGCGCTAAACAACAGCAGCACTTTTAAGCTTGATCAGCTGTTGTTAGAATTTATTTAATATTAATTTCTAGTATCAGCTGAAGTTTGCTGGAGCCACAGCTGTAAACCTGCTGGTCATAAAGGTTTGGTTATGTGATGAGAGGGAAACATGAAGATGAAACCAGGACATGTCCTTACTGAATCATCAGAGCTGAACAGGTGATGGAGAAACAGGTTTACCTTTTAGGTGACATGAATGAGTTGAAGGGAAGTTATGAACTGTTTCTGAGAGACAAATAACAACAGGATCCTTTTTTTATGTAGCTGACAGCTGGTAACTGTGCAGGGGCGGGTCTAGCAAAGTGTTGCCAGGGGGGCATGTAGGGCATTAAAAGGGAAAAGGGGGCACAAAGAAATACTTTCTCATTCTCATTTAAAATGTCTCACTTTTAAAAAAAAAATTATCTGAGTCTTGCAACAAACAATTGATAAATTGATACATATATACCATCAGAACAGTGTACATCACTGTCACAACAGAGTTTATTTTCATTCAAAGGCTTTATGATTTTTCCTATAATGGTGGGCCAGTCTCTAGTCAAAATACCCGGGCTAATTTTCTGTCCCAGTCCAGCCCTGTAAGCAGCTCATCTGCAGTCTGGTGTTACCTACATCTTCCTATTCAGAAGGCAGAATTTCCGAGTTCTGAGTACAATCGAAAGCACCACGACTGCAGTTTTTGTGTTGGATGTAAAAAGCAGGCTAGGATAGAATCAGGCGTGGGATTTCTCTCGTGGAAATGTGCACATTATTTTTTCCTTTCTATTGGTAGGTGGCACAGTGCACTTGTGGCAAGTAAGCAAGCTAGAAGACTGGCAATCTTGCTGGGTATCCAGTTACGGAAGCAACACATTAACAAGAGAATTCTGAGAAAAACCAAAGTTACTTTCCCTAGTAACTCGTTACTCTGAAAGTAACGAGTAACTTGAAGTAACTGAGTTACTTTTGATAGAAGTAACTAGTAATGTAACTAAGTTACTAATTTAAAGTAACTTATCCAACACTGAAGGCCACTAACATAATTATAAGAGCATAGAGAACAAAACTCAGAAGCACTGGGAAGCAGGGAACAATATAATACTTAACAAGGTAATCAGTTATTATTCAATATGTAAGGGGGCTGGTACTACATTGTTCTGTGGAAACAAAGAAAATAGTAAATCAGAGTGGGTGCAGTTGTAAGCTTAAGATATGTATGAAAAAATGAAATAAAAACAATGGAGTTGATTTGCTAACCTCTTTTTTACTAGAATTACTGCCAATTAACCTCTATTTTACCTTTAAGTTATTTCAAGTAAAGGTGTGACCTAATAAAGTGGTTACTTAAGATAGTTGCACTTAGTCATTGACAGGAGGTAACAGCTTCCCAACCTTTTTATTTACCACTGCAGCAGGGAGTGAAACCACTGGGCCTCAACTCAAATCCTGCTGGATTACATTTTTCTCGTGTCTCCCCCTCACATATTTCCCCGACAGCTCCTGTCTATGAAAAGAAATAAAAAAATATGGGCAGACAAGCAATTTTCCCTTAAAAAAAAAAAAGACATCAGAAATGATCAGCAAAACTGTTATTTGATGTTGAGATGTTATTGAGGTAAGAGGTCACGATGCTGACTTTTGGTCAGTGCAGGTTTTTAGTACGCACAAGTGTCAGAGGAAGATGAAAGCTGTGAAGTATGGGCCACAGCTCTGGTGTGATTAGAGCTCTGAAATCTTTGTGGCTTTCCCTCTCACATCCACATTCAAAGTACCGTCTCCAGCATGAATGATCCTAAAGCTCCAACCGTACAAGCAACTAATACCGGACTGATTCTGAATCAAAAAGACCCAGAGCGATGGTATTAGAGGTTAGAGAGAGAAAGAAATAATATGGAAACTGAGGAAAGAGAAAAAGTCTTAATGCAGCAGTTAAAGCCATCAGCTGCTTAGATTTTAGGTGTAAAACTATCAATTTAAATCTAAAAGGACAAAATTTGATAAAAAAGGAAGCGAGATCTCATAAGAGGGTTGCTTTTGCTTTCAGATAAGCATTTTTTAGAGCCATTTAGATTTGAATTTGAATTTGGAGAACGTCACAATGGGACGTGAGATAATGCTTCCAAAAATTTAAAGCAGTAAGACTAATAAGACTAATGAAAGGCTGACCACATGATGAACTTTCACATTAGCTTAAAAAATGATGATTAAAAGCTCACAGCTCAAGCTAATACTTCAGAGCAGACTGAGCAATAGCAAAAGGTTAGCATTAACCAAAGTAAGAAGATTGTTTTGAATGAAATAATCAGAGATTCAGAAGGCAAAAAAACTTTAATATCTTTGATTAAATATAGCATCATTAGGAATAAATGACATACGTAACTGCCACATGACAGGGACAATTTTTTGCTGCATAGCCTACTGCAGACCAGAAACAGCCCGACACAGAATCCAACCCACAGTGCGTAAAGAGGACTCTCCATTTACATCAACAAATTGGAGTCTATTAGATAGATATCATTCAAACCACTTCAGCGCATTACATTTAATACCTACAGCATGCTCTAATCACTTTTATAAATATAACAGTCAACGGTATCAAATGCTACTGGTGCATGTGCAACAATATGTCTCAGTTTTTCCAGTTTTGCACAATATGTCCACTATCCCTCCTCTGCATGTCGAAACCATCTCGACAGTGTCGCTTTACAGTGAAGTGTTCAAGGAGGAGAGATGTTGAAGGTACACGAGTTTAAATAACTGGGGTCAACCATCCAAAGCAACAGAGAGGTGAAGAAGAGAGTGCAGGCAGGGTGGAGTGGGTGTCAGGGGTGATTTTTGACAGAAGCATAGCAGCAAAGTGAAAGCGACAATTTACAAGATGGACGAGACCTGCTATGATGTATGGGTTTGGAGGAGGAGGTGCTACCAAAATGAGAGGAGGTGGAGCCGGAGACGGCAGAGCTGAAGATGTTACATTTGCAATGGAAGTGACCAGGATTGAAAAGATGAAAAAGAAGAAGAAGAAGATTTAGTGTGAGTGTGGCCAAAGGTAAAGGGTTTGTCAGTAAGAATGCTGTAAATTGGTTGAATCCAACTACTTGCTCAGATGAGTCAGACTGATGACGTGAATAATTCTGAATAATTTCTAACACAATGCTCTCAAAAATTATGCTCTTCTTCTCTGAGATTTTTTCCCTCTACAAAGGCATCCAGTTCATCAGATGATGATGACAATGAAGCTCATCCAGTTACTATAAGCAACCGTTTTTTTCTCGTCTTCACAATGAAGATTTTTACATAATATGCAAGAATATGTAGAACAATATGTTGTAGATGATCATAAGCACAAAAACACCATGCACTTTTTTTATATATGAATTCATGATTGCCCCAGGATAATTCTATTGACTTTGGTAATTCCCTGAACTGCCATCTTTAATAAATACCAAGTTAAATTTTCACTTACATGAAATATGACTGTAATCGTTTTTTAAGATTTTACGGCAATAACATCCACTCTAGATTAATTTTTAACTTAACCCTTAAATTTTAATTTGGCATCTCTATCAGGTTAAAACAGAATTGCATCCACTTGGTTTGTGACCAGTCCTCTTGACACCACCAGCAGCCTCAGTTGCTCTTTGTGTTTATTGGTAACTATAAAACATTAGAAGACTAAACAAGCATTGGAATGCCAGCATTTTACATATACTATAGCTTTTGAATGCGGCTTAGCCTGTTTGACTGGAGCTCATTGTTCACATCTTAATTTAAAGGAACATACAGTCCAATGTTTTCCAGATTTGCACAAGTAGACATTAAACTCAAAAATATGCCTATCATTCACAGCGAGGCTTTAAAATTTTCGCACTCATTAATATCACGTTGTACCTGATTACACATTAGTGATTACACATTTTGGAGCTCTTTGAGCTGCAGATTATATCATATTTCTCAAACCAATACCAGCTAAAGTGCATCCTCTTATGGAGCAAGGTCACGCACGGTGCCTCCTTCTTGTGACCTTCAGCACGTGCTCTGCCCATCCTCAACCAGTTTGACTTTAGCCACAGTTAATCGATGAAGGTCATGCAAACCTCTTTAACATTTCATCTTTGACACCTTCAGGGTCATTAGAGCGTTATTCCACTCAGGCCCTGATGGTGAGGTTGCTACAGCAACAGTCATGAAAGGCACATTTCCCTGGGCGCCAGAGCTAATTGGCTCCACCATCAAATATGAATCTTTAATCACCCGCAGCTAACTCTCACCTCGACCACATCTACGTCAGGCGCCACAGAGATGACGCTCCGCACAGGTCACACACAGGTCGGGCTGAGGGAAACATGTTGGAGGAATTGAATTCTCAAATGATTATGTTTGATTTTTTTTTTACTGTATTCATCATAATCATGTTGAATTCATGTATGTATTTATGCATTTTTCATGCTAAGAGGTCACATTTAGATGCAGTCTAAGTCCAGTAATATGACTACCTTCATGAATTAACTGCAGTAGTTGTAAAATGACGTCTATCCTGCAGATAATTTTGGAAGCCTCTTATTAAGGATCGGATCAACTATGTAGTCTATCATGAGCCCCCCTGCCTGGGTAAGCCATCTTACTGAGCTCACCCTGCCTCTGCGTGTATGAACGTGTGTGGGAGGGAGGATCCAGGCGTAACGACTGCATTGAGTTTATTCCCACCGATTCTTTCACTTTTCTCCTTTTTCTCCGCCCACACCTCCCTCAGCAAGATTGAGCAAAGGAGAGAGTCAGGAAGAAACGAGGAACGTGATGCTTCACATCTCACTTCAAAGCATCTCTGGACCTTTGGGACGTTCAAACACGTTTCCCGCTAACCCAACGCACAAATTCTCACTACCTTGTTCACTGTGTTTCAGATATGTTCCTGCGTTGATGGACTAAGAGCAGCAATACATGCCGTTAAAGCTGCTCTCATTTTAAGCTACCTTCTAAAGGTGTCTCCTAAGAGTTTTGATGTGCTATTGAAACAAATGTGCCTCTATTTAGACCCTGGGAGACGTACATGCTGCCAGCTAAATAATAAAAACCTGTTTCAAAATGTTCTGATTTGTGATCTAGACACACTGTTCTTTTCCACAGTTTGACTGCGGGCATATGAAATAAGACTGAAATTAAATAATAAATAGACATACTAATCATTACTAGAGTCATATATCTCGCCTTTGCTTCACTTCATTTAGCCTAGCAGCTTTACAATGATTCCTGTTGCACAATGAAGAAAACACTTATTTCATAATCAGGCCCAAACATTAAAAAGATCAGACAGACAGAGCAGTTCAAATAATAAATCAAAGTAAGAGCTCTGATACTCGAAACTCAAACACTACAAATGACACACACAAGTAAACTAATCAAAGAAATTAGGGACACACGAAGAGATACTTGTTAATTCTAAATAGGAGGGTTAATCAGTTTAAATCGCTCACACAGGATCCTCAGGCTCTCTCACCCGCTCCTCACCTGGGTATCTGTGTGGCAGACCCTTCGTTGTGTGTCTGTGTGTGTTTGTGTGTATGCATACAAGCTACTGCTTCACAGAAAGTGCATCACTTAAGGGCTTTTTGATTTGTCATTGTTTAAAGAGTAGGACCAGAGAAGTAGGCAGCGTCTCTGTGCAGAAATATCAAGTCATCCCTGCAGTACTCCGTTTCAACACTGGGGGGCCACTGTGTAATATTAATAGGCTGCAGAGTGGATATCTTGAGTACAGCCTGTGTTTTATAAACGTCAGCTTATAAAGTGAACCCTCAAACACCTATCATCAAATACATTGCCCTCAGTTTCTGACACGTCGTTCTGCTTTTTCATCGTGACAGGCAGATGTTGTAAAGCACACTCGAGCATCTTTTTAACTGGAAAGGTGATTGTGTTCCCTTAACTGTAAGGCTCTGTATTGAACAGCAGTGTCATCATGCTCCTACTGAATGCACCCATTAAATGAAAAGCGATCACCATGGAAAACCTGATGTAACATTTTATATGTTAGATCAATTTTCTATCTTCCATATTTAACCTCAACTGTATTACAGTAACATAAAACTTCCCAGTATGGCCCTTCAAAGATGTTTCTGAACTTCAAATACAAAAGCACTGCAGTGGGTGTTCCACTTATTTAGCAGTATAGTTGGCCTCTGCTTTCAGGAGATAAAAACAGACCTGAAACATATCTATAGACAAACAGCAGCTGTACTCTGGATACAGTAACTGTATCATGTTATCAGTGGGAATGGGTAAATCTCGTGGGTGAATCCCTTTGCATCCGTATTGTGA
Organism: Aulonocara sp. 'chitande type north' Nkhata Bay; assembly: GCF_057382095.1. NCBI lineage: Eukaryota > Metazoa > Chordata > Actinopteri > Cichliformes > Cichlidae > Aulonocara > Aulonocara sp. 'chitande type north' Nkhata Bay. The sequence goes on along the minus strand of NC_141350.1, from coordinate 22,070,424 downwards.
TGTGACCTTAAGATCAAGATAAAAGGAAGCCACCCTCCTCATTTCACAAGAATGCACAGAGCTTCATAGATGTTTATTACAGAAAACAGAGTACTGTGAAGTGTGAAGACATAATTCCAGCTAGTTTTGAACAGCATGCTGTGTGATTCTAAATAATAACGGTGATTAGAAGTGCTGTACTCTTCCCATTTAATGACACACTAACAAGCAAAGCTTCCAATGCTTTTGTTAGTTCACACTTGGATATGGTTACTAATGCAACAAGGAGGCTTCATATCTAATTGTTGACAGTGCAACCAACCTTGGTTGTGGTAGCACAACCTTGATAGTTAGCAGGATCTGAATAATCCCCACCGCAGGGAAAAGGGTAACACCACCTGGGTCTGGGTGCAATTCCCCCCTCCAGGGGCAAGGGTACCTAGACCCGGTTTGTAGAGTACGCTTGGGGAGTGTGATTGTGTGTACAGCGTCTCTTTATGTCTGTCTCCACGTTGGTTGAGTGTGGAGTGAGTGCATATGAGAGCATGAGGGTGGGAATGGATGTTTGTGTCTGTGTGTGCCCGTATGTCTGTGTCTATATGTCAGGTTGGGTATCAGACGCCACCTCTCTGGGGACATCTCAGGCCCTCCAAGGTTTGGAGGCCTATCTCCACCCACCACCACTTCCCCTGCCGGTGGCGGACTCCCTCAGGTGTCGGTGTGTTGGTGGTTCTTTGTATCTGGGGGTGGGCGTCCGGGTACACACCGGCTCACTCCTTGGCGGCCGCTTGTCGGGGCCTGGGGCCTGGGGCTCGCTCGGGCCCCTTTGGAGGTGGGGTGCCCCCGGCCTCTCGGCCTGGGGCTCGGTCACTCAGGCACAGCTGGGGGCCGGCGGAGCTCACGGGCGCGTCACTGCAACTCCCCCTGACTTCTGCTCCGCGGCTGCTGGGCGAGCCCTCATCTGGGACTCTCCTCAGCTCTTACTGGAACAGTGGCGCGGCTGCCCCTCTGTTGGTCTTCCATGGTCTCTTGTATTCTGGGGGCCTCTGGATGTCTGGAGTTTTGATCTCCTCCATACCCACTTCACACCCTGGAGGACGGGGCTGTGGCCCCCCCACACTCCCTAGCAGATCATTACATGGAGAAACCTTTGGAATGCAAGCATGCTGATCCACACAGGTATGCACACAGGTGTACACACGGGTATTCACAGACGCGGACTAAAGCTTTCTTGGCTGCTGCCTCAAAGCACACTGTGCGCTGTCTATCTTGCGTGCTGCACAATATCGTTTATTATTTAGTAAATATTGATATCTATGACTAGCTAGTTTATTGTGATGGTGCTTTGTTTTCTCTATTATTATGTTGCTCTTTGTTGTTTGCTGTCTCCTCTGTTTGTTTTTTTTGTTTGTTTCTTTTTTTCTCCATACAGGTGACCCAGGAGTTCTTTTTTTTCTCTCTCTTCCCCCCCCTTCTCACCGTCTCTTCTCCCCTTTGGTTTTCTTTCTTTCTCTCCCCCTCTTTCTCTCATTCATTCCCCCTGTCCTATTTATTAAAAAAAAAAAAAAAATGACAAAGGATGAACTGAAGCTCTGCCATCACGTAATGTCGCATACTGCTGTTTCTGATGTCATTTAAAAAAAAAAAAGAAAGAAAGAAAAAAAAAAAAAAAAAAAAAAAAAGGATCTGAATAATCCTGCAATGTTTCCGTTTTCTCTGCAGTTACCATGAAGCTCAGAACTGGTTTTGAGGGCAGCTAATCTATGTCTGAAAATATAAGTGACACCTCCATATACTGTTGTCCCAACTAGCTGACAACAGCCCCCTGGAGAAAACCGTGCTTTCATTACTGAGAAGAGACCAGCTGCTAGAGCATTATAAGATAAATGTCCCCTCACGGTGTTTTACCACCAGAGAGTTTGGATACAAAGAAGAAATCCACCAAAAAACATTGTGCATTTCAATGGGGCTGGCAGCACAAAGGCTTATCTGGAAAGGAAAAATGGTAGTAGAGCTGTAAGTTTCAGAAACAGGCTCACATTGGGCTGCTGACTTTTTAAATGTTCTCTTAATACTTCCTTTGCTTTAAATATTTCCTTAAAAATAAATCAACTTTACGCTATTTCAATTAAGTTCATTTCAATTATATTTATATAATGCCAAATCACAACAGTCCCCCCAAGGCCCTTAATATTGTAAGGTAACAACAATGCAGTAATACAGAAAACCTCAAAAGACGATTCCCCATCAGCAAACACTTGGTGACAGTAGGAAAGAAAAACTGCTTTTTAACAGGAAGAAACCTCCAGCAGAACCAGGCTCAGGGAGGAGCAAAACAGGACGAAAGACACACTGTGGAAGACAGCCAGAGATTGATAATAACTAATGATTAAATACAGAGTGGTGTATAAACACATAGTATTTCAAAAGTCTTGAATCATACATTCCATTATATTTTGAGTTATCTCGACTTATCTTGAGTGGTCTTGATCAACACTTCTCCAGGCTTTCTGAAGGTCTTTCAGAGTTTTTTCTTTGGGCATTAACACTGACCAATGAATCATTCAAGTATAAATTGGCACCTTTCTCAAGGGATGAGCCAGCGTTACTTCTAAACGTAACCAGAAAAAATTAAATTGGGTGGTAATTTTTCATGTTTAACAATTTCATGTTTCTATAGTGAACATAATTAAATCATGTAGGATCTGCATGAAATTCAACAACTTAATTTGTTCTTGTTGAGATGACATGATGCAATCTAGTAAGTGGTCAGTTGCCTGGACAAGATCACCTGAGATTTCAAACCACAGGAAACTCTCCGGGGGAAAGACAACCACAACACAGACAACACAATGCCTGTGTATGCTATTGCTATTTATTGTGGTTTAACTTGTCAAGGACAAAAACGTAAAGAAAAGTTTGTATCAAGTATTGTAACCATAGCTTTCCTACTTTATTTGTCCAAAAACTGGACAAGTGGAGGACAAAAGGAGAAGTGGCAGACCTAAAAAAATGGCCAGAGGCAGAGCTGGAGGAGATGACCTGGTCTGGACATCTCTGTTGAAACTACTGGAAAAGTGATGAACTGAAATTGAACTGTAAACAAAAACATATAAAAATGAATACAAATCAAAACAAAAACTACAAAACCAAACTGAACTATAATTTGTTTGTCCCTGGCACACCTGCAAACAGCAGTCTAATACTTTAACTTAAAAGGACTGCAAGATGACATCTTGACAAAGCAGAATATAATCGATGCACCCTGTTGACCTTCCTACATCTGATCAGAGAAGCGATTGGCCCTCCCTCGCCGTATCAGCTCATTTCCAAGAGCAGCCCACAGGGTAGCACTACTGCCGATTTCCAACAAGGGAAATTTTCCATCAACCCAACGAAATGTGATCTCCACATCTATTTCTGCAGTGCAGCCATTGGATTGCTCTGCATCAAAGTGCTATTGATTTAGCTTGTTGTCCTGCACTGAGGAAAGGATGGTGGGATAATCAGGAGCAGTCAATACTCCCAGTTTCCATCCTCGGCCCTCTGGTCTCGGTGGCCACAGTTTTCAAAAGGGATGAGGGACTTTCAGTGATCTCCCTTATCAGTTGTTTGAAAGCACGCCATTGCTTTTCAGCACAATGTACAGCATGTAAGAATGAATAAATGGTTCTTTTTATAAACGTAGCCCCTAAATACTACAGACAGTCTCACAAGGATCCTGTAGTCAGAATTAAAAATACACTCCCTCTACACATGGTTAAGCATTGAGTTGTATCTGTTGATATCACAAACACATGAATTCATCAACAACAGGGAGTTCCACACTTCTCCTTCACCTCATCTCTTTTCCAAACAAGAAAAAAAAAACAGCCATACACTCAGTGTGTTTACATTCTTTCATGCACCGTGTTAGTGATCAGTGCTCACTTTGAGCACATGGTTTACACAGGAGATGGCTTTGCTAGATGTGTGTTATGATCTGTGAAAAGAAAAAGAAATAAGGAGCCTTTCCTCGGCTCCCTTAACAATGCCGTTCCTATAAACAGTCTCTGCAGAGTCCTGAGATTTAGGAGACGGGAGAAAACACAATCTGAAGCTTAAAGGTACAGTATGTATATTTAACAGCTAGATGCTTTTTCCACTGAAGAGATACCATATTACATACATTATTACATGGATTCTTTTTAAAGGAAACCAGGTAGCAATTCGTCTGGTAGGAAAGTCTGAGAAAAACACCATATTGCCAAAAGTATTTGTTCAACTACCTTGACACATATATGAACTTGAGTGCCATCCCGTTCTTAATTAAATTAGGGTTTAATATGAACCTTTGCAGCTAGAACAGCTTTAGCTCTTCTGGGAAGGCTTTCCATACGTTTAGGAGTGTTTATGGGAATTTTTGATCATTCTTCTAAAAGCACATTTGTAAGGCCTGGCTCATAGTCTCCATTCTAATTCATCCCAAAGGTGTTTTGTCAGGTTGAGGTCAGGACTCTGTGCAGGCCAGTCACGTTCTTCTACACCAAACTCACTCATTCAAATCTTTATCTTTAATCTCTGTGAACTGGTGTCATGTTTAAACAAGAAGGGGCCATCCCTAAGCGGTTCCCAAAAATTTAGGAGCATGATATTGTCCAAAATGTCTTGCCTTTCCTTTCACTGGTACTAAGGGATCGAGCCCAACTCCTGAAAAACAATCCCACTCCATAACCCCGCCTCCACCAAACTTTACACTTGGTACAATGCAATGAGACAAGTACTGTTCTCCTGGTAACCACCAAACCCACACTCGTTCTTGAGTAATACCACTTTGTGTATAGTACATTTATATCACTACCAAACTGTTCTCAGTCCAACACGAGAGGGAAAAAAGTAGCGTAGTTTATGACTAAGACCTCTCAGTGAAGGAGAGGTGGTCAATAAATTAAACAACCAATAAATAAAACAAGGATCAAACCTCCGACTGTACCTATGCTTCATCTCTCCTCTCAGAGAACTAGAGGCCTGCTTGGTTTTTTGGGGTTTTTTTCTGGTCCATAAAAAAACATTTTTTTCTATATAATATATTAGCAGTATATAATACTTTATATGTTGCAAGTTAGGATTCGGGGGGATTGGGGTCTTTTGTTTGTTCTGAGTCTAATCCCTAATAATAAGTCATCCTTTATTAGTTTTAGAGAAGTATTAGTTTCTTTTTTTTGTCTTCATAATAAAATTGAAGAATTGAAGTGACTGAAGTTTTGAAATAAAGCTACAAACTCAGGCGTGCTGAGGGTATCACCGTTAGAAAGAGCGCCGGAGCAGGTAGAAAGAATGCCTTCCTTCACATTTCTTTCAGTTTTATGCTAACATTTAAGCCACATCAGACTCTGAACAAAGTCATACTTTTATTTTTTTAAATGTAAAAATACTGAGTGTGAGAAAAAAAATCATTAGTTGGTTCATTTTATCCACTTTGCTTCACAGGTGGGCTCAAATGGTGAAAATGCCATCCATGCTGTATGTTTTTCATTTGAAAAATATTAAAATCACTTGTAAAAACCTAAAGTTTAAATAAAAGCATTTTGTTAAGTCAATGAACAGCCTTATTAAATAATCGAGATTACACTTAATGACTAAAAATACTGGTGATTATGTTTTTTGATGTATTTGAGCACAACTTCTGCTGATTAGTTAGTTGTGGTTTCTAAACTCTTTCACTTCCACTGATTTGTTGCAATGGCAGCATCCTATTACAGCACCACGCTCAAATTAATAGAGCTCTTCAGAACGACCCATTGCTTCACAGTGTTTGGAAAAGCAGACTGCATAGCTAGGTGCTTAACTTTATATACCTGTACCAATTGAACTGAAAACATTGAATTTAAAGATTAACAAGTGTGAACAAGTGTAGCATAGCAACAGCTGTTTTAACATAACTGACACATCACTAAGACTCAGAGCACAATAAGAGGATATTGAGGGTATGCAGTGATAAGATAGTTCAGGTGCAAGGTTTGTGGATAAATTCTGACAATCTCCAAAGAAAACACAACTTACAAACATCCAGTGTGCACACAAAAGGATTCAGCAATGCATCCACGGGGACAATGTCTCTCAAATCAATGACAGTTAGAGTCATAAATCAATACTGCTTCTTTCAATACAATATGACTGCATTCAAGATGCATTCAGTGTCAAAGTAACACTGACATAAATATATCCAAAAAAGTGCTGGGGCTCGCTCGGGCCACTTCGGAGGTGGGGTGCCCCCGGCCTCTCGGCCTGGGGCTCGGTCACTCAGGCACAGCTGGCTGCCGGCGGAGCTCACGGGCGCGTCACTGCAACTCCCCCTGGCTTCTGCTCCGCGGCTGCTGAGTGAGCCCTCATCTGGGACTCTCCTCAGCTCTTACTGGGACAGTGGCGCAGCTGCCCCTCTGTTGGTCTTCCTTGGTCTCTTGTGTTCTGGGGGCCTCTGGATGTCTGGAGTTTTGATCTCCTTGTTACGTCCCTCTGCAGCTTCTAATCGTCTCAGTGTTTTCAGCTGGTGCTAATTGGCCACACCTAGTCAGGTGTGGATAAAAGCATACCTGAGGCAAGCTTTCCGGCAGTGCACTAGTCTTTGCCTTGGTGGCACCAGCCATTTTAGCCAACCTGGTTTTCCATTTTAGGATGAAACCTCTTCTCACCCACACTCTGTTGTTCGTCTCCTTTTTTTTTTATGTTGCGGCTTTTGAGCCGGGTCGTAACATAAGTGGGGGCTTGTCCGGGATAATTGAAAAGGGAGTTCTGTGTTGGATTTGGTTTTTTTTGATTATCTCGCTTTGGCACCTTTTAGAGATTCATAACTTCCCAGTTAAGGTAGGTGAGTGTCCAGCTGAGCTTAAGTTCCTCCTTCGGGCACTCTTTTGTTATTTTGCCTTTATTGTTTTTGGAGTAATCCTGGGTGGGGATTAATTCTCTGTCGGGGGTAGGCAATTCAGGGCTCCGGTCGCTGAAGTTCTGCCTTTAAAGTTGCCTCGAGCCCAGCACGCTCCAGAAGATAGGTAGGTAAAGTGTGTGTGTGTGTGTGTGTGTGTGTGTGTGTGTGTGTGTGTGTGTGTGTGTGTCTCAGAAGGTAAGTTGGTGGAGAGTCCTTTTGTCCCTCTGTGGGGGGTTTCTCCCACTAGGTTTATATCTGGGACTCTCCACCATTTGACCTTAGAACTGAAGAAGCTTCTCGGATGAGAGGTGAAACGTCTTCAAGTAACTTAAAGAAGTCCAGATGCTTTTCTTTGCAAGCTCCTTTGACAGCAGCTTTAAGCACAAAAATAAGGTGAATCACACCGATTCAAATGAGTGGAGGAGTCGTTCCTTAGAAGAGTAACCCTTTAAGACAGACTGCATAACAGATGGTATGAAAGACAGTAATGTTTACTGTTTCACAGGAATTCCAGTGTTTCCTTTGAATGTGTTCTCTTTGTTTAGCAGTTGTCTTGAAAAACGCTGTGTCACTTTCTGCTGACTGCAGCTCCTGCTTAGCATTTGCCACCTGTGCAGTTTTGCTGGTCTTTCTTCTGCATATTTGTATATGTTTGATCCCTTCAGGCTCTTACCTGGAAGATGATTGAAATAATTCCCAGTTCAGCATCCACTGCATGCTCAGCCTGGGCTCTGAGCCTAAAGTGCTGCATTATATAGATGGGTGAGCAAGCACTCTCTCTCACTCTAACACATGCACACATACATCTAACACCACAGGTCCACAGCTCTCTGCAGAGTCGCTGTGGTGATTATAGTCACCGCACAGCTTTGATGCAATGCAGATAAATTAAATGCCTACACGATCAATAGCTCAAATAATTACAATAAAAATTGATTTCTGTGACAGTAGTAGTAGTTTGATGTGCTTTGTTATCATTTAAAATCCTAATAATGAACTAATCATGGTTAGCAGTAAGGTAAAAACTCTGAAATGATGTAAATTTTTACCAAAAGATCTCAACATATCATTTTTTTAGAATAGAATAGCCTTTATTGTCATTGTACAGACTACAACGAAATTGGAGTGCCACTCCCTTGGTGCAAGTTTCAATAATAAATATAAATGTAAAATATAAAAAGTACAAAAAAAACCCAAAAACAATCGTAAGTACTCAAACAATAGTATGTACAATATATACAGGGATAGCAGCATTAATATAATCAATGTAATTAAAAATACTTAAGTAAATAGGTTAGGCAGGCAAATAAAGTCATCCAATTCAAGTAAGTGTCACTAAACCTCAAATAAGCCTTAACCTAAATTTATTTTTTTATCAACAAATCTGAAGCAATATTAAAGTGGTCCTGTTATTCTTTTCCTTTTTTGCTACACAGAGGGCTGTGAACCATATTCTTATATTGCTTCACATTATTTTTAATTTTAGACAAGGATAACCTGAGAAAATATAAAATGCAATTTTGAAATGATGACTTTATTCATTAAGGGTAAAACTATGCCATCTCAATCTGATTTAAGTCCAGACTTTAACTAGGCAACTCCAAAACCTTTTGGGGGGTTTTAGCGATTCGGAGGCAGACTTGCTGGTGTGTTTAAGATCATCGCCCTGCTGCAGAACCCAAGTGTGCTTCAGTTTCAGGGCATTAACTGAGAGTTGTAGATTGTACTTCATGATTTTCTGGTAAAGAGCAGAATTTATGTTTCCATCAATTATGGCAAGTGGTCCAGGTCCTGAAGCAGCAAAGCAGCCCCACATCATCACACTACCTGTTGGTCTCTTTTCATGAAATGCTGTGTTAGTTTTACACCAGATATAACGCGACTCAAACCATCCAAACTGTTCAACTTTTGTCTCGTCAGATCAAACCACCAACCTTCCGATTAGTAGATGACTTGCTCTACCACCTGAGCAATTCCAGTGAGCTCCTTAATGAGCAGACTGTGCGCTCTTGAAATAGTTTTCGTAGCCCACTCCTGGGAAGTTTCACCACTGTTCCAAGTTGCCTTTGGATAATGGCTGTCATTGTGGTTCACAGGAGTCCCAAAGCCTTAGAGATGGCCTTGTAATCCTTTCAGGACTGATAGATGCTAATGACTTGTTTCTCATCTGTTCGTGACACAATGTGTTGCTTTCTGAGATCTTTTAGCCTACTTCACTTTGTCACACAGGTTCTGTTTAAGTGATTTCTTGATTTAACAGGTCTGGCAATAATAAGCGCTGGGTGTGAAATTCAGTGCATTTAAAAAAAAAAAAAAGATTTAATAAGGGGTAGCAATTACTTTTTTTTTACTGCACTCACTGTATACTGTCAGTAAGTGGACACTTAATTATTGTCCACTTACAAATAATGAGGTCTTCCCATTGTGATTATGATGATTGGGATGAAGCTTTCCATGTCTGCTGGGGGCATGGAGCTAAAACAGCTAATTTCAAAGATGACAGACAGGCCCAGCGTGAGATAAATAACATTATTTTGAAATGTGAATCGTCCAAGGTTACTCTAGCAAAGTCCAAGAATAAAAATATGGAGTTGTTGTTAGTATAACAGACCCCCTTTAATGATCTAGGTGCGTTTGGCAGCTTTGAATGATAGCATCTATTGACCGGATAAAGAAAAAAATCCATAAACTGAAAACTACACACTAGGGCTGGGCCATATCATACCGTTCACGGTAATACCGGTATAATGTTGGGCAACGGCAAGAAAATGAAATATCGCGATAGGATATGGGTAAAACGCGCATGCGCAGTGCCTTTGTTTACATACGCACATGAAAAAGGCACGGCGGCGAAGGGCGAAAGCGGGTCGTTGAATGAAACGGATGAACCAGAATTGGTTTGTAAAAATGCTGCAACTTCAGTGGTGTAGAACTGGTTTTGTCCGTCAGATAGACAACAAAGCACAATTTTTGGTAGAGCATGCTAGTGGACCGTCGTTATTACCGTGTTTTTTGGAAAATACGGCACACTTAAAATCAATCCTTTGATTTTTCTGAAAATCGACAGAATCCTGTGTGCCTTATGTATGAATTCTGGTTGTGTTCACTGACCTCAAAACGATTTTATGTCGTACACGGCGCTCGAAAATCCGTCAAATGTTTTAGTACGACTTTGCTAAGCTACAAACCCGCACCGCTTGATGGATTGTCGGAGCATTATGGCTATATTAGGCAGGAGCCTCGCGGAGTGATACGTACGGTGCTTCAACATAATATTACCGTATTGTGTGTTTATAACCTCTTTTTAAGTTTTGTGGATATTATACATGGTTATGCTGAGGATATGTCGGGAAATTTCCACTGGAAATGCCTTTTGGTTAAACTGTCAGCAAGGAATTTGCACTGTTACATTTTTATATAACTTTAATGCAAAAAACAGCTGCTTAAGTGAAAATGCATTGATGGGTTTTTTGCACTAATAAAATTGTGGAGTTGTAAAGTATTTTGTCTAGTGTCAATTATATTGTCAGTTATATCGTTATCGCAAATTTTCAAATCTATATCGTGATAAATATTTTTGGTCTTATCGCCCTGCTCTACTACACACAGAATGCTCAGTGGTGAACAAATAAACAAAGAAGGTCCCACTTTGTCAGTCACTGCTAGCCTAAAATCCATCCAGAAACACACAGAAACCAAAAAAGATCTTCACTTGATTAAACTGAGCACATCTACAAAATATCACACAGGTCGATAAAACACTAATGATTTATTCTGTATTTTATATCTACTTGCATTCAGTTCAATTCTTGCTAAATGTTGACTTTAAAGACTGGAGCTACATCGTCACGATAATACAAAAATATACAAGATAATAAAAAAAGCTTCATTGTTTAGAATGTTATTCAGAATACGTTGCTGGTTTCTGTCAAGTCATCTCCAGGCTCATAAAGAGCCACATCACACTGACCTCTGACCTCGGAGGAGAAGTGGGCAGAGTGGCGAGTTATAAACAGCTGCAGCTGCTGATCAAGGTCGCAGCACTTGAGGTCGACGTCCCAGGATCGAATTCCTGCCAGGAAGAAAGACAATGATTGTTCAAGGACAACGTGATGCAGTGAAGCACAGGCATTGGTGAAACTAAGCAAACTTTTCTGAGCCTTTCTTTTATCTGTGTACTTGAGGTAACCTTTTATCAGATGCTGCTGTCGTGTCTTGTCTTTCCTCAACTCGCTTTCTGAATTCTGTTTGGGTTTTGGGGAAGGTCAATGACCTGAAACCACTTCATATGTTCAAAATGTCCAGAAACTCAAAGCATCACGTGCTTTTCTCATTTCAGAAATACTAACCTTAAAAACCAGTGAAAGCACATTATATCCACAGCAGTATTACAGCCTGTGATGACTTTTAGTCAGCTAAAGGTTTCTGACATGACATCATGCACACATTGCTTGAAACTTGTCCACTATATTGGATGTAATACATTTTTATGAGAGTGTGAACAGGGTCTTATTCACTTTACCCTAAAAGTGAATAAAATGCCATTGTGTCACATGTCCAAAATGGCAGACGAGTTAATGTCACATGGCTAGTGGTCAGTTCTGTGTGGTAAAGGTAGATGTGGAAGCTAGCTGCTCAATATTGATGGGTCTAGCCTTGATTTTGGTTTTGGTGATTTTATGAAGGTCTTTTGAACAGTTTACACCCTGTTGTATGCTAATCTGCCTCATTTGTCTGGTGAACACTGTAAATTAGTTACACATAAGGTGAAAATAATTCAGAAATCCAATCCGTTCTTAGATTTCTTTAAAGCTCTGAGTGTTTGTAAAACCATCGGTGGGCTTATTAATTGTAATTGGAAGCCACAGGACTTTGCCTAGAGTTGGATATCTGACCAAACTGAGTAGAATAAGAAAAATCCCACGATCGCCAAGCTTTAGACGCCCTCTGAAAAGATGGGGTAACATAACAGAGAAATGAGCATCTCATCACACCTTTTCATTTAGGCTTTCATAGCTGACTAGCTATGACTGCCTACTTAAAATATGGTAAACTATCTTTAAAAGATTCTGAGAGTACAACAAGACAAATAATTGGTCTTCTTCTGTAACCCTTTCTAACTTTTGTTATGACATTTAAGAGTAAGCAGGAGTTCCTGTATTCTCTGGTCTTACAGGTCAAAAAATAAACTGTTCGGGCAGTTTTGTGTTTGTCAGCTATGTGTCTGACAAACACTCACCATTACCTGGCTAATCCCATTCCTACAGTATAGCTTGTGATAGTAGCAACATGTCAGGGGTAGGCTAATCTAAACTAAATCTATATTTGGAAAGAAAGAGAGAGAAAAAAATCCCATTACTCCAGCAATGCATGTGTAAGTCTTTCTTTGTAAGAGCACAAAAATCCAAAAGGGGCCACTTCCATGAGAAAAAACAAAACAAAACAGTATACTGAACATGTACATGTACTGCTTGTCCATTTTTTTCCCATATGGGCAGAGAGGTCCTTGAAGAAAACCTGCTGAGATTGATCCAGTTAAGTTCAAGACTGAATCTTATTGACTCTTCAGTCCTTTGAATTACAAGGCTCCAGTGCATCTGGCTACTAACCATGTGTTAGCTTGTTAATATGTGTAAATGGAGTGTTGATGGCTTATAACAAAAAAAGGCACGCTTCAACAGACAATAGATATCAAGAAGGTACTGAGCAGGTACTGCATTATTATCAGATAATCGGGGCAGCTCTCTCTCTCCCTCTCTCTCCCTCTCTCTCTCGCTCTCTCATCGTCAAACTTCAGAGGGAACTTATGTCAGATCTCATCCAGCAGGACGGAAACCAATGCACACGCCTCTCTCATCTCACCCACTTCTGGATTCCTTTACTCACAGCAAGAAATTAGATTTAAATTTTTTTCCAAATCCATACCCCTCTGCTTAAATGCCCTTAACAGAGTAGAAAATGTTCCATGACTACAGACTGCAGTCTGTGCACAGAGATGCTGTATCACTCTTACTGTTCTGTCTTTCTTTGCACTACCAGATGCATAAAAATGATAACCTTCTAGAGGCACAATATTACATTTTCATCACAATCCCCATGACAACATAACTGTTGGCATCGAGAGAAGACTAAAGGACAGGGCAAATTATGATAATAACAAAGGCCTTCTTATTTTTGATCGACCCATCATAGAGGATGACATCTGTCAGCAAGTTAATAGAGTCAACATTTCAAACACTGTAATTAGTCTCACACATTAATGGCTGTTTATAGGCAAGAAAGGATTCACCAGTTTCTGCATATGCTGGCGTGAGGAGTTCCAGTCGAGTACATTTTTAGGCGTTTCTAAAGAAACCTCCTTTGTGTCTGTGCAAAAAACAGATGTCTGGATATGACGCTGCAAAATACGTAGGCAAGGAATACGATCTCTGGTACTGGAAGCTTTCTGGGTTTGGCTTCAGTTTGTAGTTCACTTTTAGTTTGTATTTTACTGATCAGCCACGTTTGAACAGGTTTTTGGTTGCATGCAGGTAAAACTGTCAATGTGGAGAACAAAAGAGGAAAACGCTTTTGCAGGAATGCAGTCTCAGAACCATCTGCTGTAAACTGACCAATTTAGCTTTCTAATAGCCTATATTTAATATCTGAGCAGCTGGGGCTGAAAATTGCCTGTTAGGCCTCACCTTGCTGATTGAAGTCACTGAAGTGGGCGTCTCGATCGCGTTTGTGTTACTATTTTGTTTGTTTTAATGGAATTATCTGTCAAACAATAATAACACTGAAAATAATAAGAGAAGAGAATGAAATTCTACAACATTATTATCTGTTGCTTAGCACTGACTTGTGTATCTGTGCACCGAAACCACTCAGTTTGCCAGCTAACGTCTCAGCACTCCACCCTCTCTTCCAGTGTGAAGAGTTGCTGCTTGTATATCACAATAGATTTGATATTTTTGGGTTTTGGTTTCCCCACATCTTTGTAACAATAAAATAAATCATTAATTTAAAAACCTTAAAAATATTTACTTATTTACATATCTATAAAAAGTAATTCGTTAACTGAACCCATTCACAAGTTCAAATAAGTCACCTAAACTAATGAGAAGCCTGGTTGGACTGACTTTATACATGCAGAAGAAAACCTCTGACTTCTGGTTGTCGGCATCTGCTCAAAGTGAGTCTCTCAGACAGTCCACGTTAATTTCAAATAAATTACTTATTTTTAAAAACGAACAATGCTCTTCATCACATGGATTGTAAGTTAATCGTACCTGTAGTTCCTAATCTTACTGTATGTAAGGTCTTCTTGTGAAACCTCTCCAAGTAAGGCATAGTTTTCATTCCCATGTTTAATGAGTGGCATTAAAATATCCTTAATGAGGCTAAAATTATGAATTAAACAGTTCAGCACACCGCAGGAAATGTGAAATATAAAATAAAGTCATTTGGTTTAGTCTTGTCAATGTGCAGAGTCAGTAGTGGGTTTATGAAAAATTCATGTTCATCTGAATAAGACCTTAAGCAGAGCACGGCCAGTAAAGCTGGCCAACAACCACCCTGTGTACTCTGGGAATGTCCCTATAATACAGTGTTTGGAGCTGCAGCAGGACAGGAGAATGGGAAGGTTGTTAAAGGCTAATAATAGCATAAAAACAACATATAGTTTTTGAATGAGTCATTTACTACACTATGTGTAGAATATTTCCTCTTTCCCCACTTTGAGATACGGAGAAAGGATTATAACTGCTTAATGCTGCAGACTGCCTACAGGTAGGCTTTATGGCAAAGTTTTTCAATAGTGTCTAAATGAATCAAATCCAAAATATGAACTTGCAGTTTTTTTCCAGCTCGCAGCACATTTGAAGAAGAAATTATAGAAATGAAAGGATTTAAACAGAAAAGTTGGGCACTGATTCTGATGTAATAATCATTAAGCTGAGCGAGTGGTCAGCTTGTGTTCAATAATAAATACAAGTTGTTTCATGAACTACTGAAAGCCTTAATACTTCAATATCACAGGATATATAATTTTTTTTAAAAGCCAGCCTCAGTGTTAACTTTCAAAGCACCCATGGGCAGACTGGGGGCCAATAACCATCACAATCATACCTAACTAAACACCCCCGCTAAACATTATATTAATAAATCTTGCAGTAAATGGCAGTAATGAGTCTGTACTAGTGTTGATTCAAAAAAAAAAGGCACTACACTTGTCATGACCCTCTGAAACAAACTGTAGATTAAGTATATAGGTGTATGCATTAGTCTATATGTATAACAGAATGTGCACGTAAGAAATGAGTTAGATCTAGGTGATTGTAAAGGCTTATATGACATTTACACTAAGTGGATTGTTTTATCTAAGCAATCTTTTCATTTTTAACATCAGAAGGAGCCAGATACCCTGTAATCTGTAAAAAGGTGAATTTGGTCAATAGCCTCAACCCCAACTGGTGGTGACAGATGGCCCCGCCCCTCCCTGAGCCTGGTTGTGTTGGAGGTTTCTTCCTGTTAAAAGGGAGTTTTTCTTTGCCACTCCTGCCAAGTGACCCCAACAATCAGACAACTCTTGTAGTTTTCTGATTGTCTGGGTTTTCTCTTTTTTATTGTAAGATCTTGTTTTGATGTGATGCTATATAAATAAAATTGAATTGATTAGTAAAATAATCCAGTGTGTCTGCTGCATTAATGGAGTTTTAGAAAAATGCTTTATCTATATCTATATCAATATAATCCTCGGGAAAAATGTTGCCCATCCTTGTTTTAAAGCGCAAATGTCACTTGCTACATGAGCACCATGTTTGCTGATAATATAAATCATAAATGACCAAAGTGCTCAGGGGAAAAAATGGCATAAATGTGACATTTGTCAGTAGTAGGGAGATGTAGATCTCAGTCATTCAGATTTCAGTCAACTGATTTCGCTGTCTTACCCCTCCCAATAATCCTAACTACAGTGGTTACTGTATATATAAAAACAAGTTTTTTTCCATCATGGCTGGCCAGCGTGTTTTCTCCAATAGTTTGGACCAGATCCATATCCCCTGAGATCCCTATCGGTGGAAGACTGTTTACCTCAGCCGCCAATGCTGCATGAGAAGCATTCCCATCTGTTCACATCATTCTGGAAAAGGCTGTAAAATTTTGTGAAAAGAGTCCAGGTATGGAGTCAAAGAACCTCACTTCTGACTGATGACAGCGATACTGAGGTGAGCTGTTAAGGATGTCGAGAACTTTTCTGTCAGTAAGCGCAGCTGCTGTTAGCTGCTGTTAGCTGCTGTTAGCCAGTGTAAGTGAAAGTACCTTTGAAGAAAATGTAACTCATATGTTTGTGAGAATGTAATCAAACTCAGAGGGAAAATGTGATTTTTGAGGCAAATAAACCTAACATTAGTTGGTATATTGTTAGTTTATAACCTGCTGTTGTTGGTGTTTACTCAGCTCTTGTTTTGGCACCTGTCTGCAAATCTATCTCCCTTTGCATTTTTGCTTCTTTGATGAAGGGAACTCCTTTGATGATAAAACAGGTATGATGCTTCATATCTTAAATTCTGAAGGTGCAGACAGGAATTGAACTCTCCCTCCACATGGGAATTTCTACAAACTGCAAACCCACTCCTCTGTATTTTAAATGGGTTCAATGTAAGTTCATTGAAACACATCAATTTGTTGGAAGACATAATCATACACTACTCAATGTATGTTTGTCAGTGTATGTCCTTTTTCTATTAAATCACCATAAAAACATAAACCGGCTGTACCTTTAAGATGATCATCTGTTTATCTCATTATTTTCATTCGCTCTTTTTTAGTTATTGTTAGTTTAAAAAAAACTGTTAAGGATGTAATCATTTTTCAGTTCCTAACTTTTATTTTTCTTTAGAAAGGTGCCAAGTGTACTATGCACTTGCAAAACTAACCTAATAAAATAAGAATATAAAAGAACCTGTCATTATTTTTAATTTTTCAGTGTTTTCACATCAAATTCATTATCAGAACCTGTCTGATGAGGTTTTCAAGTTAACTGCCTTCATAAAGATCAGCACTGCAATGCCAATTTCTCATTATATTCTGACCTTTTGTATAAGCATTAGCCTGTTGTTTCAAAAGACTTGGGGCACGTCATGTCAACCAAAGGATTAACCAAAATGTGGCCATTTAACCAGCAATGAAATGAACCATCAGCTTTAGCAAAATGAAGATTCTGGCCTTTTGCTTTGATGAAATTACAACACTGCAGTAAGGGTGACTTGTTGCAGGCCTACACGGGGACCCTGCAGCTGAGGTGTAATGTGAGTCGACAGCAGGTCTTTTACTTTGAGTCACGCTTAAAACACCGACCTGGGAAAATCGATGCAGTAATGAGCTGAGTGGGTGTGACACTGAGCTTGTGATCACAAGAGGAGGTCAGACGGGACGCACAGGGGTTGATATGGCATTGCAACGGGAACAGCTTAGATTGGCAACGGTGGCGCAGAAAATAGCTGACAAGCGTGCTCCTGAAACATCTTTCACACAACAAAGCATTTACTCTCTAAACTTCAGACAGCCCTCAGTGACAAGAACGACTGCAAGCTGCTGCAGTTCCACAGGAGAAGGAAGAGGAGGAGGGTTTCAACTCAGAGTAGCGCTGAGATATTCACCCGAGTAATGATGGCAAAATAATCAGTCCAGCAGGAAACTGAAAACTCTTCCCTCATTGTGTCTGGGAAACAGTTGTGTTCTTGTTGCTGGGCAAAGCCTACAAAGTTTGTGTGTTTACTGATTTGACTTGACATCACTGCAACAAAGAAGGAAAAAAACAAAAAAAACAAAAACACTATAGTGACACTCCAAGCACAAAAACACACTCGGATGCCTGAAAACACAAACTATTTTCTTTTCTTTTTAACTAAAGACTTCCTGTGCAGATTGTGATCTGCTGACATGCTGATTTATGTCTCTTTATCTGGTAAATGGTGAGTGTTTGTAGGTGTTTAGTGCAGTATTTGGAGCTCCAAGAGAGATTTTGGCCAAACTGCTGCACTATTAAATTCCATTCTGCCTCTTATGAGTCTGCAGTTTTTACAGCAACACTCTGTGGGTAAGGAAAATGCGTAGTGTCCCATGGTGCAATGCTGCAGTAACGGCTTCTGCCTATGGATACTATCCCATCATTGCGTCAAAACACGTCTCTCCTGTTGCTGTTCCATGTTTGCTGCACACTGAATCACGGAAGACACACGGGTAATAAAGCGGATGGACGTCCGTCACTCACCCCGCTCTATCTGCGCTCTGGCGGTGTCCAGCTGGTGCTCGGTGCCGATCTCCCCAATCACTAGCAGCATGTAGTAGCTGCCCCGGTTGAACGGCACCCCTCGCCGGCGTCTCCCCGCGCCTCTGCGGTGCCCTAATCGCCCCTCGCACCCCGGCAGCGGCGCGCTGAAGTCCTCGTCTTCCTCCACCACCGGGAGCGCACCTCGCACGGGGATCTCCATGGCAACAACCCCCGGAGCCGACGCCGGGGCTGACTCCATCGCCATGACAACTACCGGTGTGAACGAGGGGAAGAGCCTGGTAGGGTGGGGGCGGGAGTGGAGGATGAGGATGGAGGACGCTGAGAGGTGAGGAAGGGGAGGGAGGTGAAGACAGGTGATAGCAAACGGGCCAGAAATCCAAAAGAAATTTCCGCCTAAACTTTCAAAATAAGAGCGCTTTCGTGAAAGTGCTGTTTTATACATTTAGCAAGCCGGATCCAATCCGTTATTTTAGTTTTGTTACATTTGTGATGTTTTACTTATAGATCATATAAAATTATATTCAAGGTGCGATATGTGGGGGGGGGGGGGGGGAGAAAACAAATCTGAGCTGCTGTCAGTGTAATGTTTATCAATTCTGCAAGTCTCAATTTAATTTTATTTATACAGCACCAAATCACAACAACAGTCGCCTCAAGGCGCTTTGTATTGTAAGGTAGACCCTACAATAATACACAAACTTGAACTATGAACTTGAACTAACGGCAGATGAAAAAGAGCAGATGATTCTCTGCTACAGAGTTACGGTGAAGGAAATAATAATTTGATGATTATGATGATTATGATTATTCTGAATTTTCTCACCCTCAAAGAAAGGAACAGTCTACAATGTTAGATTCATTTTAATAGAGGGAGACAAAGTATCAATAAAAAAATTCACATTAAATATAAGGTATTAACTGATTTGTGTGTCACTGAGTGAAATAAGTATTCCTTCCCCTACAATCCAACCAGAAGTCTGGCTCCCACAGATTGGGTGTGTGCCCATGTGATATACGGTTTACAATCAATTAATCACAGATATACTACACTAAATTGGTTTAAAATCTTGAAGCACCTGCAAGGTCCCACTGTTCAAGCAAGCAGCAGTACAGGTCCATCTTAAATCTACCAGTAAGTGCTAAATGATTCAGTGAAGGCTTGGGAGAAAGTGCTGTGGGGGGAGAAGAAGTATAAATTGAGTTATTTTGCATAAACTAGACCCGCAATGATTGGAGAAGACAAATGCTTAGTGTTGTAAAGGTTCACCTTTCAGCACATTCACTTCACTGGATGCACCTTGTTTCTTTTCCTCACCTTTGATTGGGTGTGGTGCTTTCCCTTAATTGTGCTCACCTGCCACTCGTTATATAAGGACTGCACTCACCTACAGCTCATGCTTTCTTCACTCCCACATGGGGCAGCAGCTGAGGTGAGTTTCTGTATTATTTTGAGTTACTTAAAATCTCACTATTTCCTTTCAGAGATAGCATTCCATGTGTGTCTTTCCATTGCTCATTATTCAATAAAATGAAAACCCTGCAAGTGATTGCTGACTGTTCATTCTCATCCTGACCGGATGAGCCCCTGATGGTAACAATCTCCAACCTCCTCTGAACCTTCCTCCAAAACACTTAGTATGACCAAAGCTTCGAGTTACCAAGAAACTTAAAGGATTTAAAGTGTCTAAAAATAGGAGTGAGCCAAAATCCCTCATGAGATGTGTGCAAACCTGGTGGACCAAACATCTCACTGCTGTGCTTGCCAAAAAGGATTTCACCACCAAGTCATATTTTCACTCAGTTACATGCAGTGTTGGTCAAGTTACTTGAAAAAGTAATCAGTAACTAATTACTGATTACTTCCCCAAAAAAGTAATCCTGCTACTCTGATTACTTATTTTCAAAAGTAATTAATTACTTAATTACTTTTTAAAAACTATTTACAACCTGAATAGGTGATAAAGCGATAGATCTTTCAGCCCAATTCTACCATCATACAATGTAATCAAATGGAAAAGTCCCTTTTTAAAACTTGTGTTATTAGTTTTAATCTTTATGCATCAAGCAAAAATTTAATTAAATTTTATATGCAACATTCTCTGACTGGAAGAAATTTGTTTAATATTTAAACCTATTTTCTGCACATTCCAGCACAAACTAATTTTTTTTGTGTTTACACTCAGTCTTTCAAATAGATGCAAGTAAAACACAGCAGAAAATAAAGTCAAAGACTCAGCGGTCCTTTTGCTCTATTTTCACCTGTAAAGCAGGAGTTGGGTAGGCGGAGGTTTACCCTGGTGCAGGTGTGCTGCGGTCAGTTGAAGAATCCGCGAGTTTGAGTTTCCCATTACGTCATAGCGCACTTGGTGCTTGCTTGGAAGTTTAGGGGTTTTTTTCGCTGTAAAAATAAGTTTTCTTCCCACGCACGATGGACGCTAATGTTTTTGTCACTTTTTATGGAATCAAACTCAAAGTAAGGTCAGTACTTCCACGCTTTAAACGCTGCACGCTCATACTCTCTCCCACAATGATATATTATCCATTGTTGATCTGCACACAGCTGTTGTCACAAACGTCGCACTCGCTTACGTTTTGACCCTATGCAACCCGGATCCGATCATGGTATGACGGCGTGAACGGCACAAATCCGATATTTTCAAATCCCATCTGGGTCACTTTCGTATGTGGTAGCTACTGAATCCGAAACATATCCGATGTCTTAGAAAGCGACTGCTGTTTGAACAGTCATGTCGCATTAAATCAGTCTTTTACGTCACTGACACAAGACAGACGCCAATTATCAGCGCCGGAGAAGACATCGCAAACGCTTCCTGGCCAATAAGTGTAGATGTTAGTGAAACTGTTGGGAAGACAACAAACGAACATTTTATTTGTACTGTATAATCTGCAGATTCTGACAAATCTGCAACTATCCTTTGAAGCACCGCTCCTCTAAAACAGCAATAAGGATCATTATTAGGTCATCTACATTATTATGTAAATAACAAAACTTAAAGCAAAAATTGGGAAACGTAAAGTCCGAAGTCTTTATATTAAGGGCATCAGTCAAACAATATTGTTTGCTCTGGGTCTAAACAGAGCACGTTGTGTGTGACGTTCTTTTGCGCATGCGGGCCGCTTTGAGCGTTCACACTAGAGCGCGTTTGCTGTCGCAATTTATTTGTAGTGTGAACAAGCAGACAAAAAAAAAAAATCTGATTTGATCAAAAAAAATCGGAATTGAGCATTAAGACCTGCAGTGTGAACGTAGCCTAAGGAATGTTGACAACGCAACCCGGGAAGAGAGTTACACCTCAGGAAAGATTTTTATAGCCATATAGATATTACACTAGCTACCAAAGCCCACAGGCTCGTTATTAACAGCAGAGGTGAGGCAGATCAGTTTTACAAATCAAAATTAAGAAAAACTAAAAGCATAGAACTGTAAGATCAGAGAAATTCTTAGGGTAGCAGGGCTGAGACTGCAACACTCTTATTTAAAACACTTTATTAACAAACAGTGATTAAAACAGGCTCGCTACCACAGTGCTACCCTAGTAAAATAACTAAACAAAACGGTGGAGACAGACCAGTTGAGGAGGCAACCTACAGAGAGGAGCGTCCAAGGGTGCCACCAATTACTCACCCGTGTAGTTCCACTGCAAACCTCACTGTCACTCACATTGCACCATTTAGATTTCAATCTACCCATGCCCGGTGTGTACACTCATGCATCGGGGAGGGGATTCCACCTCACGTGCCTAGCCCCTCAACAAGCGGCCGCACCTCCACTAAAGCAACAAAACAAAGCAATAACTAGTTGAACAAATTAGTAAAAGATGAATAAAACAAAGACACCCTAAGTTACAGTTCTTTATAAAAGATTGATTAAAATGTATAAAACAATTTGGAGTAAAAGACCATAAAACCAGGAGTCAGGTGAGGCCACTCCATAAACGTTTGTAAGATGACAACAAAACAGAATAAAACTAAACAATACAGCAGCAGTATGGCACAATCCTGTAACAAAAGAGGGAAACAGTCGTCAAGGTCCACTCTACTACACACAAACACAACACAAAAGTCCCACTGACCACTATCTAAAGGGCAATACTGAAATGAGCAGCTTTCCTGAGATCTGCAGTGCTTAGCTGCCTAACGCTCTCAGCCACCTTGGATGGGAAAAGACTACCAAGTGCCTCCACATGGTTGTGAAGCACAGCTGTTTCTTATAAGGTTGCTAATTATCAGCTGGGAAGGTGTGGATGTTAGTGCTGCATTTGCGGACATTATGTAAAATCCTACCCCAAAATCTACTTCACTACATTTGTAAGTGTGCAATTTTACAGTCACCAGGGGATCAAACAATTACTTCCCCCGACTGTAAATCATATTGTAGAAGGTAACAGCAAGTATCAAAGATTAAAGATGTCTGTCTTTGTGGCATCAGTCTGTTAGAGAAAGTGCTCTACTGCCTGTCCAGTAAGTGGTGAAGAGGGGGGTCAGGATTATCCCTGATGGATAACAGTTTGTTCACAGCTCCAAATGTTTCCATTTTACAGCCAATCACAGAACCAGCCCTCCCAATCAGTTTTTTCAGTCTTTTGGTGTCACCAGCTTCAATGCTCATCAGACCAGAGCAAAGTGTCCTGTCTGCCACAACAGACTGACAGAAAATTCCCCGCATTTTGATTGAGAAGTTGAAGGATCTCAGCTTTATGAAATAGTGCACTGTGTTGGTTTCTTTGTACTCCTCCTACCCTGCACCTATACATCTAACCACTGCAGAGTATTTGTGTAGGTGGCATGGCCTAGACCCAGAGTTGTACTGGAAGTCTTAGATGAACAACAATGACGATTTCTGTAAATATTTGTAAAGTAAGATGAGCTAATGACAGCCAATCACAAGTATTTGCCCTCAGTGTCAAAGTCACGTCCACCACTCACTTTTCATGGACTGATTCTGTATATAGCACTTTTCTACTCTACCTGAGCACTCAAAGCGCTTTATACAACTTACCTCATTCACCCATTCAAAGGGATTGAACGATCAACCTTCTGATTAGAATGTGACCTGCTCTACCTCCTGAGCTACAGCTACCCCATGCTTTCAAAACGCCAAGATGCTAACACCGAAAACACTTAGCTCAGAACTTCATAACACGACTTCACTAACCAGTGGATGTCATGTGACCGTCTTCACTTTTTATACCATCTATGGATGCAGCACTTACAACGGTTACACGTTTAATACAATATCAAAAGCATCGAGTGTGTCGTTCACAACATTGTTGTAGATTTTCTCCGGATAACCCTCTCCCCACCCGACACCATCCTCCAATGGTAGCCTGACTCAGCAGAACACTGTGGCTCAACCAAGCCTCCAAATGCTGACCCAGCCTTCCAGCTCCCCGTACTTCAGTCAGATTGAGCATCCATGAGAAGTATGAAGGTCCAGACTGGCAGCACACAAGTCACAAGTCCTGGTGTCAGAAAGCACACGTTACCCCCAATGTCATGTATCCATGTGCCAACAGGTCAGAGCTTTTAACTGGCACAAAGGGGACCTTACACAGATGGTTTACGTGTAGCATGTTTATGCCCACGTCTCCTCTTACACTGTATGAATGTTCAATTAGGTTTGTTTTTTGTTTTTTTGCTTGTTTTCTTTGTTTTGTCGTGGGGTTGTTTTTTTGGAGGGGGGGGGGGGGGGTTAAAAGCAAAACTCTAGGCTCTAGGCAAGTGAGAGTTATAGAAGTAAAGCTTGATCAGACTGCTCTAAACATCAGTCAGGCACTAATTCTGCCTCCCAGTCTTAACTCTGGATTCAGATGGTGTCTAGTAGAATGGATGCAGTGCAGAGGACTTATTCAAATGATCTGCAGAAAATTCAAGTTTCTTCAGACTTTAAATGTCTTTAGCAACAGTGAGGACAAACTGATGAAAACACAAAAAGAACACAGCATTAAAATAGGCTTCCTTCCTTCCTTCCTTCCTTCCTTCCTTCCTTCCTTCCTTCCTTCCTTCCTTCCTTCCTTCCTTTCTTTCTTTCTGCTCACACAAATGATCCTCATTCAGCTTTTTCCTGGTTGACCTTGAGCTTGGCACATTTTGGAGCGTAGTGGAGGGAATCTCAGCATAAACTGTCAGCACCACACTGAGAGGATAACACGAAGGTTTGCATCAACTACTGGCTTTTGTCTCCCTCTACCTACAAACAACATAATACATGGCAGGAGCTGGTGGTGAAGGACTGAACATATATGACTGTTTATGCATTTACATCTTTTTTGCTTTTGCTCAATAAGCATCTTTCGATGCCAGTGTTAAAAATAAAAGCAGCACTTGCGCTTCATCATGTTTGGTAAGGTTACTGGATATTACAGTTAGCTGTCTGTAATATCCAGTAACTTTACAGGAGCTCCAGTCAAAAAAGGCAGAAATAAACTGTGTGTAGCATCCCACCCTGTGTGGATACCTCACCACAGGCTTTTGCTGCAAGTCTCTCTGACAGTGAGTCAGCACTTCTAACCACACAGCACCTAACCACAGCCATGCTTCCCTCTAGTGGTAAAACTACAGTCTTTTGTCTCACCACACTTTAGCAGATGATGTAATCCATGTGCAGTTGTATTATGTCAAGGCTGACTCACCTGAATGTACAGTGCTGGCTCTTTTTATAAACTGGAAAGCATTTCTTGGTGTATTTGTTTTTCTCCTCCGATGGAGGAGGAGGAGAAATGCGTCTTTCTTTAAATAAATTGACGATTATTTTATTGACACTGACTTGCTGCTATTCACTTGGGGATCCGATATTCTGATCTGGTCAGTACTTCAGAGAAGTAGCAGAGAAGAACATTTTGATGCACAGTTAAGATTAAAGCAGCTAACGTATAGCAGGGCTCTACCTCGCCATCTTTTGGACAAACTGTGTTTAAAAGCCATTGTTGTCAAACTGATGCTGAAACACTGCATCTCTGTGACACAGCTGATTACTTTTTTATTCTACACACATCAACCTCAACCCCAGAGAACTTTTTAAAACTGGCAGAATTTATATGTGACTCAAATGTTGTGAAACAAGTTGTGAAAAATATCAATTAAGAAGCCTTAAAAGTGCTTTTAGTTAACTGTAAGTACATATATTTTAATAGTTGTGCAAATATTTTTTCTACCTTGGCTGAATTGACTCTTTTCATTGAGAGTACACTGGAATAGCTGCAGGATGTGCACAGCAGTTCCTAGTGGATTACTGTTTCCTTCTGTAGCTTTCACCTTGCGCTGCAGACGTTGATAAAGAGAATCTCTGTCTCCACCTTTAATAACATTAACAGTGCCTGTCTGCTCGGGCAGCCATGCTGTCTGGTCCCGTTGTCGATGGCTTTATTTGATGGAAAGTAGTTTCAGCTATTTTGAGCTCCAGATGGAGGCTGGAGAAAGCACACAGACAGGCAGGCAGATGGTCAAAGGAGAGCGGTCATGGTCTTAGCGCAGACTCTCCACAGACTGTCTGGATCACTGCAGACCCAACCTGGTCACGTAGGTCTCCCTCTCCATCCACCGAGGAGGGGGATCTATTAAAGACCACTGTTGTCTACAGTATGTTGCATTTAGTTAAATGTGCTTGCTAATTAAGATTTTAATTTAAATAATCTTATATCGATTCATTAATTCCTGAAATCAAATTTTAAATATAAAAGTATTTTTCCGAGTATGAAAGAGGTAGCCACCCAGGAGTGAAGTAACCTGGCTGCACATGAACCATCATGGCTACTCCACTGAAGGCGCCACCAAGCCTTCACTGTCTCCAGTGAAAAGCTGGACAAAAGCAAAGGCATATGGAAGATGTGCAAAATGGAGCTGAAATACTGTGGAAATACCACAAATCTCAGAAGTAAATAAAAAGCTAAATAAAAAGTGCATTATTGTAACTGCTTTAGGATCTGTTCTTAATTTTAAAATTAATATATTTAATTTACAAGCTTTAAAGGGTTCTTTCTACAGCACATTTCCGAGATAAATGATCATAATTATAATATTTCTGGCTGAGTTAAAATTGAATTGAGTCGAATAAAATTGTGAAAGAGAACTGAATTGGTTGTAGAAATCTGTGACAATACCCAGCCATGCTCTGAGGCATGAATGTGAACATGAGTGGTCATTTGCCTCTATGTGATGGTCCTGTGATTGACTGGTGACCTCTCCAAGGTGTACCCTGCCTCTCACCTTATCTCAGCTGCTGTTGGACAACTCAGTAAACAATTTGAGAAATGGATGGATGCCGGTAACACCTCAGAACTCTGATTAAAGCATCCGATGTGATATCCCTGCAGCTCTAGTTCACTCATTGCCCCTCAGCCATAAAAGGCTAATGGGTTATTGGCATGGACACCCAAGTTTGTGAATGCGATAACTTGAGAATCAGACAGTGTAGGAGTTTCAAATTGATGCCATAGGTTTAGCCACGGACATCTCCGATAAGTCTGAATCTGTGACCTCAACCTCAAAGTCAAGGTCAGAGGTCAAGCTTTCAGAAAATCTTCTGAATGAGATTGAGAATGAGTTTTCATATCAAAGGTGCATCTACTAGGAGGCTGAGGGGTAGCACTGGTGTCCACAATACAGATAAATTTCTGTTACATATTGTAGCAACTAAGCATCAATATATCAACTTTCTTCCCCCAAATTTTTGATTTGCAACACTAAGCAAAACATTATCTTTGTTCTATCATACTAGTTCAAATTGTTACCCAATTTAAAGGTATGTGACATTTATGGATTAAAATACTTAAGCTTTAATAATATTCAAACTCATATTGATGCAGTACCATTGTCTTCACGTCACTGGTATTATGTCTCCTTTGATCATGTCAGATGTTGGGCTAATGCTAATGTGAACCGATTACTTTTTAGATAACATGTACTTTATTGCGTCCAGATGCAGGAAATTCTTTTGTTCATATCCACCATCCACCCTCCGTACACGTCCAAACCTTCTCAACTGTGTCTCCATATTGCTCAATCGCTAATGTTCTGTAAAACTAAAAAAAGGAAAGTAAGGAAAACAGTTTTAAATTAAAGCAAAGAAATTTTAATAGACGCTAAAATACAAAATCCAGATCTGCATTCAGAAATGTGTGAATTTAAAACCATATTTACTATACATGTGTAAATAAGCTCAAACCTCCAATCAGACTGTTATGCGGTGCAGGAACGTCATAAAAAAACATTCAAATTTGCACTTGTCATTTAGGAACATGTTACATCCAAGCTGATGCTTTGAAACAGTACAATCAATAAACACGCACACACACATGTTTTTTAATACATGAAATCAGGTAGAAAATATACACCAGCACACAAATAATTTAGAGCTCAGTGGACAAGTTACAGGAATACAAGGAAGATGTTCCACTATTTCCAAGAAGAAATGAAAATACCGCAGCTGTTTACTGAAACTGGATGTGTTCTGAGGAGGATGAAATGTATCATATTCACACTGCTTTGGCAAACATCTAATCAGATACATATCTGATTTCTCAGAAATCAGAATACCCGACTTACTTTCTGATTGTTGTTAAATATTCACACCGTTTAAAAAAATCATTGCAAATTTTCTAACATTTCTCCTGCATTAAATGTTAGTAAATTTAAAAAAATACTCTAGCTTGGATGGACTCAGTCCATTAAAGAATCTATATGAAATATTGATCTACTTATTTTAATCAGAAAAATGTTCCATTTTTATATTCAGTACTCGTTTGGTTTCCTTAGAAACATCTCTTAAACAAGGTAGTGAGAAGACATAGCTGAAGCTGCTAAAAAATAAGAAAAAAATGAATGTGATCCTGATAACATTTGTAAATATTACCAGTTCAGCAAGAATATTCGGCTGGAGAAAAACAAACAAACAAAAAAAAAAAAGGACATCAGAACCTCAGTCTGCCGAATTAGATTAAAAAAAAAAAAATCTGAGTACAAGCATGAAATGATGTGGAGCGATGTGGTTTCCTCTGTGGATGCACTTGGTTATGTAGAAATCATGAGCTAACTACCAAGATCATCTTACTCCAGGTTTAAGTCATTTTGTGCAATAACATCCAAAGAATATCCAAAACTTTAAGGCCACACAGATTACAATTAGCACGATCTGTCAGATCCATTTCTTCCTCATTAGACTGAAAACGTGCAGCAAACAAAAGCAAAGAGATATGCTTCCAAGACAAAATACATGTCAATCAATGACAAACACTTCATCTTATTTATATTACAGGATATTCCATCAGTGTGGAGGACCGCAAGCTCACTGCACCCACATGAAATGTAAAATATTTATATTTTATGTACAAGAAATGCTGAAATAGCACTGAGTCAACTTCATGCTTTACACTCCAGTTTGCACTTTCCCTCCACTGCTTGCTTTTTTGTTTGTTTGTTTTTTTTTTAAAAACACCCACTTCAGACGATATAACTCTGCATAGCACACACTGAAAGTGACAAGCAAAAGGAGATACAGGGAAATGCTGATGGTGAAGGGTGAAGGAGCTTAACCTGGCTCAGGGTCTGTACATTATGAGGTCAAATTCTTATTTCCAGAAATCTGGCCGATGGCTTCAAAAGGCTCATTTGTTCAGCTTTAGTTTAATTAATTATCCAGACCTGATAATGTACAGACATTGACCTGCTAAACAAGCTCAGTTTAGCTAAATCTACCATTAGTTGTTTGCCTGGAAGGCTCCCTGGGCAGCAGAGGAAGCTGTTCCAGCAGCAGCAGTTTGGAAGGTTTTACTGGTGAAGACGCCCTGAGAGAACTCCTGCTGCGCCTTCTGGAAACTGGCCCCAGTACGTCGGTACATGCTGTGGACCTGAGGAGGAAGAAATTGTGAGAAAATTGCTGTTTAAACAGGTAGGTCATCCCTGTATGGGAGGAGACACCAAACGAGCTACAGTACCTCTGCTGGAAAATAAATCCCGCTTCGGCCTGGTACTGCATGAGGTCTCTTCCTACTAAAAATCATCAAGTACGGCTCATAGGGGATCAACTGATTTTGGCTTCTCTCTAACATAAAGCAATTTGCAATGACAATTTTGATCTGGTGCTACAAAAATGAAGTGGAATTATTATTTTATTTCTAAATTGAATTTAGCAGGCAGCACAACAAGAGGGTTCCTGGTTCAAACATGCTGGCCAGATGGGTTTCTCTCTGGATACACTGGTTTCTTCCCACAGACTAGAGATAAGCATGTCGTATTTCTAAAAATGCCTTAGATGTGAGTGTGAATGACGGTCTTTCTCTCTGTGTTAGCCTTGTGACACAATGGTGACCTGTCCAGGATCTACCTTGCTTCTTGCCCTATTAGAAGCATAGGGCTGGGATAGGCTCCTGAACTGGACACACATGTAAGAATGAATGAATGGCTGGAATTCCATTTCATTGTGATTGGTGCACTTGAAGGATTTGCACTGGTGTTAACCAAAAATCAACCATAACATTACACAGACATCTAGCAACTGTTGATTAGTGAGTCAACAAGTAAAATAACCAGAGATAAAAACTGTGTTCTGAAGAAAATTAAGAAAAAAAGAAAAGAAAAGTGAGGCAACTCTTACCATCTTGAGCAGAATGACAGACATCACAGCGCACAAAGTGAAGAGGATGGCCACTATGATCATGATGATTCCCACTGCACGGTGTTCACTGATGATAGTGAATGCAGAGAGCCAACCACTGCAACAAACAGCAGAGTTTTAGGTGATCTTATGAACAGCATCAGTGAAACTTAAAATTGTATTCAACAGAAGGAAACATACAACATACAGCGTACAACACATGTACGCTGCTATATTCGATTTGAGGAGAAGAGAAGAATGTGTTTTGGAAGCAGCCGGACAAAAACAAATGCCAACCACTGGTTAAATAATTAACGTGAAATAAATGAACATCACTGCCCTCATTTTCTGTTGCTCTTATTCTTCTTTTTACCTTTAAAACTCTGTTTGACTTTAATACATTTATAATTAATTTGATCGTAATATTAAGAAGTTAAAAAAATAGGAAAAAAAACAACAACAAACAAACACAAAGTAAAAAACAGCAGGTTAGTATTTAAAATGGATCACTGGTTAAAGAGCAGAGGTTATGACACCGTATTCTGATGCAGTTTAAGCTGAAACACATTTAGATTGGGAAAAGAGAACAAAGAAATGGTGGGGTAACAGACTGCAAGCAGCAGAAACTTACAGAGTTACCCGCAGACAGAGAGGCAGCAGGCTAGAGGCTGAAGAATGGAAAGTTTCTGTCGTGAGAGATGAAAGATTGCAGAAAATGAAGGAAAGAGAGAGGACGGCAGCTGACAGGCCAAATGACCGGTAATAGTTCTGATTATTTAACGCAACAAATCACAAGCACACAAAACACTTTGTCAGTCAGGGGGACACGATCACAACGTGAATACTCCCGCGAAACCAGTTATTTTATTATCTATTCATAAGCTCTTATGAGATTCATACATACTATGAATTAATATTAATATAAACATAATTATTCTGTCAAAATTATATGTTAAATTATAACATTTGTTCGAACTTGAACTTAAAATATACTTATTGCAATTTCTGGTGTTTAAAAATAGTTTTTTAAACTTCTAAATTTCACTAAAGCCGCCAACAGAATATGAAATAACTGTTACGACTTTATATCCAAAATGTCTGTGGTTTGTGATGAAGATGCACAAACTGAAATTGAAATAGGACTCTGATTTACTTTCACGCAATGCATATATCTACCATAACATGCTGGACTAATATAAGCTTTATTTATAGAGATATGTAATTAAATACAGATTAGAGTTTAAAAAAAAATAATTTGAAATTTGCAGAGGGTAATAAAAAAAAAAGCTATCCTATTATATCCTTAACATATTATTTCAAGTATATGCTTAAAAACCATAAACGTAATGCCCACATATTTACTTTTGAAGAAGCCATCTGGAAAACTAAAGTTTTTATTGAAAAATAGGACATACATGACACTCACCTGTTGCCCCAGTGGGGTATGCCTATTGACTGGATGATGAAGATTACCACTTGGCAAAAAAACACAAAGAAGAACAAGAAGAAGCTGAAGGAGCTGTCAGTCCTGAAAAAAAGAGGAAAAAACCATCCATTAAACTTTCAGACTTAGAAAACACATTTATATCAGGAGTACAGTTATATGAATGTAAGTGACATGTGCAAGTGCAAATCTTTACCATGGCAACGCTGTAATATAAATGTAATGTGTGAAATACACACTGTGACAGCACAAAAATTAGAAGGGAAAGCGAATACATCTGGCGCAGACGCATTATCGTTGTTACAAAAAGTATCAAAGTTATCAGACATTTTTCTTTTTGTTCACAGCAGTTGATCGAAACTTAAAAATAAACTCACAGTGTTTTTTGTTAAATTTATACACAATACATTTGGGAACAAACATTTCAAAAGCTAATGCATTAATGTACACGTCTGTAAAATCCAGATGAAAAAATGCCTTTTAAGCAGAGTTCTTAAAAACACACATCACTGCCCACACACGGGGTCAAATGATGCATACAGTACCTTTCATGATGGGGGGACTCACCTGAAGGCCTTGTAGACGGGTCGGTACCAGCAGAGGAAGGAGCAGGGAGCAAAGAGGATGAGCCAGAGAATGGAGAGACCAAAGTCCACACCATTGCTTGAAGCCGTGGTGAAGAAAGCCAAACATGCCAGCAGGTTGAGGAACAGAGTCACACAGTTGACTGAGGACGACAGTAGAGAGAGTCAGTGATTGTATTCTAGTCAGAATTTCAGTATCATGTATGTATACAGCAAAGAAGAACAAAAACTAAACAGTACTGGCTGGAGTGTTTTTCCCATCACACCAACCGGTGTTGTTAAGAAGTGATTTTAGGGTACATTTTTACACCGATTCAGAGCTTCAAACCTTCCTGAAAGGTTTTTACTTCTCAGACTTCCAATGTCCGCCCCCCTAAAAATGTAATGTGCTTACACATCCAGAGGTAGTACATCATCTTGCAGACTCTCTGGCACTCTGGGGGGATTTCCTCTGAGAAGTCCTGGTAAAAACATGGTTTGATGGGGAAGAACTTTGGAAGTGGAGGCCAGTTGTTCTCTTTACCTGTCGAGTCAAGAGATAACATCAGCATGGCAAACTATAAATACAAGACAGCAGATATATCATGAGCACGAATAGAGTTTAACAAAAAGCAACCGGTGGTTATTTTTAAAATACTGACACATTCATCTGAGTCATTTACGCAAGTGTGTGGGAGTCAATGTACAGCAGCATTCCTACCTAAGCAGGCTGGATAATGTCACTGCTGTGCCTCTGGAACATAACTGCACTGTTTACATAAACCTATCTAAGCATCTGCTTTTTAAACTAAACTAAAAACTTATCACCGCAAGTTTACATCAGCAGATGCAGCACATGAAGACACATTTCACCAAACATTCAGTCATTCACCAGAGTTGATAATTAACAGATAATGATCTTCATATTATTGTTATAGCTCTTTGCAGACCTATTGATATGAATATCAGAGCCAAAAAAAAAAAAAAAAAAAGCCAGTGAGTGCAAGGATGTAGTTTTATATTTGTCTTTGGTACATAATGCCCACGTTGCAAATCATTGTCTGTTATCAGGGCGCTGTGCTGAGGAGTTTTGTTTTTAATGACCTGTCGGGCCTCTGCTCTGTAGCTCATGCTCTCTGCGGTCCAGCTCGGCAGCTTTCCTCTCCAGCTCTTCCTGCTGCCTCAGCAGGTTGGCCTGAGCTGCAGCAGCAGTTACCTGAAAAAGGAGGAAACGCTTCACTCAACCACCACATTAGATGCACAGAAAATTACCTAAGCCACTGTCAGGAGACTCCGATTTCATGCAGATAGCAAGGAAACGGTGCAGAAATGATTCACTTCACATATAAGCTTTCTAGTTTCAGTTTTTAACACCCAAGACAGCAATCAGTCGCTGTGAGCCACTTCAATAAACACTCTGAATTGCATCTGTTTTCACAGGCATCTAAAAGGGTGTACTTGACTTTTAAATGACATATTACAGGAAATACATATTCATGGTTATCATATCTGATCTCTGACTTGCCAGGAAGAGGTAGGATGCAGGTGATCTGTTTTGCTATTCATGAATATTTATAGGACAGAACAAAGAGCTTCATTATAATAATGTGTAAAGTGAGTAGATGTTTGTGTAGCAACCACACATCCTGACGTAAGGACCATACTGAGAGTCTGAAGGGACAGATTGCCCTTTAGACACATCCAGTTATTTTAGAATTCTAAAATGAGCCACGTGTTGCTAAAAAATGCAATTTCTAAACATTTTAGAACGTCTTTGTGCTGAATCCGTGTACCTGCTCTCATTTACTGTCTTAGCTGTTTGGTGGTTATTGAAATTTTGTGATTTTTCACCTGAGATTCTGGCATTTCGGGCAAAATAAATTTATATTAAAAAAACGATTCACAATTTTAATGAATCGATTTCACGTTATCCAAGCCAGAATCGATTTTAATCGATAAATCGATTATAAAAACCCACCCCTAATTAAAAGCTCAGTTTTGTGATCTTTTTGGCAAAATAAGGTTTGGACATTTAGTTCGATGTAGCAACTAAATGGCTTTGAGTAAAAGAAACGGCTACAGCATCTGTGTGAAAAAATAACTGTTAATTAAACAGGCAGGATAAGTAGAATTGGAACTTAAGAAAATACTCTTTCTTAGTGGTTTCCAAACTTTTAGTACCCAGAGCACAGCAGAGGGCAAGACAAAATGCACACCTCCATTCACACTGTCACTAAATAACATCCAATTGTCATCGTAGTTATTATGAGTTCTTCTAAATGTGCTGCAGTAGGAATATGTGATTAAGAGCCCATCTGTAATATCTAGACCTAGGATAAGAACTGAAATTTTTTAAATGTATTTATTGAATTTCAATAAATGGTCTTGCTCATCTTGGCTTAGATGTAGTGGTCTTCTACAGTAGGTTTGAGTTGCTCTCAAAAATGTTTTACTACCAGATGTATTTTTAGCTTGCTTTGCACAATGTTAGCATTAGCCAACCTCTCCTGACAGACTGGGGCCGTCTTACAGCTTCAGTAAACTGCAACTGAGTCTTATTCTGCTCTTTGTTGTCAATCAGGGCTTCGATGTATCTCAATCTCATAATTCCCACCATCCATCAACTGAAAAAACAGAGTGAGGTCACATAATTGTGCAATAATAATGCTAGATTGTTATAAAATCTCACCCACACCTGCTCATTCACCTTCATAAAAATATTTTTTTTAATCAGAGAAGTGGTGGGTTTGGTATAAATTCTCACCTGTGGACTGGGCTCTGTAGATGGCTGTAGCACAGCAGGAGATGTGGTGTGAGCTGCTAGTCCATCCTAAAAAACAACAATAAGCAAATAAAAGATTCAAATGCAACCAGTAAAAGAGAAGGAATACCAGGAAAACAAGGCTAAGAAGATAAAGGGAATGGCGACATAAGCAGGCCAAGACCAAAAAATTGAAATGGTGAACTGAAAGATGGTGAGAAAAAACAAAAGATACAATATTTTGACAGGAAAACGAAATAATGAGGAAATGTGCAGATAAGACACCATCAAATGGTTTCAAAACCAACAAAATGAGTAGAAAATGTAGCTTCCAGATGTCTTACACTGGGTTGAGCAGAGAAAGGGTTGTACTGGTCAACTGGTTCGATGTTGGATTTTGTCACCTGAGTGACAGAGGGATCCTGGAAAAACAATAAAAATAATAATAAAAACACGTGCGCATCTTTATCAACTTATAATAATGAGTTACCTGAAAATCTACAAATACATTTTGATCCAATTTCTGTCTATGATGACAGCTTGGAAGTATTTCTTATCTTTGAGCTAAAAGCTGCAGAAATAAGTGTAGGTGCTATGCAGTAATGAAAAAGAGGCCTCTTGTACCAGGTTTGGTGAGCTGCTATTAGAGGTAAGTGCATTTACATGGCTTAACTGACATGGCTTAACTGAACAGTTTTGCAAGAATATAAATAAATATAAAATAAAATAAATATATATTTATAAATATAAATAAATAAAGAATATCAAGTTTATTTAGACTTAAAATCTACAAAGAAGAAATTCATTTAGTGCTGTTCATTTTCTCTCCAGAAGAACTCTTTGTTATAAGCTTTACCATTTCCTGAAACACTGAAAGCAACCCTCAAAAAGAAAAAAGCCGAGATTATGAAATCTCGTATCATGCTTTGCCAAAGTCATAAAGTAAAGTACAATAACATCCAGCAATAACCTCTGAGGTTCCTGGTAATATTACCCCTGGAGAAGCACTGGTAATCATTAAATGACTCTAGTGAGCTCACTATTGATTTAACCACTCTATAATATGAGAAGGCACTGCTTATTTTGACACGTCTGAGAAAAGAAAGTCAGGACCTGATAAATTCCATCAATGCAGTTCAGTACATTTTACACACATGCACGCAATTATAGATTTCTCTCAAAGCCTTTTAAGACCTTTTGGAGACCTTTTAAAGGCTTAAAAACATTATATTCACATACAGTTTTCTTCCTCCAATAAACCTTTTTATTAAGGAATTAAAACTGTAAAGCACAACCTAAATCTAAAATAAAAAACTAGAAAGCATGTTTTGACATCTGCACTGGATGATGACACTATTTTGGCAGCTTGTGGCATCCCAACACATGACCAAAAATTTTAATGATGCACTTTATATTGGCATGCAAAAACAAATATGAGGGGGGTAAAAAGGTACCAGGAAATTTTTATTCACACCAAAACTACAACAGTAACTGTGAATTCCTGCCATACATGACGCCACTTCAGCCCAACAGGGTCTCTGGAGCCTCCTGTGATGTACCGGTAACACGCATGTGTCGTGATGTAATTCAACAAGGGTCTGTCCTATTTGAAAGGAAGACGGTAAGATTTCTAGGATGTGCCAACAGCTTAAT
Organism: Aulonocara sp. 'chitande type north' Nkhata Bay; assembly: GCF_057382095.1. NCBI lineage: Eukaryota > Metazoa > Chordata > Actinopteri > Cichliformes > Cichlidae > Aulonocara > Aulonocara sp. 'chitande type north' Nkhata Bay. The sequence goes on along the minus strand of NC_141350.1, from coordinate 22,034,231 downwards.
TGCAAATTGTCCTTTTGTATTTGTATTTAAGTGGTTGTCAGTCAATATCGGTAAGGACAACCAAAGAGACCCTGCAAAGAAAAATTACAGTCTCAATTAAACTTACACAAATATTTTATTGTTCTCCATCTTCCTGACACAGCTTCAGCTTCTGTTTAACTTAATTGCTACCACTTGTCCCAGCTACACCTGACACAATTATTTCTGATTTTTTTCTCATCTCCAATCTATAGCCCCCGACGACGATGAGATTCTCTGATCCAGTACCTGAAGTTTTTAGACACACCTTTACACTCAGCAGTTCGCTCAGAATAAAGGCTCAAATTCAGCCCAGCTACAAATACCAGCTTTGAAAAAAAAAATCCAGGTCTTAAAATGGGACACAGCTCAAGATGTGTCGGGGGTGGGGCCCGTAGGCTCAGTCTGGAAAACTTGGCCTAGTTGTTCAGCAGCAGTAGTCAGAGTCTGAATCAGAGATGTCTTCAGGTAGATTGGAGAGATTTTTTTTCCTCCAAAAGGTTCAATAACTATAACCTACATAACCAGTGAAGGGGCTATCACAAAACTGAGTTAGCAGGTTTGTATTCTTTTCCTGTGTCCTAGTCAGAAGAGGTTCATGGTTTCTTTACAGAGGATGAACAGAAACTCCATACTGTCTGCTCCATGGCCATGTCTTGAGCAGACACACCACACGACATAGGCTGAACCAGCTTGTTTCTGATGGTGGTGCAACCTCTGGCCTGCTCTTCACGTCTTTCAGTAGGGAAAGTATCTGAGCCTTGATTTCTATGAATATCCCTTTGATATCTGGATTCTTCAGAGGGCTGGGCAGTGGAGTCAAACACTCCTTGTATTTGGAGCCCTAGTCAGTTCTTTTCTTCGTGAAGTCTAGCAGCAGCGAATTAGTTGACAGTTGACAATGGAAATAATGGCTTCCTAAGGCTCAGTTTGTTAAGCCCTCTGGGACTGAAAATTGAAGCAGCTGAACAAGTTCCAAAAACTGCAGTTCTTCTGATGGCCACTTGAGGTTTACTCAAAATGTGAGTTACAGTGGAAGGATATGCATATTTGATTTGGCACAGATTATTACATATTGTGTTTGCAACCCTCCCAATGACCTTTGTTTACTTCAGGTCTCGATTTCAGCAACATACCAACATGGCAGCAGCCACAACGGCAATATTTAAAATTCAGAAAGCAGAGGGTTATGCAACAGTAGCTATAACCACTGTCATATACATATATGAAATAAACAATTTACTGATAGGGTGTGGTGGTTGCTACTATGTTGTAAAATGTAACTTGTGCATATGTAGACTCATACCTTGTCCTCATTAAAACATTCCTTATAAAAGGTTTGAATGTAACTCAACAACCTGTGATGTTCTGGAAGAACCTGAAACTATGCTGTAAATTACTCTGACAAGGTCTCAGAGATAATCCCAGACTGGCACATAAAAAGAAACATCTAAACACATATACATATACATATATATATATACATATATATATATATACACATATATATATATATATATATACATATATATATATACATACATATATATATACATATATATATATACATACATATATACATATATATATATATACATACATATATACATATATATATATACATACATATACATACATATATATACATACATATACATACATATATATATATATATACATATATATATATATACATATATATATACATATATATATATATATACATATATATATATATATACATATATATATATACATATATATATACATATATATATACATATATATATATACATACATATATATACATACATATATACATATATATATATACATACATATACATACATATACATACATATACATATATATATATATATATATATATATATATATATATATATATATATGTATATGTATGTATATGTATGTATATATATACACACACACACACCAATATCTAATATTTACACTAGAACATATTGTAACAACTAAGCTTTTATTTGGAAATGATGGTGTACAATGCAGTCCTGAGAAATGCTGCATCTGCAAGTTTGTGTGAACTCGGTGGGTGATCAAAAACAAAAACTATGACACAGTAACAACTTCCAGAATCACTTCAATAATCTGGGACAAATCAGTCCTTCCTTTAAAAGGTTGACAGAACGAGTACTTCACATGACTACGTGACACGTCACTCACCAACAGTGTGATAAGAGCTCGCCTGCTTGTTAATATGTGCTTGTGACACACCTGTAAACATTCCCAGACGGCAACATAGAGACGTCTGAGTGAGATGATCAACAGCTAGCAATATAAAGGGAAAAGGGTGAATGGAATTAACCTCTAAACCCAACTTAAATGACCCATGATACATTTTACGAAACAACTCCTTGTTGCCTGCAAAGATATTCAAAGGCTCTCGTTCAAAACGTCTTTACCTAATTGCACAGGTAAAAAAAACATATGCTTAGTAAACAGCGAGGAGTGGCTTATTATACATCCTTTAGAGAGACAAACCGACAGCAGTGAATAAAGTAACTGATGACAGCAAACTTACACAGTCTCTGAAATGAAAACCGAGCTGGGACAAGCCTCAAACAAGAGGACAGCATCTTCAAAACAATAGACAGACATACAAAGATGCAGTTTTCCATATATGCCGATATATGGAAAACTGCATAAAGTATATAGATGACATGTAAACATGGCATATTTTAATACAAAAATAATACAGTGACTTTAACGTCTCTGTACAAGGAAACCGGACATGCTCTCATAACTGCTGATTCCCTAGGTGTGGCCATTTCAAAACAGCAGCTGGATACTACTACATTTTACATTAGATACCACAGCCATGGGGTGCAGGTTTAGCTCACTGGGTGAACAGGTGACCAAAAGCAGTATGGCATGGGTCCGTCTCCAACCCGCGACCTTTTGCTGCATGTATTCCCCTTTCTCTACCTGCTTTCCTAACCATAGGAAAGTGACACACCTGTAAACATTCCCACCCGTAAACATCTTCACTGCATCTGTCCAGCAAAGGCCCAAAAATAATAATTTAGATACCACAGTGCTACAAATGATAGAAGCACATGCTCAGAAAGGCCTACAGGGGGAAAAAGCAGCATAGTGCAGTCTGCAGTCCACAAACATGCACATTTTAACATTTTTAATATTCTTTCAAAGGTTGGTAACATGTTAAATATTTAATGTGACCACAGACAGCGAGCTTTTATGAATAGAACTGCTTTTCAGAGTACATATTATACTCCAGCTGCTACTAGGGTATTTATCCAGTCCACCCACCAAACAAACAGAAGTCTCCACTGACGTCACACCTATTGAACACTTGAGATAACAAAAGTTCCATTCTGCAATACTGTAAAAGCATAATGCCACTTAAATCTTACACAGAATAGTACCCACAGGTCATTGGTTTTGATTTGGAGTGTGATAAGAGCAATTTACTGTTAAATATGTCACACTAAATGTGAGGCCTGGTTGAACCTTGGACTCTGAATGCTCCTATAAACTGTTGCTCTCTCTGCAATAAGATGGATTTCTTAACATTTGGTAGAACTGAAAAACCCTAACAACAGCACGTGTGTGTTAACAGATGCAAACACCCACTTATCTATGCGGTTATTCAAATCTGACATCATGATCAAGCCATTGTGATTAATCTGCTAAGTTTCTATTCACCTTTTATGTTGCATTTTATCTAATTCTACATTTTCAAGAATGGCCACTGTTACTAAAATGTTACACTTCATTTCAAAAACTGTTAAATAAGGAGAGTTATGACAGGTTTAATTTTGTTTTTTTTACTTTATGAATTTCATATTGCATAATAAGAAGGAAAGATGGAAAACATAAACAGGTTCTTTACTACTGCAGAAACTAGGCTAACATATCTAGCTCATGTCCTAGAGAAAAAAAAGAAAACTTGTGGAGTGTGAGATAATTCCTGACAGACTTCAAAGGTTTCCGTGAAAGAGAAAGAGAAAACCTGATATAAAAGGACTGTTTCCCTGCATGTACATACACATGTACAATAAATCATGCATTCTTATATATACACATATATATGGATAAAAAAATAACAAGCAAAAGATGATGGTTAACATTTTTAAATTGGTGCTCTTCCATTGTTGGGTTTGAAACTTCTGTGTGTTAAATACTGTGTTAAAGGAGTATGAGACACAGTGACAAAAACTAGGTTTTTAAAGAGTAACTTACATTAGGGATTAATCAATGTCAGAGTCTCCCTAACTGCTGCTGCCTCTGTGTCAGCCATTTATTTCATTTTCATCCTTTTTCTTGGCTGGCATAATATTAAATCACAGACTGGTGCATTTAAAGGGGTTGTCTACTCTTACTGAGTACTCAAAGCACTTAAAGACTAAAAGCCACATCTTCCTTTTCACACACATATTCACATTGTACTTTATTCTACTTGTCTTTTTCTATGACTTCTGTTACTTTCTTTCATTCTCAATTTCAGATGAGGACTAGGCAATAATGGAGGTAAAATTGCCCAAGGACACTTTTCCATGCAGACTGAAGCAGCCAAAAGTCAAACCACTTCCTTTATGAATGGCAAATAATTCTAGCTCCTGAGTGTACTACAAAGTACAATTAATGGGTCAGTGAGCTTGTCAAACCTAACGTGACAGTTTCTTGTGTCTCAAAAGTGGCTCTCTTCATAACTGGCCAAATTACCTTGGTAACTTAGACTGAACACATAGCCTTGTCCGGAGCAGTAACCACCACTGTGATCCCCATTACCTCAGACTAGGGTTTTAGGTTTTGTCAAGCCTGCTAACACTAAGAAAACCTGGCTGTGTTTACAGTATACCCCTCAAAGCTTCAACACGTCTTTGTGAAAAAGCCAACAGAAACATTAATGACCAAATGTGAAATTCTGGGCTTGTTTCAGTTATTAACCCATTTTAGTGCAAGGGAACAAAAGAAAATCTATAAAGATATAGCAACTAAACACTCTTACTCTCACTATTTCTGAACATTTATCCAGAGAAAAATGTATGGGAACATGAGGATAAGAACATTCCCAGTAGGCTTTCCTACTATAAATCTGTTCATATAACTAAATATTATTTCAGTGCATATAAAGAAAGACCTTAGTTTGTCGCTCGCCCTTTTTAATATTTTAAAGTGAAGGGAGGACGTTCCTATTTCCACAAACAACTGGCCTACTATCAGACATCCTGTGTGCTAGAAGCTCTTTGTAGAGAGAAAACCAACAGTTTCGATAAACGTCACATTACAAACCACCAGAACTATCACAAATCACGTCTAAGACATTAGAAATACACACAATAATGTACATTATCTTCCGAAGGAAGCAGAAAATAGGTACTGTGGCTTAAAAAATATATCTGACACACATTTCAAGTTTAACTTCCTGCAACTAAACTCACAGGATATGCAGCCGTTTTACAAGCCACGTGATTGGTTAAAAAACTGTCAGTCACACTTCCTGCCAAATGGTTGCAATCCTCAAAGACGTAGGTTCCCGCCCCGACATCCACCCAACAAGTTTCCTGGCGTGCTGGCTACCGTTTAACTGCCGCCGTTTGATATGTCACCGACTGCGCCTTATAATCTCAGTCCTCGTACTTACATTGAAAGGGTTTTCGCTGGCAGTATCTGCGAACGGGTTGGTATCAAATTCCGACATTTTGAAAATGTTGCGAGGTGTTCTTTTTGTCTTCTCTGAAGGTGGAGTTAACAACAAACTCTTCCCTATCGCTTCTGGTGCCTGTCCTACCACTTCCTCGAATAAAGTTTAAAGCGCATGCGCACTGAGCCAGTTGGACGATGACGTGTGCGTCAAATGATGCGCAGGTAATCAAAGCGCGCCACCTGCAACCCCTCTCGGCGCCGTTTGAGATTAAAAGCAAATTCCAGTTGTTATGTCTTATCATTTTTATTATTATTATTTATTTTCTTTACCTACATGTTAACCTTGTTTCTATCTTACTTCACTATATTGTGCAATTGTTAACCAGAATCAGAATACTTCATTGATCCCTAGGGGAAATTATGTTGGTTACAGTGCTCCAGTACAAACAGTAACAAAAATAGACAAAACAAGAAGTAAGAAATAGCACAATATATACATACATATAAGTCACTTACGACTAAATATCTGAATAAGAAAGAAGAGCATGTGCAAAAAGGATGTAGCTATTGCAGTATACAGTGTGTTAGGTGGATGAGTTGTACAGGGAGATGGCCACAGACAAGAATGATTTCCTGTGTCGTTCAGTGGTGCTTTTTGGTAATCTCAGTCTCTCACTGAACGTGCTCCTGTGGCTAGCCAGCATGTCATGGAGTGGGTGGGAGGAATTATCCAACATTGTCTTTATCTTGGACAACATTCGCCTCTCCGACACCACCTTAAGAGAGTCCACCTCCATCCCCACAACATTGCTGGCCTTGCAGATCGGTGTATTGAGTCTGTTGGCATCAGCAGCCCCTCAACCTGCTGCCCCAGCATGCAACAGTGTAGAGGATAGCTCTGGCCACAACAGACTTGAAGAAAATCCTGAGCATTGCATTGAGCATAACGATGTTGATATGAGTCCATGGCTTATATTGTAGATGTTATTTGAGTTTTTGTTATTAAAAACCCCCACAATCTTATTTACCCAACAAACTGATTACTAAACTAATAATGACAACAACAACAACAATAATAATAATAAAGTATTAATAAACTATTTGTGAATCCTGTGGATGCCTCTGCATTTCTTCCTTTGCTAAATCCATGAATCTTCTCTGAGGTCTTCCTCTTTTTCGCATCCTTCTGTAGTTACAGTTTGCACATCACCCTTGTTCTTGAAAATTCATATCAGTGCACTTCACCTCCTTTCTTCAGGCATCCTCTCATTCTCCAAGATTGTGTCAACCAATCTGGTCAGTAAGACAACATCTCCATACCTCCACAGGTATGTCATTTGGACCAACCACATTTCCACTCGTAGTTCGTTTCATAGCTGGCTCATTAAATTTTCTGAAAAATGTGTAATGTATTTATAGAAAAAATATATATAAGAGAAGACTTCTGTAAAAATCTCATATGTATGAAAAGTTTTAATGCATAAAAAACTCCATACTCTTTTAGTTCAACTTTAATTTACTTATTATAAAAAGAACACACACACTCACACACTCTCTATATATAGCTATAGATATATCTATAGATATATATGTTTATATGTATATTGTTCTTGTTGTTTTATTTTCTTTCCATTTTGGGTTGGTCCTAACTGTCGGATGTCCTCGTAGGGCATGTCCAGAATGCCCTGTGACCAGTTATGGTCGAATAAATATTAAAACAAACAAACAATCTGTGGCGTTTAGTTTTAATTTTTTGCTTTGTTCTTTTCCAAGCAATTATCTCTGTGGGTAAAAAGCTGAAATTATTCAGTTGAATTATTCAAATTAAAAAAAAAACATCTGCCACGTCCGTCGTGACGTCACCAGCAGCCGTCAGTCGACGTCGCAGACATGGAGGAAGTGAGAGGTGAGAGATTTACTCCTTTTAAACTGTCTGAAATGATCTCTTTTACAGATACATACTCAGCTAGCTAACAGCAGATGTTTGTTTACGCTGCGTGATGTCCGGTGCTGCTCGGTAATATGACGGGAGGCTCGGCGTTACCCGAAAAACCACCTCATTGTTTCAGCCGGCGTTTTGATTGCTTTACGTGTGGCTCACTGTCCTTTTCACTGTGCTGTTAGCACCTCAGCCACAAAGATGGAGTTTAGTATTTTTTCCCTACCGCATATAAAACCTTTACTTTCAGCTACATTTGTCTGAAACCGGCAAACAGAGCCTGCCAAACGTAAAGCTGCTTACTGTGTGTTTCTGTCCTGTGAAGGCTGCATCGTCAGCTGCCCGGTGTTCTGATTAAAAATGTACCCCCAGCAATCCGTTCCGCTTGTCTTACTGGTTTAGCGAAGCAGGTAGTTATTAGAAATCCAGTGAAACTTGTTTAGTTCAAACTGTGATAAGACAGAAAGAGAGGTAATGAGGTAAAGATATATTATTTAAATCAATCAACTCAATAAAAAGTGTTATTAAATAAATTAACATCATATAAAAAGCCGAATATAACACAACAAAGAGCCTAATAAGTAAAACTATGAGGTGTAAGGTAGAGGCGATTTTCCTGTACCTACATAAATCTAATGCATTTTAATATTTTTATAGATGACTTTAACGCAGGTTTTTTCTGATGATTGGTATTGCATTATAAAGGATTACTGGATCGTGGGCACAAAAAACAATTATTACCATGAGCTTCTGATGATATTTAAAGATAGCTTGTTGTTTGAATGATCTTAGAGCAGTACAGCTATCACCATTAAAAGCTCGACATGGGTCTCACTGTGTGTGAAGATGGAAGCCTAATGTGTTATTGTCTCAGTTCTGCTGCTGATAAACTGGCTGCTGTGTGCATATGCACCTGTCAGTAGAACATTAAAGAGGCTCATACTAGAGTTTTGTAACTCACTGTATGTTTTTGTTTTTTTTGTTTTTTGTAATATTTATACACTTATTGCACATTAAATGTTTCCTCCTCAGTGTTTCCCCTGACCTGTGCTGTGCAAAATTATGCATGGGGCAAGGTTGGACTGGACAGCGAGGTGGCCAAGCTGGTGATTGGCGGAGATGCACTTGCTGTCGTAGAGGCTGATAAACCTTATGCAGAGGTAAGGCCCAGAGATATTTGGGGTACCTGTTGGAGGGAGGGTAGTGAACATTTAACACTCAGTATTGAAAATGTACAAGCATGCATGTGATTCATTCTTAAAAGTTAAAGAAACTTAATGTTTTCAGGTTTTCTGAAAACCTGAGACCACTATGCTGGAACAGAGCTGGAAACTTGGTTTTCACTCTGGTTTTCTGGAATAGGTTTGAATAGAATTGTAGGACTACCATTTCTTGAGATAGCTACGCTTGAGTCGTTTGAGCTTATTTACACTTACTGTCAGCAATGAGGGATCTTTAACATTTGAATTTAGCTCTGTAGTCTTATGTTACCGTTAATGATACACAACTCCTCAGCCAAGCAAAAATAACGTAATCATTTTGGTTTTAAATGCAGTCGTGTCCTAGGCTGTCTTGGCACAGGCTCGGTGCTGTGCATGCCTTTAATAAGTCTGTCTTTATTTAGCCACAACAGCTTTGCAGTGTTTGTCATAAAGGTCATTAGTTCAGGTTACGATAGTGCTGATATTTTCACGTACTGTGGACCACATCCCTTGGTTGTACACATTTTCAGAAGGATGACTTTGATCAACACATTATGTGACATGTCTTTTTGTTTAACTGACTTTTGGTGTTTTATTTTGTTTTGTTCTTTTTAAGGGACTTGTCACCATAATTCTTCCCACAGCTGTTGCTTTTTCCCCCACAGACTTCCTGTTATAGTCACAGCCATTGCCCCCTGGTGGCTAGTAAAAATAACGCAGATTTAAGGTACCTAAGGCTTTACGTTTCAGACCTGGGCCTCTAATATGAATAAACATTCACGCAAAACTAGTTAACTGGCTAAATTATCCCAGGCATTCCCCTGCCCGTTCGCATAAAAGGGGTGGTCTTGGCACCACCTGACCAATCTAAAGGGGGCATTTCATGGGTTGTATGACTTTTCTTTTTTTTTTTTTCCACAGAAAATGATCCCTATCTGAGCCACCTACTGCAGAGATGTTATCAAATGGTTCTCACTGAGAACCAAGAACATATAAATATACTATATAAGTATGCAAGATTGCAAGATATGTTGTAGAAAGTTATTAATCTGGTTATTTAGCAGTAAAAATAATCATTTAATTCCAGTTATTTACACATTAGAGTCCATTTAAACTTTAAAGCTACACAGCTTGATAAACAAGATGTGGAAACCAATTCAGTTAGTCATGGATCAAAGTGAAATTAATTGTACTGGTTGAACAGGTATTCTCAGTGTGTTTTGTGTTCTAGAACCAGTGTAAAAAAGATTTAGAATCAAATTATAATCAAATCCAACTATATTTGATTTTCTAAATCTCTGAATCATTACACACCCATTCTGTGATATATTCCATACAACACACAGTTTGTGCTTCATTCAGTGGTTTTAGGCACAGCTTAACAAGCAATAGAAAACAAATTCCCCCAGCAGACAATCTATTAAACAACCATGCTGTGAATAAAAGACTCCATAAAAACATCATTGATTCCAAATGGAAACTCTGGAGGTAGCCTGATTAAATATAAAAACACTATTCAACCTTGATATGAAGTCAGGAAGTACAGTGTAGGTGTCTAGTTTTTGGATCATCTGTTTGCTCACTGACACGTGACTTTGATAGAGCTTGTCCTTTATTTACAAACTGGAATAGCGCTCTGATCCCGTAGATTACACTCTCATAGTTTGGATTCCTTCCTTTTCACTCGCTATAAATGACCATGGTTTGGAGTATTGGGTTAATTGGGTCCATGTATAATCGCAGGCTTTTCTCTCAGTCAGCAAGACATCTGGGGCCTCTCATAGGTTTTTTAGAAAGTTTCAAGGCAGATAAAAAGAAAATAAGGAGAGCTACAAAACTGTGGTTTTTATTATTAAGATTTAGTACTTAGGAAATGTAAAGTGTGCCCACTTTTGGAACCTCTTGCTGCAACACCAACAGGAATATTTCTAAATAAAGTAAATAAAGTATGAGCTGTTATTCAGCTGAAAGCTGTGCTGTTTTCTCCAGCTGTGGATGGGCGCTCATCCAAAAGGTGACGCCCAGATTAAGGACAACAGGATTGCACAGACCACCCTGGGCCAGTGGATCGCCCACTTCCCTGCATGTCTGGGCTCAAAGGTGAAAGACACCTTCCAGGGTCAGCTGCCTTTCCTCTTCAAAGTTCTCTCGGTCAACACGGCTCTGTCAATACAAGCCCACCCCAACAAGGTGAGTACACGGACTCCCACACCTGCTCAGAGTTCAAGTTCTGCTGAAGCTGGCTCATCATTGTGAACTGGCTGAAGTTTATGGGTGGAGGCAAATGTCAGCTGCTTTATTAAATGATTTATCAGGAGAAAGCATTACTCAAATCTACTTGTATAGCATGTAGTGATACTAAACTCATTATATTTTCAAGTTTTTTAGGATCAAGGACATACTTTTTTCCTTTGTATGTGTATGAAAACGCATGTTTTTTTTCTATAATGTTTTGGTCAGGAATTAGCCACTCGACTACACACTCAGTTTCCGGAGCACTACCCAGACACCAACCACAAACCGGAGATGGCCATTGCTCTCACCCGCTTCGAAGGCCTCTGTGGCTTCAGACCAGTGGAAGAGATCCTGGAATTTCTTGAAAGTGAGTTTTGGATTTTTTGTGTCAAACCAAAAAACATGTACTCTGCTTCAAATGGTCATAAAACAAAATTAATCTGTGTGTGTTTATTTGTCAGAGGTCCCAGAGTTCCACACTCTGGTGGGTCACGGGGCAGCACAAGAGCTGCGGGGCGGCGTGGGAGATGCAGACCGTACGAGCCAGGCGCTGAAGAGGTGCTTCACCAGGATGATGGATTGGGAGAAGAAGGTGGTGGTAGAGAACCTCAACGAGCTGGTGAAAAGGGTCACGGAAGACGGTGAGAATTAATTTATTTAAATGATCGTCAACAGGTTTCATGATGTGTATGTAGATATGTGTCGTTTAACTATTACACATTTCTGAGGCAGTTTTAATGTAAATTACACAAAAATTTAATCAAGGCCACTGAAGGCAAAAAAAATATTTTGAAAACAGTTTATTAAAAAGAGATTAATTTACAATTGTAGATTCTTTAAAAGATCTATACTATATTAAATTAAAAAAAAAACATTGACATTGCAGAGTCAAAGTCTGATTTGCAGTATTTGTTTTTATAGCCAAGGATAATTTTTAAAACTAATCTCTTAATGCGCAATTTTAAATGTATGTTCTTGTATACACAGCTTACAGCTATCTACTGTTATGTTTGTAGTTCTGGGTCTGTGAAGGTTCTCAGTCATCCATGTCATCGTAGTCTAAGGAGCTTGGAAAGAAAAGCGTCTGGACTTCTTTAGGTTGCTTGAAGACGTTTCACCTCTCATCCGAGAAGCTTCTTCAGTTCTAGGGTCAAATGGTGGAGAGTCCCGGATTTAAACCCCGTGGGAGTTTCCCCCCAAGGAGGGAAAAAGGGACCCTGGGCCATCTGACCTCAGGAAATCACATGATAGGGTGGGGCTAGGTTTCACAATGAGCTCACCCGAAACCCTGGTTGATGGTGACCCACACCCGTTTTCACACCTTGGCTCATGTGATTAGGTAAAGGATCATCAGGGGGTCCTTTTGTCCCTCTTTGGGGGGAAACTCCCACTGGGTTTAAATCTGGGACCCTCCACCATTTGACCCTAGAACTGAAGAAGCTTCTCGGATGAGAGGTGAAACGTCTTCAAGGAACTTAAAGAAGTCCAGACGCTTTCCTTTCCAAGCTCCTTAGACTTTGTAGTTCTGCCCACATTTTAACCAGGACCTACATGTTGAAGATCGAATCTGTGTGTCAGATTGGAGTAATTACTAAAATTATAAAGGCTAAGAAACCTTTGTGTGATTCTGTTGTATACTGGCATTGGATAGGAAGGTTTCTCATTAGCTAGTGATGATATTTTTAATCTTGACTCCCTCAGGCAGTCGGGGCAGATGGCCGTCCCTCCCTGAGCCTGATTCTGCTGGAGGTTTCTTCCTGTTAAAGGGGAGTTTTTCTTTCCCACTGTTGCCAAGTGCTTGCTCCTATGAGCAAGCATTTGACTTGAGGCATTTGATTTAGCACTACATAAACTGAATTGAATTGAAAAAGTATGTAAGACCTGAAAAAGTGTGGTATCCGCTAACTTGAAGCATTTACTAAAACATAATTGCTGAAGTATAAATAATGTTTTGAGGGTATTTGTGTTAGAATAAATAGCTACAGTGAAAGGGTAGGGTCCAGCTGTGATTGTGTTGCCCTGAGTTCACATCAGGGGAACGGTGCTGTGCGTTTCTGCAATTATTCAAAAATGACTTTAAAACACAGAGAAAAATAAGAGCTCAGTTTGATCTTATGTTTTGCTAACACAGTCCTACCTCGGGATGTTTGTGATCCTTGCAGCTGCAGCTGGAAAGGACACGTCAGGCATCAGTGGTGACCTGTTGCTCCGTCTCCACTCTCAGTACCCTGGAGACATTGGCTGCTTCTCAATCTACTTCCTCAATCATGTGGTCCTGAATCCAGGCCAGGCCATGTTCCTGGGAGCCAATGAGCCTCACGCTTACCTTTATGGAGGTCAGTAGATAGCATTTACATTTTTAAGATTCTAGTACAATAGAGCTCCAGATTCAGTTGAGTGAGCGTGACTGAAACTGTTGACTTTCCAGCGTCGCTGCAGTTCTTCTGCATAACAGAGCAGCAGATATGGCTTTTAAGAGCTAGTATGGGATTATTTAGCAGCTTAGGCTTTTCTGTCTGAACGACCAATTTGACTATGCCAAGACTGGCTTCTGTCTGTCCACAAGACTCACTTCTCTACAGTATTGGTCAGAATTTTAGTCAAGCTTACAACACACTCATCACCTAATGGATCACATTTGTCATTTTACAGTCAATAACCTGTAAATTGTGAAGGTGAATAAACTGGATGAGCTATTATGTCATAGAAGCGCTAGGTCTTTAATCCCAATCATAAAAATGAACAATGTTTTTATCCATCTTCTGTTACTCTCAACGTCACGTCCACTGCATCTCTACCACAAATCTTAAAGTATAGATCATAAAGTCTCAAAACTGCAGGCCTCTGTAGTTTTGAGAAAATGCTACTCAAATATTGAACTACGTTCAGCTACAGATTAATACACAGGGAGTTTTTAAAGGAGGATTGTGCATTTTTATTATTTTACACTGAAGAACCCTGAAGTATACTAAAAAGCTTGTGACAGAGCAGAATACATGTTGTTGTACAGTCAGAGATGTTTAAACTGGAATCTGTCCAACTAAATTATATCAAAGACTGCCACAGGAGTGAACTAATCAGTCTGCAGGTAGGGAAACACAAGACAGGACGTGGTCTGCCAGCAGCTAATGAACTTTCACAAAAAGTGGTGTTTGTCTGACAGTAAACAGTAAATGGTGTCTGTCTCTTGGGAGGAGGAGAAAATAGTAGGCAGAATAAATAATGTTTTGGGTGTCACTAACATAACCAAGTAGCCAACTCCAGTAAATTCTGTGTGTATTATTTGATTCCTTAGATGAGTTGATGTTAAATACATCGATTTAGTTATTTTCAGCAGATGACGTGGAAGCTAGTAAAACTGTCTCATCCACTGGGAGCAAACTGCAAAATGCTGAGAGCCAGCCTTTTTTCTTTTTTTCTTTTTTTTTACCAGAAATGTCGAGCTTTGGTGTCATCTTCTTTGAAACATGAAGCATACACAAGAGCTTCTCTGTGAACTCAGCAGTCTGTGAAGCACTGATTTACCGCAGTGTCTTTTTTAGCAGCTGTCTCAGCAGAATAAAATGCAATCCGGCTATGAGATGTGTTGATGATGTGTTCAGCTCATCTTTATCTCTGGAAAATTGCCCTGTTCTGTTGTTCGCCCACATGAAAGCATCTGAATCTGTTTAACATTGCAGGATTTTCTGGGAATTGATTTTAATATTTGATTTTCTATTTATGCACCCATCTAGACTGTATTGAGTGCATGGCCTGCTCAGACAACACTGTGAGGGCCGGACTGACACCCAAATACATCGATGTTAACACGCTCTGTGAGATGCTGAACTACAGCCCCGCCCCCGCCTCCTCGAAAATCTTCCCGTGTCTTCAGGACCCCTCTGACCCCTGCGTGTCCATATACAACCCGCCCGTGCCAGACTTCACTGTCATGAGGATACAGGTTAGAAAATTGTATAGTTGATCTCATCTTTAAAATAAAACCTTGTCATTTGAGAAAAAAAACAACTAACTTTACGTGATATATTGACATTATATACAAATTAGACATAACACTGTGACCGCTGCTAGTTAAAGTGAATAACGCGGATTGTCTCTTTATCAAGGCTTCTGTTAGTGGGTTTGATATATTAGGGAGATAGTGAACATTTTGTCCTCAAGGCTGTAAGTGAGTTTGAAAAGGAGTGATGGCTAGATGACTGGGTCAGAGGATCTCTGCAGCTCCTGTGGGCTGTTCCCCATCTGCAGTGGTCAGTATCTATCAGAAGTGGCCCAAAGAAAGAACAGTGCTGAATAAGCGACGGGGTCATGGACAACTAAGGCTCATTGATGCATGTGAGGAGTGAAGGCTGGCCCGTGTGGTCTGATCCAACAGATGAGTAACTGTAGCTCAAACTGCTGAAAAGGTTGATGCTGGTTCTCATAGAAAGACATCAGAATACACAGAGCATCACAGTTTGTTGTGTATGTGGCTGCATAACAGCAGACCGGTCAGGGTGTCCATGCTGATCTGCATCAGAAGTGGACCAAGGAGCAATGGAAGCAGTGGTCTGGTCTGATGAATCATGTTTTATTTTCTTTTACATCACGTGGATGGTCAGGTGTGTGTGAGTTGCTTACCTGGGGAACACCTGGCACCAGGATGCATAATGGGAAGAAGGCAAGCTGGTGGAGTGTGACGCTTTGGGGAATGTTCTGCTGGGAAACCTTGGGTCCTGCCATCCATGTGGATGTTACTTTGATGTGTACAGCATTTGATAGAAACAGCATTCTCTGCTGACTGTGGCCTCTTTCAGCAGCATGATGCTCCCTGCCACAAAGCAAAAAATGGTTGGACCACAGCAATGAGTTTGAGGTGTTGACTTGGCCTCCAAAGCCCCCAGATCTAAATCCAGTCATTCTGTGGGATGTGCTTGACAAAAGAATCCATGAAGGCCCCCTTTGCAACTTACAGGACTTAAAGGATATATTGCTAACATCTTGGTACAGATACAGCAGCACATTTTCAGAGGTCTAGTGGGGTTCATGCCTCGATGGGTCCGGGCTGTTTTGGCAGCAATACGGGGACCAACACAGAAGTTAGGCAGGTGGTCATAATGTTATATCTGATCAGTGTATATAATAACCAGTTTTTTTTGTTGTTTTTAATTTTTCTTAGAATTTAGTTTAAAATGTAATATTTGGCATATTGTGTTTTGTGTTTTTAAAAAGTTAAACTTTTACTCTCAACCCATGTGCACTCTGAGTTGATATTATAGAAACCTTCCTTCCATCAGTCTGCCTTTGTGACGCTTTGACACGTAGTTTGTTCAACTGATAGAGTGCGAAAACAAATTTGAAAGAAATTAGAGTTTCTTCTATTTTCATGTATTTTCCAAAGTGGCTTTTATTATTTGAGTTTAGTTTTTGTAAAACTGCTTAGTTTCACTTTAGTTTTTACTAGTTTCAGTATTCGTTTTAGGGGTTTGATTTAAGGAGTTGCAAATTAATCGTGCAATACAAACACAACACTTTTTGAAGGCAGCTGAGTCACAGTTATGTGACTCTAACAATCTGACCAAATTAACCCTTTCACGCATAGTGGTCACTACAGTGGACAGCTATGCAAAGGCTGTTTTCTTGTATTTGGGTCAGTGTTGATGGTATACTTGCACATAAACCAATACATTGGACACTGATGTGTCACTCCATACCCTGCCATCCACTGGTCGCTTAGTGTGACTATAGATGTATGATGTGTTTCATTGTAATTATTGTTATTTAACCCTGTCATGCATGAATTATGACAACCTCAATCAGGATTTTTTCTTAAGTATTTTTATTCATCTTTTCATGCCTAAAGATGAAGGAAAAAAATCCTGATTGAGGTTGTCATAATTCATGCATGAAAGGTTTAGCAAAGATCAATGAATACTCATGCTAAACTTCACTGATTTCAGGAAGTTAGGTCCCAATTACAGACAGTAAAGTAAAAGTAAGGAATCGCTTAAATCACCTTTCTTCCCCCCATTGATGATCAGTCTTCTTAACCATATCTACATCCCTAAGTACAATGAGGTGCCGACATGTGACTGATTAGATAAGAAGCAGTTTAACATGTGTAGTTAACTGTCTGGTGAGTGTATATGTCGTGTACAGTGTCATTTTACTTTTTCATGTGTCTAGATTTTATTTGATTCCAGTTCAGCAAAATGGTTTTTCATACCTACCTTTAGTTAATGATAAACCATTATTGATGTTATTACAACACCTGTGATTTTAATACTGTTAAAAATACACATCTTTGATTGACATCCAAACTGTCATTGGACTATTGCAAGCACCACCTTTAAACAGAAAGTCTCGAATGTTTTCTTTCGTTTTTTAATGTTTGTTTTAAATACCGACTCATTGTCACCCTTCCATCCTGCAGATCCCAGCCTCAGTGAAGCAGTACAATATTTCTCCAGTCGACAGCGCCAGCATCCTCCTGGTCATTGAAGGTGAAGCCACGGGAACCTCGCCTGCTGCTCTCTCCGACCTCACACTGACGCGGGGCAGCGTCCTGTTCGTCTCGGCCAACGAGAGCGTCTCTCTACACATCACCTCGCAGTCGGGGATGACCCTTTTTCGAGCCTGCTGCCTTCTGTAGTTGTGGGTCTGTGGTCGTTAAAGCTCATACTACCTGTTTGTTTGTATTTGTGATTTGAAGTGTCGAGGTTTGTCCTTGTGTTTTACCTGAGCTCGATGACTCGTGCACTTTTTACAAGATAGTATAGAAGCTAAAGGAGCCTCATCGGTACCTGCTGCTCCCCTTTAACCCCTAAAATGTAACATGTGCCCTCTCTGCCACCTCCAGCACTCTTCTCTAGCTTTAAACTCCAGTTTTAATCCAATGCTGATGGATTTATTGGTTCTTACCCTTTTCGTGTGTGCAAGTACTCATAAAACACAGAAGATCTGCACATCCAAAATTCTTTATAGGTGCTGGATAGAGGGCAGAATAAAAAGTAAAATATGTCTGTTTAGTTGCTGTTTTGGTGTTTAAGGTCCTTAGTTTGCTCAAAAATAGAAATCTGAACATCTGCCGTCCCAGGACAAGTGAAGAACATCCAACATGATTAAAAGTTTTCAATTAGCTGAAGGTGGATTGTAAAAATATTGGTGATAACTGGAAAAAAACATCAAGTACAGTTAATTTCTCAATTTTTTTCCTGCATGTTATTTTATACCCTGAATTATGAAGGTGACACACACTAGCTGTAATGAACTAAACAGCATTGTGGGGCTGATGTTTACTGTTGTACACTTCACCACCACTCAGTGCTTTGAACAGCCAGACAACCAACCTGTTAAGGACAACAAAGCACATCTGTTTTATATGCCAGCTACTGCGTTCCAGGATCAGTGTTGTCATTTTAACTTTAGCTCAAACTGGAGAATATCCACCTTTCAAACTTAATTTTAGGCAAAAAAAAAAAAAAGAAAGTAAAAGAAAAACATTAAAAAGTACAAAGTGTGATACTGAGATGCCTGTGCATGTTTTAGAGCAGTAGCACTCTCCAGAGCACCTTCTGTGATTACTATATCAGTGCTACTAACCAATCACAGTGAAGCTAAGCCTGCTGAGTGTTACTGCTTCTGTTACCAGCGCATGTTTTACAGTCTGGAAACATCCCGTCAAAGTGGTGAAAACTCATGAGTATTAAAAATGAATGAATAAAAATAAATAAGAAGCGGGCATGAAGAGCCATTTCCATCTCTGTCCCATAAAGCATGACGATGTGGCAACCATGTAGGGGTGTAACAATTCTGAGACCGAAACCATGATACAAACGTCCACCATACTGTGTCATGTAGGTACTCTGGGATTCACGTAGAGCAGTTAAAGCATGCTAACTTTATGAAAGATGTAATAAAGATTGTTCAAGTAACAAGCAGGGACGCCTGCTATTTGTCGACTATACATAAAGTCCAGAAGTACTAGAAGTGCAGACTTTAATTAGTGCTTTAATTGGATGCAAGTTAACTGTTGATTTGAAGAGTTTGTTCAGTCACCCATAACAGGTGGGAGTACGTTTTGCATTGTGCTAATCTGGATGTATCAAAGAACTTTTGCACTGATTTGATTGATTTGATTGGTAATTTATTTCAACATGTGAACAATATACAAGTACATTTAGAAAAGAAAATAAGAGAGAAAAAAATACTATACAAATTACATACAAAAAACCCCGTTCTGATTAATTTACATGTTGAAAGGGAGTGGGAAGAAGTACACACTTATTTAATCCCACCCCTTTGCCATAAATTATCAGTTAATATTTAGTCAGCTTCCTTACTGATATAATTTGTAATAAAAATAGCGAACAGATTTCTGATATACTTTATACTATAATATCACATCATGAGTTTTTTGTTTGTTTGTTTGTTTTTAAATAGAGACATTCACTTAATTTCAATATTTTCCTTGTCTTTATCGTTCGAGAAGATCATATTTTTATAACTCTTTTTGAACAGTTTTATGTTTGGACATTGCTTTAATTCCATATTCAGACTGTTCCATAGTTTCACTCCATGAACAGAAACACAAAAGCCTTTTCTTGTAGTACGTACCTTCATTGTTTTGAAGTTACAAAAACCCCTTAAATTATAACTTCCTTCTTTCAAAAAAAAAACATACTCTGAATATTACCTGGCAGTTCTTTATTTTTTGCTTTGAATAGAATTTGTGCTGTTTGGAATTTCACTATATTGTCAATTTTCAATATTTCAGACTGCAAAAATAGTGAGTTTGTATGTTCCCTATAACCTGCATTGTGGATGATTCGAATTGCTTTTTTTTTTAAGAGTAAAAAGTGAATGTAATGTGGTTTTATAGTTATTGCCCCAGACCTCTGCACAATAGCTTAAGTATGGTGAAACCAGTGAACAGTATAGAATATGAAGTGATGTTCTGTCGAATACCTGTTTTGCCTTGTTTAGTACTGCAATGCTTCGTGATACTTTGGAATGAATATATCTTACGTGAGCTCTCCAGTTAAGTTTTTCATCTATTATTACCCCCAGAAATTTATTTTCACTGACTATTTCAATAGCAACACCATTTATTTGAATCTTTGCATTTGTATTTAAACTACTATTTCCAAATAACATAAGTTTAGATTTATTCAAATTTAATGATAATTTATTTTTATCAAGCCAGAACTTCACTTTACTTATTTCATTAGTCATATCCTCCAATAAATTCTGCAGTTCATCACCGGAGCAAAAAATGTTTGTATCGTCAGCAAAGAGAACCACTTTTAATACACTGGACACTTTCTTCTTGGGGAATCAAATGTTTTTGGGACAACAGCTGAAGCTGTCGGACAGGATGGGCATTGAGACTGTCTGAGGGTATATAGAGCTGAACGGGTAAACTTCACTTTGCGGAAAAAAGTGAGGGAACTCATGCAACCTAATGGATTTTTACACCATTTTCAAATTTTGAAATCACTCTGACATGTTTCCAGCTATTGGTTGTACTCCTCATTGTCCTGTTAGCTGTTAGTAGCGTAGTAACTTGAAGTGTTACATTAGGAAGGGTATCTGGCATAAAAACTGTGCCAAATCAAAAACTCAGATCCATCCGCTGTGGCAGCATCTTGAGGAAAAAAGAAAGCAGCTGTAAATACCTCATTCAGCAGTTTTCAATGTGCATGAATTCACGCAAATAACTCACGGCAATACTTCACTTTGTCTTTGGTGTGAATGCAAAAAAAAAAAAAAAGGTATGAACCTTGTAGTTTGGGAGAATTGTTACACCTCGAGAATCATAAATGCATACCGAGTCAAACATCTTGTTTGTCAACTAACAATTATCTAAACCTGCTTTAAGGTACTTATTGTAATTTCCTCTGTTTTGAAAGTGTTTTTAACACCTTTTAAATTTAAATGAAGCTTTCAGCAGAATGTAAACAATTGATCGGCATGACTTTACATCCAAAACACTGATATATTTTTTTGTTGAAGAAATATAAAGAGAACCTTAACCAGGGCTGGACGGCAATTTTGTGTAATACCAATTTGTACCACAAGATGGTGTATCAGCGTAACCTTTGTTTAACCAGGCAAGCCATTAGAACAGTTTGTACAAAGGCATTTACTGGTGAAATACTGCCCCCTGGTGATAAAGGTTTTAGTTAACATTTGCTGCAGTTTAATTACAAAAAGTACCTTTAAAAGATTTTTTTGTCTTTTTGTACAGTTGTACAACAAAATGCTGCATTGAATTTTATACCTTATTGTATTGGAGAGATTTTTTGACTGTTGTTTGTAACGATTAATCAGCACGTGGCGATACATATGAAGTAAATGGTTTTACATGTTTATTATAATAGCTAAACAGGTTTCTTTTCCTAAAATATAATCTCTTTTGGTGACCACTTTACAACATGTTGGTGCAGTAGTAATAGTAGATTATTTCGGTAATGGTGCAAACTTCTGTGTAACTTTCCGGTTCTAGTACCAGGGTCGATCTGAATTCACTCAATAATGATGTGCACTTTCTTCTCGTAGTAGTTTTTATAGGCTCTCAACTCAAATATTCAATGATAGGTCCTCTATCAGCCTGCCAACCTACTACTGAACACGTTTTTCAGAGTGAGTGAAGCCGTGTTAATGCTTTATTATCACGCTTGTGATGTAGGTTGATTGTCCCCAGTGCAGATGCGGTAAACCTTTACTTGTTTACTGTTGTTTTTTTTAAAAAAAGAAGAGTATTAAGAAGGATGTGAAGTTATTTTTAGATCACTTTTCTTGATTACCTCAAATCATCCTTCTGTAGCTCAAAACACTGTTAACGAATCATCTCTTGTTTGCCATGTTTTCATGTTATCTTTGTTTTGTGGAGTACTGTATTTAATGTAACTTCTGATTTAATGATCACGCACCTTTTTGTTGCCGATCTTGCTGTAAGTCACATTTTCATTTGAATACTGGACACCTGAAGTTTGTGGCTCTTTTTTTCCTTACTGTAAACTAATGACTTTCAAATACAGTTTGCATTGTTTTCTTTAACCTTTTATGGGAACATTTACTAGAATATGTCTGTAGTTAGGGCATGGTTGAGTATTTTTGAATGTGGTGATGCTGTAGCATGGTACTGCAGAGAACATGTATGTAAAAACGGTTTAATAAAGCCAGGTTCTGTTAACTGTACGGTCTGAACTTGTTTTTTATTTCCTGCCTCTGGAGCATGAACATGAACAACACACACAGACTTTTGACCTGATGATGTTCTCCACAGCCTCCCTGGAAAGATCAAAGCCTTAAGAGAAGGATGTGTCTGTTATGCTCTTGAGGATATTTGAATGGGCAGCAGGTCAGACCCAGGACACGCTTATGAACACCTCAGTGTCAGCCCTGAGGAGCGAGAGGGGAGGGCGGTGTAGGCATCTCTGATTGGAATGTTTTACATGCTAGTGAGCAGAAAAGAGCATGTGAGAGTATACAATCTGGAACAGAGTAGAAATGCAACACATTTATTAATGTCGAATATAGCTTTCTATAGAACACATTGAAACATTAAGTATATGAAGTTTCTTTTGTCATAAAGCTGGTAGCAAATATCTGAATATAATAATGAAAGTAAAGCTGCTAGGTCAACGATGAGTAAGGCATTTTAAAATTTACCCCACACTGCCTAAGGCTCGACCACTTGTGTTGTAGAAAAGTGCAATAAAGCTTTATTTCCTTATATCCAGTGTACAGGTTTTTGTTATGTTTACTTATTTTCTTTTAATATTAATTTCTTAAGTCTCAGATAATGAATTAAAATTGTATCAGGTTCTGTTATGATCCTCCGTAACCGTCACGGTCTGTTTGAAGTGCTCCCACAGGGGGCGCTGTCCTGGTAGTCTGCAGTGCACTTTGGCAACTGTGACAGGTGTTTTGTCGTCCATGGTGTCCAGAGTAAATCTGTGCCTGCAGATCACTTCCGGCTTGGGCCGAAGAACATCATACAGTGCCTGTAAAGCCCGCACGTCCTCCAGAGCATCATGGGCCTTGTAGCTCACGCCCAGCAGCTTCCTGACCAAGTTCTCCTGTCGAAAACTCTCCAGCCCATAGTCCTTCAGCACCTCACGTGACAGCGGCAGAGTGTCAACGTAACCTGAGACCAAAGACTCAAACTCTGCTCTGAGACCAAATTCATCTAGCGCGCGAGCCAGAAGCACACAATCAAAGCGGCGAATGTTGTGGCCGACGACGAGAGGGCGGCCGAGCATCTGAAGGAAAGCTATAAAGGAGACGAGCACCTCTCTGAGGGAGTTGGTGAGAACAGGCTGCCGGTGCAGGTACAGCCTCTGCCTGTGAACCTTGAAGCCAGTCACCTTGGAAGCTCCTTGCTGCATTCGACAGCGAGGGACGACGTAGAGGTTCAGCGAGTGGCCTCCACTCACCGCAGCCAGCTGGACGATCTCACAATTTGGATCTAGAGGAATAAAACATGAACACTTTCATGTGCTTCAAATTTAAATGACTACCTGAAGATTTTGTTTGTTTGTTTTTTAGCAGAAACAAGAGCAATTTTAAGAGCCAATAAATGAAAGTAAAATAAATAAAGAAGAAACAGAAAAAACACCCTCAAATAAGTTAATAATTGTTGATGTTGCACAGTTTGTTTTCCACTGTGCAGCTTCCTGCAGCAGACATGGGCTTAGCATAAATGGGTAAAAAAAATAACTACAAATAATAAACCTGAGGGACATCTGTTTGTGTTTTGTCTTTGAAAGAATAAATAACTCAGCCATTATACTGGAATATGATTTTTAAATAATCAAATATCAGTCCAAATCTATATTATAGCTTCAACTTTCTGTTCTTAGCTCACAGGAGTGGTCTTTTGCTGCTGTAGCCTTCAAGGTTCAACATGTTGTGCATTCAGAGATGCTGTTCTGCACATTTTCTGCTATTTAATAGTTGTTTTTTTCTTTTAAAGAAAAGAAAAATGACCAAAACAAACAAACAAATGAGCTATTGAATATTTTGGCTCCATTTATCTTCCATACATGTGTGCACGGTGCGCTTAGTGGGTCAACCGTGTGTGTCTTTCCAACTTTTAACCGCAGTTTACAACATTATCACCATGATACAGTTTTATCGGTCATAATAACTCACGTAAAACAAAGTTAGAGTATGACCGTACCCAGTCCAGTCGTCTCCAGGTCAAAGAAAACCAGCGACTGTTGAGCGCCTTCAGCTTCCTCAGTTTTTTGCATCACGAATAAATAACTTCCGTTAGTGAGAGCAACGGAGAGGTTAGCTAAAAAAGTCCAAAAGCGACTATCATCATTGGCCTAAAGTGTTTAGCGATAAAACATTACATTTGGTCGGCACAGTTTTACTGTACACCGAATCTGTCAAGCTTTCCCCGCCATGTTTTAAAGCACCTGCGCAGTGACCGACCGGAAGCTTGAAAGTTTCAAAACAAAAGCCTCGACGAAAAGGACCATATTGGACCATACAATGAAGATACATGAAAAACACAACTAAAAAAACTCGCACGCTTAGGTATAACATGCAACTGAAAACCGAGAAATAAAGAACCTTCCCATTTAACTTTTTTTTGTTATTTCTTCCTCTTTGGAGCTAAAAGAGGCCACACATACACATGAGATGTCAATGGAAACCCCAGGATGTCCTTATTTTGTACATCAGGACTTGGTAGGGTAGCTTAAATAAGTCAAATGATATAGACCAAAAACAAATGTCCATTACAGAGGACATAAATGAATAGGCTGGTTCTAAGGAGGATATATTTGTTTGACATACTGATTTTTTTCTGCGTGAGTCATGCAAAAATTTTGAATAGTAGAATGCTCCCATCTATAAGAGACAAAAAGATAGCAAGTCATCTATACAAATTACAAGCTATGTTGGGCTCCACCACTGACTAGAAAAAATAAAATAAAATAAATCTTTGATATAATCATTGGTGTTAACCAGCAAGCCCAAGGTTCACAACTATGCCCTCTAGAGAAGAAGACGTGTGTAATTGGTTCCATATGCTTGTCTGTCTGTCTCTTTGTTAGCAGTCTAGCTTCTACAGTTTTCAAGAAATGAAGAGTCAGCTGAGACAGGATACGGTGCCGTTTAAGGTTCTTTGTTATTGATAAATGAGCCACATGAGAGCTGTTACTTACTTTAAACAGAATTTATTATTATTATTATTATTATTATTATTATTATTATTATTATTATTATTTAACTTTAAACAGTTTTCTTCGGGCCAAGAACTGCGTGTGACGTCACACTGGCTACCTGCTGTGACCTATCAATGCGTTCTTCGGGGTGGGCGTGGCTTCTGACATGCGAGGCTATAAATAGCCAAGAGCAATGCCAGTAAAGCTCAGTTCACAAAGCATTTATGCATCAGAGTAGCGAGTGTAATTTAAGCGCATTTAGTTTACAAACAGCACACATGTCTAGCACAACTCCAACTACACATCAAATGAATCCCACTTCTCCAATTCAGAGTTTAAATAGTACAGACTTTAACATGAATACTCCACTCACTTACACCTCAGTGGAAACTTGGGAGTTACTCATCAACCACTTTTTTGGTACAATTGTACCACAGTGGCAATCTCTGGTACCGTTCAAACCAGAGTACTGTGACTTTCATCTGCTTTCCACTTTGTTAACAGACATGCTGAAGTTTTGTAAAATGTTAGTGAGATCAACTAGGGAACCCACAGAGAATGGAGATCCAACCTCCATGCAAACCTCTGAGGTCTGTCTTCAGTCCATGGGCACAGACTGCCCCGAGAAAACAGAGGATACAGGAGCAAAGGACAGCATCCTGAATGAAAGCTCTGTGGATGAGCACGGTGATAATGAAAACTTAGAAACTCCAGGACTGGAGGCTGAAGCAGCCCTAGACTGCATATCTGTGGGTAATTCAAACACACAACTCGAAACAATAGACACAGCAAAGCCAAAAAAGAGCTGTATGAAGAAAAACTTCACAGCAAAAGACTTTGACAAAACAGAATCTTGTCTCCTGGAAAACAATGTGAAGCTAGAAGTACCTGAGTCTGACACTGAGTCTTTAACTTTTTCTAGTATCAGTCTGCTGTCTGATTCTCTAAGTGAAAGCTCTGTAGAAGACCAGGGATTGGAGGCTCAACCAGTTGTAGGCTGCATATCTGTAGACAACTCAAGCTACAGAGATGAAACAGAAAGTCGAGGACTGAAAGATGAGGCAACCCCCAGATTTCAGGGATTCCTCAGTGACAGTGAGTCTTTAACTTCTTGTCAGATCAGTCCACTATCTGATTCTCTGAGCGAGGAAAAGTTGTGTGTCAACAAAGTTATTCAGATGGTGGTTTCAAAGGCCATAGACAACGTCGCCTCTAAACACAAGCTCTTCACAGAGCGCCTCACTCCTGACTGCATTGGTGATCGCCTGCTTGAGAAAATGTGGCCAGAAATTAATGACAAACATTTGGATCTATCTCCAAAAAGCCTAAAAAATATCCACGAGGCCATTTTAAAGGATCTTTGCAAAACACACAAATGCAAGGAAAAATATTTGATTTTTAGTCTGAGGGAGCAGCTTGATAACATTACTGTTCCAATCTTCACCAAACACCTGCTGGGATTACCAAAAAGAGTACTCAGTGTATCTAAAAACTGGGACGAGTACTGGGAGCTTGTGGAAAAATTCACTAGAGATCTGGTAATACACAGCATGGCCGAACTAAATGAGACGACGACATGGCATTCAGGAACAACTGACTTCATTGTACAGAGGCTTAGCCAAAAGATCTGGAACAAAATTTTGTCCAAAAAATATAAAATCTCCCTAGAGAACATTGAAGAACTCAGCTTGACAGTATACAATGATCTCCATGAAAAGTGGCATTCTCCAGGACAGTTCATGAAGTTAAGCAACCCAACGGTTGACGAAATAATTGTCAACACTTTCAAAAAACATGCCAAGCTGAAGAGACAAAGTATCATCTCTAGGATTTTCTCATGTGCACACTAAATGAGTGCAAATGAGAAAAAGGTGTGCTATTTTAAGACAAGCACACGTGCTTGTCTTAAAATATTTATTTAAATTGGTCCATCTCATCTAAACTTAGTTTTAAAACCAAGTTTAGATGAGATGGACCAATTTTAATTGGCAAAAAAAAAAAGAAGAGTGGTTAAAATAACCACTCTTTTTCTCCTGCCTTCCTTCCCTCATCCCCAACTGGCCAAGGCAGATGGCCACCCCATTCCTGAGCCTGGTTCTGCTGGAGGTTTCCCCCTTGTAAAAGGGGGTTTTTCCTTCCCACTGTCGCCAAAGTGCATGCTCTTGGGGGTTGGAGTTTCTATGTATTATTGCATGGTCTTGACCTTGCAATAATACACCTTGAGGGAAGTGGAGGGGGGGGGGGGGGGGGGGGGTTGGTTTGGCACCGTTTCTTAACTTAAAATGTCCAATTACAACAGGACATTTTAAGTTAAGAAACAGTGCCACACCAAAATAAATAAAAAAATAAAAAATAAAATGAAATAAAAATACATTTTGTGTTGTTTCATTTCATTTGCTGAAAATGGGATATCAGATTATTTTAGTGTGTAAATAAAATACCTTCCATCTGGTGTTGTACCTCTCTCTGTCTTTCTGTAACGTAGATCACGAGCCAATATTTTCCCCATGACTCCACCAATCAGCTCGTGTCAATCTGGAGTTTACCTGCATACATCCTGTTCACTCTGTCAGAAGTTTGGCGCCTGCTAGTGATTTAGGAAACACCCCCAGATTGCCTGGTGATAGTCACAGTTTAGTGTGGGCAGTAGCCTGCTCAATACAGTGTATAATTACGTATATATCTATAACGACTCATTACGTTATAACTACATTAGTGTACTTTGTTTCCTTAGCTCAGGCCTGCTGGAGATTGCCTTTACTCTCAGAGGGACTTATCCGAATTAAAACAGGTCTCTTAACGTAGAGCATAGAATAGAACTTTATTAATCCCTTTGGGGAGGTCAATTTATTGTTTATTTTTGAGCATGTGGTTTCTTTGTCTGTTCTTCCCATCCTCACTCAACCTTAAAAAAGCAGTGCAGCTGCATGGCTGCAGATGTATGTATGTTCCCTATGTTTGCTAGTACCACTTAATTAAATAACCTGAGCTCTTTTTACGCCTCCACTTCACAGAATTCAATAATTAAATAACAACCCAAAAAGTTTCAGTTCTATTTATTGTTCATTCTTATGGCTTTGCACCTCTGACACACAAGGATAAATTCAGCAGCGTGTGAGAAAGAGGAGGAGAAAGTCGGAGCAGGGAGCACCAACCTAGAGATGAAGAAGAGAACAAGAGAGATCAGACATGATAGCCAAAAAAATATTGTGATAATAGCCTATTTCATTTAAAAAAATCCGGGTGTGTTTTAGAATATCTTGAAATATACCTTCTCTGATTTCTAAAAAAATAAATAAAACGCGGCTTGATTTTTCAGGACTTTGCTCACCGTTAGTTAGAAAGGATCGCTCGCCTCTGTGCTTCTTCTTTGGTTGAGGTACCTTGGATTAGAAATCGCTGCTTCCACCTAGTGTATCCAGCCAAAAATGATCACAGCTACACGACATTTGTTGATCTCTTTCCAATGGTTTGCAATTTAATATACATTTAGGAAATACTGCCGGATAAGTATACCAGATATACTTAGTTGAGTTCTTTCCCCGCCACCACGCCACAAAATACAATAACGAAATAACAACAAAAAGACTTTAGTTCATATCAAAGTTATATTTATTTTATCTCTCTTAAGGCTTTCCAGGCTGTTCTCGTTCCTGTCGTTAGCTGATGTTTGTACGAGACTTTATTAGCGACAATGAAAACAAGGCAGCATTCAAAGCCTGTCTGTATTTCTTCACCTTGGGGTGCTTATGGATATATTATCGCTATTAACCTAAAAAAAAAAAAACGTTTAAAGGTGTCATTTCCTGCTCTTATAGAAACCTGGGATAAAACAGAATCAGTTGAACCTTAGAAACCACAGAGAGACACTTTGTAGTAGCAGATCTTTTATTAAGGCTGAGAAAGATGTGGGTAATGCTCTTTTTTTTTAAAAACAAAATATTTTGCAGACCCATTGCATTTTGGTCCACAGAGGCTACAAAAAGGCATCAATGAGATCAAAGGGAAACAGAAAAGGAAGATTGCACTGCATGTGACACATTACATTACATTTAACAGTAAATAAGTTAAATCTTGATAACTTATGACCACACATACTCCATTTTATTTGTTCCTGTTTGTCCACTGACCTGAACATAACAGCAAATAAAAGGTCAGCTTTAACATTATTTATTTTATTTATTAAAATTATTTAATATTTTTGCTTTGTCCCGAAGGTACAATTGGAGACGCTAAATGTGGTAGGTCTCCAGGCCTTGTACAGCTCCTGCAGCATTTTGGCATCCTCCACAGCATTATGAGCGTCGTAGCTTTTTCCCAGGAAGCGCCGGACCATGGACTCCTGGGAGTAACTGCTCAGACGAAACAGGTCCTTGCTAAGCAAGAAGGTGTCCAGGAACCCAGACACCACCTGTTGGAACTGCTGCAGGAGGGAGCAATTCTGCAGCCACCTGGTGAGCACAGGTGCATCAAAGCGCTTTGCATTGTGGGCCACCAGCAGCACTGGACGGTGGAAGGAGCGCAGGAAGGCGATGAAATTAGTGAGAGCCTCCGCAAGAGGGATGGTGTCCACGGGAACCCCGTGGAGAAAGAGGCGGTTGTTGCTGACGGTGAAGCCCGTGACACGTTTTGCGCTCTCTGTGAGAGGCTGGCGGGGGAGGATGTAGACATTAAAGATCCTGTCTTCACAGATGGCGCCGAGCTGAATGATGTCACACACCGTGGTGTCTGAAAATAGAAGACGGGACAAAAGGAAAAACAGATAACCACAAGTTATAATAGAACAGTCTTTTTGCAGAAAGCAGTGCAACATGAACAGGATGATAGCTTCCCATTTAAAAGCAATAGTTTGTCAGGTTATAATGTTAATATTTCTATCCTTGTCAAGACTTAGATGAGAAATCTTACACCACTCTTAACATCTGTCACTCACATGGATACCTTGACAGAAATGCTGAAAACAGTACTGGTGGGCAGATCTATCGCAATATCGATACCAACACTGGTATTGGATCGATACTAACACAATCGTATGTAGTTAAAATCCCAACACTGTTGTGTTGGTGTTCATTAAAATGTACTCAGGAATAAGCAAATTTATGATAATTCAGCTAATAAATCATGACACACAGCTCTGACCTACATAAGCTCCCCTTATAAGTTAGAGGTATCGGTATCGGCAATACTGCTCTTAATCCACTTGGTATTGGATCGATACCAAAATTTACAGTATCGCACAGCACTAGAAAACAGACAGTCTTGAGGATGCTACAGAGCATGCAAGTTTTTGTGTGGTTAGTTTTCAAACAAATGGGAGAGGTGCCTAGACATACATTTGTGCAGGAGTTGGGGCTCGAACATTCTCTTTGTTGTGCTGGATGATAGTTTCTGCACCTTTCAGGATGTTACGCCTGATAGGGATAACCCTTCTTTCTATTTTGTGAACTGAACAGTTTTTCCTTCACATTTCAGGGCTGCTTCCAGATTGAAATGACTGAGTGTGAATCAGAAGATGATGGAAAACAGCTTATTGTATTTTCTGGATGCAAGTCCACTGGAGAATTACGCAACATTAAAAAATGGCCGGTAGATGTATTAAACATAAATAAATAGACAAAAACACATAATGTTTGTTATCAGGAAGTGATAACAGATAATCACTCCCTATTTGTAGATTACAGTGAAAATGAAAATATCATCAGCTGCTGTTGTTAATCTTCAGCTCTCTGCGTGCTGTTCTTTTTGTCCTGCAGGTAGGGCTGTTTGCTGATCCCGCTTATACTGACGTCAGTAACACGCCTCTCTTTAATGGACTCCTGCCAAGACGTGTGACACCAACATGCCTGGCCTATGAGGCCATTCTCACACCCACGCTAGCTCAAATCACAGAAACGAAATCAGCATCTGGTTTCATCTATGGCGTGTCTTATGTCCCAACGATGACAGGAAATATAATTTTGACTGACTTCCTAACTGAACAGTGCTGTGGTTTCCACTGAGTAATCTGCTGAACTCTTTCTCAAATTAACTGCAGCCATGC
Organism: Aulonocara sp. 'chitande type north' Nkhata Bay; assembly: GCF_057382095.1. Taxonomy (NCBI): domain Eukaryota; kingdom Metazoa; phylum Chordata; class Actinopteri; order Cichliformes; family Cichlidae; genus Aulonocara; species Aulonocara sp. 'chitande type north' Nkhata Bay. The sequence continues at coordinate 22,002,983 of NC_141350.1, read as the reverse complement.
AGTCCTGAAACACGAGTGTGTATTTAATGTTAAATGTACTGTTCATATAATGCAGAACATGTATGATACTAGCACGTGGGCACAGCCGTGGTTTCTGTGCTTTTTGTTTGTTTGTTTTTTGTTTAAAGCTGCCTGACACTTTTTATAATCCCTCAAAGAGAGCTTGAGGAAACGGAAGGCTGACAAGTGTAAGATTAGATTAGACAGCAGTAAAAACAGAAACTACCACCCTCCTTATCGCGTAGAGTAAGGGCTTTACATGATGTGCACACGCGTGTGTGTTGGCAGGTAAAGCCTTCAGATTGGATTGGAAAGACATGATGGATAATATCAGTACATTTTTTTATGTGTGAACAACACAAGGTAATGTAGGGGATCACTGATCTAGGAAGTTTGTCCCATAAAATATATATTTATTTATTTTTTAAAACAAAAAAAACTAAGTGCAGCAGCGGCCGTCTATCAAGTAAATAAAGTGATGTTTTGGTGCTTAAAGCGTGTTGTAATTCTGTTTTGGTAAATTGGTGAATGCAGTATTAGGCAAGGCACAGAGTTGCAACTGCATGTAACTACTGCTTTCATTTCATTGACATCCAGTGATGCTGAGGTTTAAGTTACTCCAAAAAAGCTCTATCTAAAATAACATAAAATAAAACAAAATACAACAAGAAACGTTATATTATTAGATTAGTACCTAATCCAGTGGTTTCCAGGTCAAAGAAAACAACAGTTCTGTCTTGAGCCATCTGCAGATGAAAAATTAAAACAAAACAACAACAAACAACAACAGTCAGTGTTTAAACGGAACCTTTTTAAAGTTAATTTTGCCTCCTCAGTCACAGCTGTAGTCAGTCACTGAGAGCGTGTATTGAACTCACCGTGCAGCCTGCAGGTTGCTGTAAGTCTGCTGAGCCTTGTGACAGATGTGAAGTCAGCTGGAGAGAATAAATGTACTTATGCGGACTCCTCAGGGAGGGCCCAGCAGGTGAACCCCCGCCACGACATTTCACAACTTAAAACTGCGCCCTGCTTTCATTTTAGTGGAAGAGAAACTCTTTTTTTCTTCCTTCTAACCAGTCTCCTTCCTGCTCGTTCGGCCCGCTCTGAACGTCCGTGAATGTGCCAGCGGTAGAAACACACTCACACGCACGTTTCTCGGTAAACGTGGAAACTTCTCTGCTGTTCGTTCACTTTCATTTTTGAGCCGCTAGATGACACACGGTTTTTGTTCTACGGCAAACCGTAGATTTGAATAGCCTATGTTATATAAATGAATAAATAATAATACAGTGACTGTATGACACAAAATACAAATATAAAGAAATTCATATTTTTAAAAAGTTACACTATTAAGCGAAACTTTAAAAAGTAGAGTGTGACCGTAATGATTTTGAAGTAATTTGAAATAAAAAGTTTTTAAAAAGCTGTTAAAGACGGTAAAAAACAACACCCCCCCCCCCCCCCCCAAAAAAGCAAAACAACATCAACAAAAAACGTATTCTACAGTATTATAAATATTCTGCGAAGTATTTTATTTTATTTTATCTTGCGCTCGTTTGCTGCCACCTTCTACCAACCAGGGATGCTCATGATTGATCATTTTCCTATAGTCCAGCATAAACATTTTCACAGCCCCTCTGCTGTTCTGTGAAAGTTTGTAGACACCTTCAGAAACAGTAACTTGATGTAATTATTTACTGTGTGACTTTATCACATAGTAGTGAGGAAATTGTGGTCCGCTCTCACAGCGGTTAGTCTGTTTCGGTTCACTGAGCTTTATGGTGTTTCATTCATACACAGCATTCCAGTCAAGCTGAGATCTGGACTTTGACTGGATCATTGCAGCACCTTGATCCATTCATTTTCAGACATTGTAGATTTGCTGCTGCACTTGGGGCCATTGTCCTGTTGCACAACCCAGTTTTCTCCAAGCATTAACCGTTGGACACACTTGACTCACACGTTAGAGAACTTTGGTATTCTTCGGTTTGCCAAGTTGCATCTGAGCAAACCACAAGAGTTGTTGAACCAATGTCCTTTGGATAGACGAGAGCGAAGCGGAGACGTTTGGCCAAAATGCACAGATCTACATTTAGAGAAAATTAAATGCAGCATAACAAACACTTCTTATCAACTGTCAGGCACCGTGGCGGGGGGATGGTGATTTGGGCTGGGGACCTTGAAGTGACTGACCAAAACCTCCTCAGGCTGTACTGCCATGTCTTTTGTTTGTTTTGTTTTTTTAGAAATCAGACCTTGGGTTGAAATTACTGGGACATTCTGTTGACAATTTTTCAGCTGTGAATAATCTTTCTCACTGGACCATAGATGTATAACCTTTGCAGGTTGATGTGCAGCAGCTCATTGCTTCTCTAAGACCATTGTCGATGCCTTTCCTTCTTCACATTGTGTTAACAAACACCTGAGTGCTCCAGACCTGCAAACAGACAAAACTTCTGCTTTTATAGAGGAGGTGACATTTTCTGCTACTTACTCTCTTTATTCCTATGGAAGTACAAAGGGTGCACTTAGTTTTTCACACTGTGGTTGTGAAAGTATCATGCATTCACTTAAAATAAGGCTGGTTTTTGTTTCTTTTTTATGTACTCGGATAATTATATGAGTAATTCAGTGGTACGTGGCTTTAACGCATTATGTTCTTTTAGATAAAATTTGGAGAAAAAAATCCCTTTACTATTAGGCTATAACGTAAAAATCAATATATTGTATTCAGACCTTTTCTATCTGAACCTGAGCTTAAAAAAAACATACCACACATCACTCAAAACACATCAGCATGAAGACGATCACAGAGGTGAGAAGGTGTGGTGCCAACACAAAAAGCTTATGTAACTGTTTCTGATTGCAGTTTCCCCTGTTTCCTCTGGAGCAAATCTTATTGGATAACTGTTGTAGAAAAGAAATACTCTGTGTTAATAAATTCTAATTTTTCTTTTATTCATCTGGTTTACCCTCTCGCACCCTCCATGTCTTTCTCTGCACTGATGGTGGCACTAGAGCAGTGTTTCCCAACCTTTTGGAGCCACAGCACATATTTCACATCAGAAAAATCACACCAAACAAAAATGCCACAAAAGCATATTGATAGTTTTTGTTTTGAATTGGCTCGGTTTGTCCCGAGTATGCCCTTCTCGCTTTCTTCTGACCACTACTCATGCTAGGGCCTTCATTTGAGTAAGAATTTTCTCCAGCACCCAGGTCAGATTGACTACCTTTTCTTTTCAAATATTTATCTATTCCTTATACGCACTGCGTTGCCTGACAGAATGACTATTATGTAATTTCTTCTTCCTTCTTCTGTTTTACTGGCAGTTGGCAACCAATTTAATTAGAGCAGGTTGTACTGCCCTTTAGTAGAAGATAATGTAACTGCTCTGCCCATTACGCCGATTGCTTAGAGTACTAATCAGGTGAAACCAGATAATCCTCCACGGCACACCTATGTGTGGTTGGGAAAACACTGCACTACACTACAGCCCAATGACGCGTCACCAAGGGCGTAGATTTGGCATGGACGGAAGGGACATGTCCCCACCAATCGCTGAACCAGATTATTGAATTGTCCCCACCAATAATTTGATCTATTCGAGTAAAGAAAATCAAACCCGATAGAAAGAAAACAAAAACGATCTGTCAACGTCTCATTCACCCAGCGGTGCAGAAAGAGTTAAATTACGTCCTCTACTGGAGTCCTACCTCATGTGACAAATATGGCCAATGTGATTGGCTGTGCATTTCATGGAGCTCTGTTTAGTTTTAGCAGCGGCAAACCTGCGCTGCGAGGAGGATGGCAGCAAAAAGGAAGAACCCGGATATAAGTATTTTTCAAAGAAACCTGTAAGTCACTTAAAGCCAAATTAACTCATAAAATGTGTCCGTCATAATAACATTACAGGTTATGCTAGGCTTTGGCCCACATCAGTCTAAAATTGTATGTAACCACGAATAATGTGTTTTGGAAACTAACTGCACAACATGCAGCACTATTAGTTCTCTCAGTCTCAGAGCAGCATTTCTAATTTTGACTGAAACTGTCAGAGAAAACGGCAGCTTTGAGCAAGTCAGGATATTAGTTTACAGAGGCTGTTAAAATTATATGTCTAACGTTAAAATGTTGGTGACACAATAATTTCATCCTAATGGTACTGACATATTCATAGGGTTAATTTTTGAGACAAAATGTCATGAGGTAGTCATGATTTTGCAAATATCCACCTTGTATTGCAGTTTGCACAAATTGTTTTAAAAATGCACTCACCCTGCAAACATTACTGATGAGTCAAGATCTGCACAAATTGACAGAAACACTGAAGCAGCTCCACATTTTATTGTCATGTATGTCCTATTTGTCAGGTGACAGAAGAACCAACACAAAGCTCAGAGAGCAATGGTGATGCAAGATCACAGGTGAAATTGGATCATGAGGCACATATGTGACTGCATGTATGTGGAATGGCTCACTGTTATTCATCAGGTGACAGAGGCAGCTCTGCCATGTTGTAGCTCAGACAGAGGTGAAGAGGCGAGGTCACAGGTGACTGACTGATGATTTGGTGCTATAGATTAACTAGTATTTATTATCATGACAATAATTGTTAGGCTGCTGATGTAAATTGATTCACTAGTGTATATTTGACAAAGAATCTGAATTGACATGTCTCACTTTTTATATGGCACGAATCAATGTGTTATTTTATCAGGTAGCAATATGTCCTAGTGCAGTCAGAGGGGAAGAGCCAGGGCCAAAGGTGAGGCACATCAAGCACAGAATAATAATTGTAATCTGAGGATAAAACGCAGGTACTGAGGCTGAAAGAAGCTTCAGTGCTCTCAGAAGACTAAAAAGATGGCTAAGGTCAACAATGACTCAAATGAGATTAAACAATGCTGCTGTATGTCCACCAGGAGAGACTGGACAGTATAGATGTAAAACAAATATGCCAGCAGTTTATCTCAGTTAACGAGAGGAGCAGGCATGTGTTTGGCTCCTTCACATAGTGGACATCGAGTTGTTGTGTGGGACACCAGTAGTCCATGTCTGTCGCTGTAACAGTAGTTCATGTTTAGAACAGAAAATCTCAGCTCACTGATTTGATCGGGGCAATTGTGCCTAAACTGTTGCATAATTTTGCTGAGAGATCTTTTACTTTGTGGTAATCTTAGATGAGCAGTTTTATGGACAAAAACCAGCAGGTCATTCAGTGTTCCCTTAGTGCCAAAGTATAACAGATGTTGGTGTACTGTAACTGAAGTAATGATGTTAAGTCCTTAAAGTCATATTCTTTTATTGTCATGACTGTATTTGAAGCTATTTTTATTTTTGTATGATACCTGATTTATATGGATTATGGCTGAAGTACACTAAAGCCTAAAATACTTAGTCATTTGTTTAATAGTAATTTAACATTATATAATTCACATATAAAACTATGAATTGTGATTTTAAATGGTTTAAAAGCACGTAGAATAGTATATGTAGGCAAGTATATTTCTCCTCTTTTTATTAAGAAGCAAAACAAAAACAAAAAGAAAAAGAAACAGGGCAGAGTTCAGTGGTTGAATCATCCGTCCCCACCAATGCCAAAACCAAATCTACGCCCTTGCGCGTCACAGAACATAAATGACAATTCATAAATATCTGGAGTAGATGAAAGCCCTCTAGCTCAATGAATTAATATGCTTCCTTAACAACAAATGTTTATTTTAAAGATTTATACGTTCCTCTTAGGTTCTCAAACTGTGGGACAGTTCCCACTAGTGGTGGGTGGTGGTACTGCAGGTGGGCTCTGCACAAGCGAAGACGTCTCTTGTGATTTTATTTCAGGTTGGATCTTTGTTGGTGTTGACCGAGTGAATGATTGTGTGAGCTTCTTTTGGTTCGTGAAGTCAGGTTCAAAAGATGACTCAACTCACTCGTGCTTGGCTGCAATTTTGCTTTTTTAATAAGCAGATGGATTTTCCCTCATAAAGTCTTTTTTTTCTTCTTACAACCATAGACATGTTTATATCATTAAAAAAAAGAGGAAATGTAACACAAATCGCACCTTATACATACATACTGTGATAACTGTGTCCAGAGTGGCGCAGACAGACACAAGGCTTTTTTTTTGTTTTGTTTTTTTGCTTTTTGCTTTATAGCACAAAAAATGAGTGACTGAGTATGGCCTGCTAAAATGTCGCCATGAGTAATAGTAGATAATGAACCGTACACAGGATAATATATCCTTTTATAACACCTTTTTATAACAGATTCTTTTTAAATCAATGTACATCCCAAAAGCATGATCATAAATAGCACATACACTGTGTATAAAAGAGGAACAAAACCAAAAAACAACCAAAGAAAGCAGAGCATGCCTTCCAGTGATAGGTACATTCACTTTTTCCTTTTTTTTCTTCTTTTTTCTCCACATGGACAGCTTAGACATACACAACAAACATCATCCCATCAAATATCAGCTAAAAGACATTTGACCAGAATCAGCCATGCCCTTTCAGCTCAACTCCGAAAACAGTTTTTTTTTAATGTCTAAATGGTTCAAAGTGATACTAAAAAAACCCAAAAAACACACACTAAATCATCACTGAGACTTCCAGCTTTTAAAGTTCCTCCAGAGACGCGGCAAGCAAAGAGAGATCGCAGCTTTATCACGGAGACATGATCGCTGTTTAGCTACTGAGAAGAATCTCAACATCACACGGATACTGTTTGGATACTTTATGGACAGAGACAGGAAAGAGAGGAAGAATATGCAGAAACACACGGACGGTTTGAGTTAGTTGCTACTAGTTTTTTTTTGTTGACAGGTTAACAGGCAGATTAAATGCTACTTATCACAGCCAGAGCCGGGAGAGAAGAGGAGCTACTGTACTGGTGAAGAAGAAGAACAGGCATGGCTCAGAGGACATCGCGGACGGTTTGAGTGCATGATGAGTGCAAGTGTTTCCCCACAGGTGCAGTAAAGCTCAGACTAACCCTTGTAAGCTCACATCAGTTAGTTTTAGTGTCACACGACGGATGTAGAGCTGCTTCTTCTTTTCAGTCCTTCCATTAAGCATATTTACGGAGGAGAGGCTAAACATGCACAAAGTGGGAGCTGATAAAAATGGAAGGGATCATTCACTCGTTCACTCACTCCAACAAATAATAAAGATCGGAAAGAAAAAACAAAACGATGGCTTTCATCTGAACAAAAACTATTGACAGCAATACCAACATGTACACTATAATACAGCAATAATATATATTAAAAGAGAAAAAATTCAAGTTCTGACGCAGTAACACTGATGTTTCTGAAATGTGGGGGTGGGGGGTAATAAAAGGCTGCGGGCAAAGAAAGACAGAACAAAACACGTATGGCTGACTGACATCTCATACTGCAGGTCAAGTTCGCGTGACACCCGACGCTCTGCGCTACAACCGCAGGTTGGTGGCTTTTTTTTCTTTCATTTTTTTTTCCAAATTCTTTTACGACTCAAGAGTGCAACCAAAGTGCTCTCTGTTCATTGTGTAATATTAAAAAAGAGAGAAGCCAGCAGTAAACAGAGGAGAACCGACACAGAAACAAAAGTGGAACCTGAATTTCAGATACTTATATTTGCAAAACAGGCCGTAGAGACTGATCACCGATGAGCAACCCAGCAACCCAGCAGCAGCACTGGACTGTCTCTTTATGTACACCTTTTTTCCTCCTCTTTAATATAATAATAACAATAATAATAATAATTAACATACAGCTGTAAGAGACAGTTCCTTCAAACTGAAGAAAAATTGTGATGGAGAAGCATGCAGCCTCTTGGCTGGTGTGTCCTGTGTAAACGAGAAAAGCAGACTTAGCTTGGTGCTGGTTACAGACAAGTTGGTTGTCCGCCAGTTCGGTCAGTATGGCTACATTTCTTTTGGGGGGCTTTCACCATCTGCCCGCATGCTAAAAAATAAAGACGAGGCTCTGAAAGGTTTGGCTTTGCAGGTGTGGGTGTGGTGTCCTGTGTCTCGCCACCCGTCCTTCCGTTCCTCTTCCCCCACCCCTCCCTCTCCTCTGACTGACCCCTGGGGCTCCAGCAGGGGTCAAACGGTTCAGATCAGAGGATCAGCGAACACAGTTAAACTTGTCTTTTTGCTTCTCTCCAGATTTCACATTAGTCGTCAGTCATCCTTCAGTGACCAGCTGCTGTTTTTGTCCCTCTCTGTCAGAATCGCCTTCCTGCTTTGACTGGACCAAGGGAGGAGGTAAGGCTGGGCACCAAGGAGGGGCAACAGGCGACTCTTGGCGTAAACCTTGCCCCATGACCAGCCTCATTCTGCCCTAAACTCGTCTTCCTCCCGTTCTCACTCAGCCTCCCGCGAATGGTCGTTTCGGGGTCAAACCATGAACTCGTTGTTGCCGTACAGAACCAGCTGCTGCGGCCCCGAGCCGAAGTCCGACTCCCTCCGATGGCTTCCCGAGGGCTCCCGTGGCGAGCTGCGGCTCAGCCTGAGCCTGTGCCGCGTTTTCCCGGTACTTTGGCCCCCCTCTGCCTCAGCCAAAGGGGTCCCCAGGCTGCAGGAGGTGAGTAAGGGCCCGGAGGAGGAGGAACGGAACCTGTAGTGAGGGGAAGGAGAACCAGACGCGTTGGAGGAGAGAGAGGAGGAAGGGTGATAGGAGGAGACGGTGGAAGTGGAGTCTGCTGAATCCTGGGAGTCGGGCTGGCGTCGCAGAGCTCGCCTGCTCTTCGCCTCTGACTTTCTGGATCGGATTGTGCCGCGATCTGTGAAGAACAACACACAAAGATGGCAGTGATAAGAGAGAGTTATTATTATTATTTATTACACAAAAAGCAACTAATTGAATTACAAAATTAGGAAAATTTACTTTCATGTAGACAATTTCACATGGTTATCCTTTATTAGACATAAATAGAATATGATTAGCTGACTTTACCTGGAGCCATTAAGCCATTACCTTAAACGAATATAAGGATGATGAAGGTTGAGTGAGAGTGTGAGTTGGCAGCATTTATATAGGATCTTTGGATTACATCGTTACCTGCAGTTAGTCACAGTAAGCAGGGACTGAAACATGAACACAAACACTGACACGCACCAGAGGGGTCAGAGGTGGCTCCCTCCGTATCCATGGTGATATTCTCTGAGCTGTCTGCTGTACCGATGGAGGCTTCAGATTCAGGAGTTTCATCATCGGATGCTCGCGGCTCCAGGATCAACATTTCATAGGTCAGCTCCTCCCTGTTGACAGACACATTAAAGGTCATATTTTAAGTTTTGGGATATTTATTACTGTATGCAACTGACCCAAAGCCATCCACATAGAAGCACACGGCAGCTACAAGACAGAACAAAAATAAATTTTATGTTTGCTCTGAGTTTCCAGGTGACATTAGTTACATTAGTTTTTAGGTGGTTTTAAAGCCTGCACTGTTGTCTGACTTTAAATATGTAACATGTGTAACAGGAATGCACAACTTAAATGTAACAGTATGACCACAGAAACGGCATACTTTTCTTTCTGCAGACTCTCAATCTGCTCTGCGAGGATTCGCTCCTCCTGCTGCATCGCCAGCTCCTGCTGGTCATTGAGCACGGCCTCTGCTGCGTCCTCCACTCCTCCTCCTCCTACGGCAGTTTCTCCATCAACCCCAGAGGGCGCTCTGGGGCTGAGAGGAGGTGAGGTCGTGTGGGTGGTGCTTTGCCAAACACGGCTTTTGCTCTGCAAGTACACACACACACACACACTTATAGAGACAGTGTGTTAGCGGAAGTCCAAAGTGACCAGAATGTTCAGGGAGAGACAGTGATGAAGCACACAAAGCTAAGCTGCTACAGGTGTAGGTGGATGCTCTGACCACATACTGACTAGATAGACTGAGCACAGTTCACCACATCACTGCTAAAAAGAAAGACTATGAGGTCAGGTGATAATCACTACGAACAGTTACACACAATCACTTCATACACACACACACACAGGTTGGCATTACCTTAACTTTAGCTGTGTTAGGCTGTACATTGTAAAACAGAAACAGAAAGCAAAGAGCGATCAGTGGGGCTACAGTTAGTGAGCTGCCTTTTTTGAGAGAAGCATAAACATTCAGCAGTGATTAAAGAACAGTGACGGCAGCCGTGAAGCTGTAGAAATGCACACTACTGCTTATGATGCAGCTCTGCTAACCTGAAATAGTTGATGTTATTAAGTTAGCCTCAATGCTTTCGTAGCCGAAAGCATATGCTCTCTATTTTCAGGGTTTATTTATAGTGCAGTTTGTTTTTGGAAATGTTAAACGTCAAGTGTGAACACGGCACAAAGTCTTTTAATGTGAGAAGATGTCTCCTATGGAACATCTGGATGTAGCTAATACATATATATATATATATATATATATATATATATATATATGCTTACTATGTACTAGTCAAGATAATGGCTTACTTTGCCTCCCTCCAGACTTCACAGAACATTACTATTTGTTTATATTAATAATTAAATCTACACAAACAACAAAGCTACAGTACATTATCTGAGAAACAATGTAGTGTATAAATACAGTTTATACAAACAACAATGCTTGGAGAGGCTACACTGCACATAAACACTGTTTTGTGTTTAAAATGCTGTGGCTTATTTGACTTAAAGGTCAGTAGTTCAACTTTTGCTTGACTGTAAAGTCAACTTTAGACTGTAGCAGCCATTGATTTAAAGCGTCAATTTGAACATTTCGTCTGCTGTTGTCGAGGCTTTTTGAAACCAGAGACAGAGAAACTACGGACACCGTATCCTCATGTAGCTGTGGACTGCTGTGAACATAAAGCAGCCATTAGCTAAAGCACAAGCTGCTTTGCCGTCTCTTGTAGTCTAAGATGAACACCAGGCTTTATGAAGGGTATGAAGAAAATGTTTACTGAGGTCATAAATGACTGTAGCAAAAAGGTCGTTTTTCCCCATTGACTTCTACAGTCTGATTTCTTATGGCAACCAGACGAGCTGCCCCCTGCTGGCCAATAAAAAAAAATCCTGATTTAAAATAGTTCATCAATGGCTACATCCATCTCTTTTATACAGTTTTATGATGTTGAAGTCGGCCTCTTTTGATATACTGCTAATGATGACGACAAACCAGTATATTTAAAAAGAATTGAAGCAATAACTTATAGCTAATATTAAACGTAATAATACTTAATATTAATACAATAAATAAACGAGCTAATGTTTTTATTTGAGTACAGTTGTGCTTACAGACCCTCTCCACCTTCCTATACTTCTGATCAATATAATCAATAATCAGTTGCTAAACAGAAGACATACATTACATACATTATTTCAAATTACAACTGAAACTGTGAGAAAATGATTACCAGCAATGTTAATTATTTAATACAAACACCCAACCTGGCTGCCAGAGGCCACGTTGCTATAATAAACGATATAACAATGCCAGCTGAAAGACTTCTGGTGTTGTATGATTTGCTGCGCTGCATGTTAGCCAACCCACTGATAACAAAACAGCAACACAAACAAAGAGTCAGACACCTGACATAGAAGTAGCTTACAGGTATATGAGATGAGTGGTGTTACAGACGGCATGAGTGGACGGAATTAAGAGACTGATGGACAGGACAGGACTGGTGGTGGGCGGGTACATGTTGTGGGAGGGGCATACATACCGGGGTGGTAGTGCGGGTAATGCTCATAAACCTAACGGCAATTAGTACGGGTTTCTGGAAGGAGGGTGTGGGGGAGGAAAGGAGGAAGGACAGGTTAGGATTAAGGAGCGGTGAAGGTTATCATTTTAGTATGGATCTGGTTATTTTACAGGTCAAAAGAGGTTTCCAGATTAAAATGAGCTACAGTTGGTTAGAAAGAGAAAGATCTGAAGAAATCTTCCCAACCAGAAAATACCCAGTGTAAAAAGACGCCGAGGGAGGAATTGATAGGCAACTGAACAATGCTGAGGTTCGATTAAAAAGTTAATTAACAGGAAATTCCTAAGTGGGCAAACGTGAATTCATGATTCATACTAGGCTGAATGCAAGTCTTTGTAACAGCCTCAAAAGACGACTTTTCACCTTTCACTTTTCAACAAAGATAAAACTCAGACATTTCTGTTTCTCTCACCAGTTAATGTGTCTTTGCTTTTGTTTTTTGTCCTTGGTGCATTGCAGTTTTATGACAGCAAAAACTATGTAAGAGCCCAACAAGGGTCTGCTGTGGGAAGTTGGGAACTAGGGTCTACTGTGACTGGCTGACCAGATCTGGCCCAGAAAACAACAACCATGGACGTGTGGCACTTTACACATGCTCTACCTATAAGAACAAATCCAGGCGAGATAGCTCTGAACCTGCAAATCATTAAAAAACACTCTTATTTGGAAAGTGTGGATCCATGTGGATGCTGGAGGAATTTGGTTGTCCTGTGAAGCACAAGTTAGCTCATCTTCCCGAATAATGCTTTCCAGAAAGACAGATTACACAGCAGGATGCTCCTTAGGGAGTACAATAATTGCATTCCTGGGTGAAATCATGTAATAGAAGGTATACTGTATAATGTTACATACTGTATTTAGGCATGAGCTGCTTCCTGCTGAAATTTTCAATTTCTCCAATTTTGAATCTTTTGTAGCTTTTTTTGCCTAAATGAACCTCTTATCTCAGTTTCTTGCCGATTACTTGCATGAATAGTGGCTGCATCATCACCATTTACTAAAACTACGCAGTTGGAAAGTACGTCAGTCCACTAGGGTGCTTTTGAGAACTTTACACTTTTCTTCTGAGGTTATTGTTTCCCTGGTATAAATGATCTTATGTGTCCCAAAGAGACCTTTGACGTAAAGAATTAAACTCCTGTGAGGTATTATTACAGCAGAATAATTCACAAATGAATGATTCACACAAGTGTCCATCCCCTTCAAATGCTTTTTTTGGGTCACCTTTTTGCATGTGTAAGAAAAACACAGCAAAAAGTGTTGATGACACATGTAAAGAAACACACAGGAATGAACTCCTGCCATGGCGACAACCATGCCAGCTGCTCGTGGAGCTGAAAACGGATCCATTTTGATGAGGAGTGAGAGGAAGGAGTAAATAAAAAATAAAAAACTTTCGCTCAATGACAACCTCAGCCTCTATGCTAACACCTACTGCACTTTGATCTTACCATGGACCTCCTGATGTGGGTCAGCCTGCTCTTGGCTTTGTTCTCTGCAAACTCCAGACTGCTGATGTCCTTCAGACGAGCCTTGTACTTGCTCATCTGCTCGTTGATGATCAGCTCCACACACCTGCGGACCAGAGAGCCATTTAAATTGGAAGCAAACAGAGCAGAGATGCTCTGGTACCCTATGATAGGCTTGGACACACTTGGATAAGGAGATGTTTGTTTTTCTTGAAAACCCCCTTTTCAAAATGTAAGAGGCTGAAGTTTTTTTTGTTGACATCAGCCCAAAGATGCAGTTACATTTAGATGTTATTAAGCTGTAATTACAGCAGTATACCAGGTTTCTGGCATTTAATGAATAATGACTGTAAAATTGCAGGGTCAGTTTGTGAACATACGCTGTGGTCTTGCTGATGTCTTGGACGCTCTGCAGTGGGTCAATGCTGTCGGGGCAGCGAAGGATGCAGGGAGCAAACACGATGGCGAGGGCGTTGGCTGACATCCTGTTTGTCTCCTCCTGCAGGGCAATCCTGTAACAGCATAATACTTTTAATCCTGATGTGCAATTCCCACTGAACACAGCTCTAATCCAGTGTGTCTGACGACTAGTGAAAATAATAATATATATAATAGGCCCTGAAACCTCTGCAGCTTCGACCTGATGCTCAAAAACATGATTCAGATCTTATTATAAAACCCTTTTTTCCAGGCACAAGCTGTTTGCCTGGTCATATTGATTCAAGTCATCACTCACCTGACCAGATGGAAGATGAGGCGCTCCAGTGTGCTGAGGTGTGTCCTGCTGAGCTGGTCGATCACAGAATACACTCCGTTGATCACCTCCCGCTTGTCTGGCTGACCTGAAAAGGCAGAAAAACACCACAGAGTTCAGGCAAACGCATTTTTTCAAGCTAACTCGGTCCTGGGCTGAAAACCAGCAAACAGACGGTAAAGAGCATAAGCATGAGTTTACCCATGGCTCTCAGGAACTCCTCGTAGAGTTCAAAGGTCATGAGAGGGCTTGGCAGGTCACGGAGCCACTGTTTGAGCACACTGGCAATAACGTGGATATTGTAGTCATCCAGATTCACGCTGCTGACATCTGAAAGAGCATGATTTCAGACAAGTTAACATGGTTTCTCTTTGATCTTTGGTCCAAATGATGCAGTAGTTCATACATGTAGTTTAAAAATCATTTAATAAACGGCCACGAAAACTGGCAGGATTCAAGTTTATTTTAGCTTTTAGTCCTCATTAAAAATTCCTTTTTTTCCATAACAGTGCCATCTGTCTCAGCTGTACTTTGTAATTAGTGATAATTAGTCACCAACTAAACCACATTTTTATGACAGTACACATTTTCACCCATAAAACCAGCTCATTAGGATGGCGACACGTACTTTTTAGGATCTTTATTTTCTCAATTTGACTTTCAGACTTGTTTCACACTTTTAAACGCCCCGGCAGGAATCCTGTAATATGCATTTGGAATGTGTGTCTCATTGATCTGTGAGTCAGCCTCACCCGTGTCCAGCCCCTGTCGGAGTTCTTTGATCTTATTGGTGGAGCCCGACTTCCTGTAGATGCCCTCTGTGTAGAGGCCGTGCATCTCGATGTAGTTGATGAGCTTCTCCACCAGCTGGGGTACGGTGCGCTCCTCGCTGGTCAGACGCGACAACTCCACGCCGAACTGCCGTGACGACAGCTCCGGGTCGTACTTGTTTGCAAACGTAAATAATGCTGCACATTAAACTGAACCACTGGCAGGCTGCACAGACCAGTGACCGTTACAGCTCGATGATGAAGGATGACGTAAACGTAAACTCCCATCTGCATTATACAGTAATATCTACCTAAAGCTGGTAAACATCTGTGTGTACTGATGACGCACGGGACTTTTTATTTATTATGACTTCCTTTCTTTCAGGGCTAAAATTCTTTCAGTAGGATTAATGGAGAAAAACTTGATACAAACTCCTTTAGTCATACTGTAACACATTCAGACGACATCAAACCACAAAATAAACCAAAAGGGCAAAAGGTGATTATTTTAGCTAATGATTATACTGCACTGTGATTTCGATTGTTGGCTACATATTTTGAACGGCGGAGAGAACCCGTGTCATCTTAAAACAAGTGTCACATAAAAAAAGGAACTCCACCTACCTTCTTGCTGCACTTCGTGGTCATTTTGGAACAGCACTTCCTGTGGCAGGCGTAGCGACACACTGTAGACAAAACAAACGACAATCAGACGGGAGGCATTTCTACAAACTCCTCACAGTCACGACAGCGGCAGTCGGTGCTGTAGACATTTACCACCTCAAAGGCTAGGGCAAGCGTGGAGGCGGCAGAGAGCCGGGATGGGATGTCTGCTCTCAGAGAGTGCAGATGGAGCTCTGTAACTAGATCAAAGACGGACTCATGAAAGGAGAGGGAGGTTTAATCGAATTCTGCAGACACTCAGGCACGCAGGGAAAGTGTGTTAGTTTTTTGCGTATGTGTGTGTGTGTAAGGACTGCCATGTGAGTGGAAAGAAAAACTACACAGTTTTGAGTGTGAGTGGTGTGGTAAGTGAGTTAGGAGAACATTAGGATCTGCGGCTGGTGTGTATTTTTATATATGTGTGTGTGTGTGTGTGTGTTAGAGCAGGGCGATATGGCCAAAAATATTTATCACGATATATATTTGAAAATTTGCGATAACGATATAACCGACGATATAATTGATGCGAGACAAAATACAACTCCACAACATTACTAGCGCAAAAAGACAACCTTCCATTTATTTTCACTTAAACAAGAAGCTGGTTTTTATGTACATTAAAGCTTTATAAAAATGTAACAGTGCAAATGCAAATTCCTTGCTGAAAGTTTAACCAAAAGGCATTTCCAGTAGAAATGGGCTGACATATCCTGAGCACAACCATGTATAATATCCACTGAAGTCAAAAAGAGGTGCTTTGCAACATTAAACTGCAGTGTGCAGTACGCATTTTTCGGACCATAAGGTGCACGGGATTATAAGGCACATTAAGCGAAACAAAGCAGTCAGATAAATCAAACTTTATTAAACTCATTCTTCTTGCTTCCTCCACTTCTGTACCATTGATTCATTAATGTTGAATTCTCTGGTAGCTGCTCTATTCCCATGTTGTTGCAGTATATTAATGACTAACCTCGTATTGTGGATGGATTATCTCAGTTGTTCTCCTGACTGAAGTTTGGTCCGTTTACAGCATCCTGCCATGCGATTGCATTTGTCTCTAACCATGAAGAACCTTCACGTTAACTTTTATAAGTGGAAAAGTGTTAGTGTTCGTCCTCCAGCTTCACTGTTTATGTTATGCTAACATAGCTGTGTCGCTAGCGATCACGTAGCACATCATTATATACCAGCTAGCCAAACTTCAGTAACCCTACAAACGTCACTGCTGTTTAGTTTCCTGTCTTCATTTATGGTGGAAGTGATAGCAGAGCTGTACGTTTGAATTTTTTCAGAAATCTCTCAGTCAGAACATGCAATATCATGCTTAGGTAACTAGCGAAACTAGCGAGCTAACTTCCGCTAGCTTCCTGCTAACTTCTAACTCCGTTAAATGTAATAACTTTTGTTTTCATGGATGCCTGGAAGTTAAACTTTATAGTTACACCTGGTAAAGCAGCAATGCTGATCGTTTTATTAAAGATGAAAGAATTTAGACAGTTTTTAACTCTAAGTGATGCTGCAGTGTTGTTTGACCTGAAGCATACGGAGTTTAGGACCCAGATTACTCCCAGATTTAAGAGCATCTTAGAACGGCCGCTTGCATGTTCTGCAAAAAAATGTGCTTTGTTGTGTATCTGACGGACAAACACCAAACCAGTTCCACATCACGGAAGTTGCACCATTTTTACAAACCAATTCTGGTTCATCTGTTTCACTCAACAATCGGCCATGTGCGTATGAAAACAAAGGCACTGCGCATGCGCGTTTTACTCCCATTCTATCGCGATATTTCATTTTCCTATCGTTGCCTAACATTATACCGGTATTACCGTGAACGGTATAATATGGCCCAGCCCTAGTGTGTGTGTGTGTGTGAGTGTGAGAGAGAGAGAGAGAAAGATCCTGGGCAGACAGCTTAATGCTTGATTTTAAACTGACCAGCGGACAGCTGACAGTTACTGACAGAAAAACTAAAGCAACAGTGCTGAAAAGTGTCACCTCACTATGATTTTGCATTAAGATAACAGACGTTATGCACGTAGCTCTTATCCCTGCAGTTTTAAAGATAAAAATGCCTGCTGCACCTGTTTATATTTCACTTTAAGACCAGAAACATTGTGCAGTGGTTAGCACTGTTGCCTCCAAGCAAGCAGGTCCTGTGTTCAAATCTACCCACTCACTATCCACTATGTCCTGCTTTCTCCATGAGTCTGCATAAGCTCTCCCTGGATTTCCATCAACAGTCCAAAGATATACGTGTCAGGTTAGCTGGTGATGATAAATATGCCATATGTGTGAATGGCTGTCTGCCTCTGCTTTAGCCCTGCAATAAACTGGCGACCTGTCTAGGGTGGACCCCGCTCTCTACTGGAGCTGCTGCTCCTTCACATTGAGGTGTTTGGGTATCTGATAAGGATGACTCCTGCGCACTGGGAGAACAATCAGGGTAGACACAGGACATGCTGGAGAGGTTATGTCTCTCGGCCAGCTCAAGTACGTCTTAGCATTCCCTGAGAAGAGCTGGAGAAGGTGGATGGGTGGAAGGAGGCCTGGGTACCTCTTCTTAGACTGATGCCCCTGCAACCTTTACCCAGATAAGCATCACAAAAAAGGTGGATGGATGTGTATATGGGTGGATGGACTGTAGATAATTTAGATGTGATGTTTTATCTCCTCGAGGCCAACTAACAAACTGAGAATTCAACAGTCTTGTGAGCCACACTTTGTGACATTGCTCTAATAAACATAAGGCTCTAATAAGGATAATTTGGCACTGACACATGGCAACACTTCCTTCGTTATTTGGTCTTCATTTTTATTTTTGGAAGCTAAAACACTGTACCCCCACCATGCTGAAGGGTTTCTGGTTAGTTAACCTTTTTTCCCCAATGACAACCACAAAGTAGTTTTGAAAGCTGGAACAAAAAAATCCTACAGCACCTCCTGTGCCCTCCACATGAGGGCGGACCCAAGGAGCTTTTTTTAACTAAGCATAGCTGAGCCACAGAGGCTCGCTCTCGAGTCCCTACCCCAGGCCTGTCTCCAGGGTGGTATCCTGGTGACCTGTCCTGGGCAGGGTAAACTGGAGCTTTGACTTCAGTTCCTAAATGTGTGTTTTGGACAGATGTGTTCTGTGTGTAGTGCTTACGTTTGCAGACACAGGCTCGATCCATCATCCAGATGAGGGAGGAGCAGTACTCGCAGTAGGTGGGGATGCTGTACTGAGTGGACTTGAAAATGTGGCCGTTGTGTTCCTCCACCTGCAGGGGGCAGCAGACCTGCCAGTCAGCTCAGTTGACATATGAAGCAGAGACTGCATATAAAAGATGTCTGTATCTACTAGGGGCGCAACGATACTCGTATCGATATTGAACCGTTCGATACAGTGCTTTCGGTTCGGTACGCATATGTATCGAACAATACAAAATTTGTAATTTATTTTATCAACTTTCCTTCTGACGATGCTGTCTGTGTTGAGCGCTCAGTGAATCTGCGTTCGACTACTCCGCCTAGGCTGCACTGTCGAGCGAAGATCCACTGAGCGTTCAACACAGACAGCATTGCCAGAAGGAAGAGCGCAGGGCAAGCTAGCGAGACAGAAGTTAAGCTATCCTTGCAACATGGCAAATTGAACCTCCCCCACCCTCATTCAGATCTGGCGTTTGGAATTATTTTGGTTTTCATGTGAAGTATGACCCTGAAGGTAAGCGCGTCATGGACTAAAGTAAAACAGTATGTTGGATGTGCCACGCAATGCTCAATTACATGGGTGGGAACTAGTGTGTTAGCGCAGTTAGCTCGTTAACGTGTTGGCCGTCTAGCCCCATGCAGGGGTAGCTCGTTAACGGAGATTTGCCGTGTTGTGGCGTTAACATCATTTCAACGAGATTAACGCTGACAGGACTAGTGGGAACACAACGAATATGACTGCACATTTACGCCGACATCATCCTAGTGCAAAGACAAGTGGAAGCAGACAAAAACAACAAGCATGCATGCTACAAACTTTACCCGAGTCATTTAGACAGCCGTTAGCACATGATTCTCCTTATGGGGACCTGATATGTTTAATATTGTGGCGAGCTCAGACAAGGAGGAGACGGAGGTGTCGTTTGGTCTTGCTTCCCGTGAGCTAGCCAGGGAGCACAGCCGTTTATTGACATCTGCAGAAGAACACTGCCGCTAGCTAACTGCTCAGCGCGGCAACCGCATAGCAACAACAACACACAGAGCGCCCCTCTGACCCCGGAAGGACACACCGTCGCATCGAGAGGGCGTCACCCGTCACTATGGCAACATAAACAAAACATAACTGTACAAACAGAACCCCGAACAGCCCTGACCCGCTACATAGCCCACACCTAAGGGGTCAGTCGTCCCCGACGACCCCATTACCCCACACAAAGTCCTGCAAATGTCCAGGTGCCTTCTTTTGGCGCACCGGGAAAAGTCACTCGGGTCAGAACATGGGGTGCCACCATCATCCCACTTCCGACACCAATGTGGCGAGCTCAGACAAGGAGGAGACGGAGGTGTCGGTTGGTCTTGCTTCCCGTGAGCTAGCCAGGGAGCACAGCCGTTTATTGACATCTGCAGAAGAACACTGCCGCTAGCTAACTGCTCAGCGCGGCAACCGCACAGCAACAACAACAGCAGCACACAGGGCGCCCTCTGACCCCGGAAGGACACACCGTCGCAGCGAGAGGGCGTCACCCGTCACTATGGCAACATAAACAAAACATAACTGTACAAACAGAACCCCGAACAGCCCTGACCCGCTACATAGCCCCCACCTAAGGGGTTAGTCGTCCCCGACGACCCCATTACCCCACACAAAGTCCTGCAAATGTCCAGGTGCCTTCTTTTGGCGCACCGGCCGGTCATGACCGGCGGGGGAAAAGTCACTCGGGTCAGAACATGGGGTGCCACCATCATCCCACTTCTGACACCAATGTGGCGAGCTCAGACAACGAGGAAACGGAGGTGTCGTTTGGTCTTGCTTCCCGTGAGCTAGCCAGGGAGCACAGCCGTTTATTGACATCTGCAGAAGAACACTGCCGCTAGCTAACTACTCAGCGCGGCAACCACACAGCAACAACAACACACAGGGCGCCCTCTGACCCCGGAAGGACACACCGTCGCAGCGAGAGGGCGTCACCCGTCACTATGGCAACATAAACAAAACATAACTGTACAAACAGAACCCCGAACAGCCCTGACCCGCTACAATATGCTGCTGAGAATATAGCCCAGAAGAAGTGTATAGTATTGCTTTTATTTTGGGAAGAGCCATTTCTCTGTAATAAACTCTCTTTTCCAAAGATGAGTGATTCCTCAATCAGATTTATTTTTTTAATTACTTTTGTTTCAGCAACATTAAATTTAAAAACTGTACTTTTGAGTTAAAATATATATTTATAAGTTTAATAAATGACAAATTAAAAAGGCATGAACATTTTTTTTGTATCGAAAAAATATTGAACCGTGACACCAAAGTATCGAACCGAACCGTGAATTTTGTGTATCGTTGCACCCCTAGTATCTACCACTCAGGTTTGTGAAGCCCTGTTTTAAATCTTTGCAGAACTGGTTGCAATATCTGCTTTTTATGATTGATGGTATGAAAGTAATTTTTTCTTTGAAACTAACAAACTCACAATATCAGTTTCCTTCTTCCTTGACTTCTTGCGTTCTCGTTTTGGAGCCTGAAAAAAGCAAACATGACAAAATTTGTTTTCTCTGTATTTCTTACCAGTAATGCCTTAAGATTAGCAATTTTATGATGTTATATCCTATGAAAGAATTTCTCTGTTATCATTTAATGAATTCATCCAGATGTTACTGGTCTTACCCTGCCGATGGTTCCCTCCATGGGCTTATACTCCGTCATGAATTCATCCAGGAACACCTTGAACGTGTTGACCCACACCTTCACGGGTGACTCGCTCCAGTCTCTCTGCTCCATACGCATCGTCTTCTCCAGGATGTGCTCAAACAATGCGTACAGATCCTTGTAACGGATGCTTTTACCATCATCCATCTGGTGGCGAGGAAAAAAGAAAGGAAAGGACGCAGAAAATGTAAATCTAGTTTAAGTGGCAGCATCTCGGTTTTTAAAATCTTCCTGGTCGTGTGACAGCAATGACAGAGTAAAAGAGGGTGTCAGACTCACAGCGAGGGCAGTGGAGTACGAGTTGAAGATGTTGATCCTGAATTCCTTCAGCGCTTTCTTAAAAACAACATCCACCATGGTGTCCTTTTTACCATCTTCAGAATCAAGATCGGCAATCTGAGGGAGCGAAGCACACCAAAATAATCTATATGGATCAATATGTGAATCGGAGTTTGGGGTGAACTGTTCCTTTAATTCTGTTTGATGTTTAATTTACACAGACAACCACATACGACACGCTGCATAAGAATTTAAACGTTACGTACTACGAGGTAACCCTTACAACTCTATGAACAGCGAAAACACACAAACACTGCTCTTTGTGTGAGTCAGTGAGGCGTGTGCGGCCTTTGCCCTCTCACCTTCTTCATGAGGAAGTCGTTCATGCTGCGATAGTCGTGGGCCGAGGTGAGGATGTGCAGCGCGTCATTCTGCCACTGGGCAGGTTCCAGAGCGATGCTGCTGATCTTCACGCTGCGACGTCTCTTCATTTTGGGAGACGGCTCCTTGTTCTCCTTACTGTCTCTGACCCCCCGAGATGAAGCCGCCTCCAAATCTGGACTGTGAGGAGGAAACGGGCCTTCTGCTACACAAAGACACCAAAGGTTTAGGCTTAATTCATCTAGGAATAAAATACACAATTTTTTTGTTTTGTTTTCCATTAAAAACGACTATTCCTTATGCTATACTGTGCACTTCTACTCTTCACAAATTTATTACACCATGTCTCAAATTTACTGCCAGAACAAATTCATGCTTGCAGCTCTGATCCTGTTTTTATTCACTTGTGTGTACCGCACATGGGTGTGACCAGGATATTCTGGAAGTAGAGCTCCTCTTGGAAGTCTTTTTCAACATTTAACACAGCTGCTATTTATGGATCGGTCCTGTTCACTTGTGCCTGGTGATCTGTGTCAGAGGCCCATCTCTCTCTGCAGTCTTCTCTCATCAGATGGCAGATGGCCGTCCCTCCCCGAGCCTGGTTCAGATAGAGGTTTCTTCCTGTTAAAAGGAAGTTTTTCCTTCCCACTGTCGCCAAGTGCTTGCTCACAGCGCCATCCGATTGTTGGGGTTTTCTCTGTATTATTGTTGGGTCTTTATCTTACAACAGAAAGCACCTCGAGGTGACTTTTGTTAATGTGATTGCAACTGACTAAAAACGAGTGTGCTCCTGGTTGCTCTGCCTTTAAGCTTTGAAACTCTTGAACTGCTGAGACACAGCTCTCTCATCACCAGCAATGATCCTTCATATTAAACCTGCTGTTCTCTGCATATCCACATCCATGAAGAAATCACAAAGCAAGAGGAAGATCCAGAAAGCGATCTAGAAACAGCAGCAATGCTGAGGCTGTCCAGAGCTAATCAGGTGACGTATTTCATTTTTATTTACAGTTCAGAGATAATTGTGAGCACATCTAGCGTTTGCGTGCTTATAAATCTGCTCAGAGGCTGTATGTGGCATGCTGAATAGCTTTTATTTTTACCATGTGTTTCTCCAACTTCACTCATGCTGGCCTGCTTCTCCCTTGACAGTTTTTTCTCACTGTGTTTTGTTTTACTCCAGAATCGCATCTTCCCTCTCATCCTGCTGAAAAAACAAAACAAAACAAAAAACTTCAACATCTAGCATAAAAAGTAAGATGTGACAAGAGAAAGTTGAGGAAGATCTACCTTCCATCTTGACTGGAGGTTTTCCTGAGGATCTCCATCTTGCCCAAGTCCCCTGATGACATGGTCTTATGGATTTTCTTCTGGTCTTTGTGAGACGACTGGAGAGAAAGATACAGTGAGTGAGAAAGACCACAAAACATATTTATAATCTGTCAGCTGACACGACTGTGACATGTTTTGATTAAGAATTCTGCAGAGTTTTATGGTTTTAGCAGAGTTTATTTGCAAAACTACAACTACTAAATTACTACTTCGAATAAATAAATGATCACATTAACTTCATGTGAAGAAACTGAAAAAATCGGCACCATAAACATGCACAGGCCTGATAATGAGAGTGTGTGATAGGCAAACAGAAGTCATATGTGTTAGACTGTGTAGGAAAATCTCATTGTTAGTGAGAAGTTACTCTGGTCCAGCTTTAATTGGCTCCAGCATGCAGGAGCAGTGCCGTGCAGTGCAATACGAGATGTTTTGTTTCAAGGACGGGTCAAGTTTGGGAGGTCAGAATATGAGAGAACAACGTCTTTGACCACATCACACGAGTCAAACAAGTTTGCGCTGGGACAGTCTGCGTTCAGTGCTGTAAAAGAAGAATATCTAAATAAACTCATTCTGAGTTTTAGCATTTTATTTTTCCTTCATGACAGATGCAAAACTGTGAGCAGTTTGGTCTAAGAGGATTTGTAATTTAACATGGTGAGGGGGACAACCACAGGTAGATAAGCTGAGGCTTCACCTATCATGTTGAATTTTCATTCACAGATACCACTGAGCTTGTTTTTTACATCTTCTATTATTGTGAACCTATTGTGCTCAGTTTTAGCTCCACACTGTTACACATACCGTTTTCTCTAGCCAAGCTCCATTCTGTAGTCTTGCCCTTGCTGTAGGTCATTAGTTCAGTGTTTGACCTACGCATCTTTCTTTTGATTGGCTTACGCTCACAGACAAAAGGTTTAAATGGCAGGTGGGTGTGGCTTCTGTGCTGAGATGACCATATTAGAGATGATATTATCCTCTGTAATACGTCTGAGATGGAGGGTTTAGAGCAGTCTGAAGCTCACGCTTTAGGCTTGCAGGGATTACTTGATCTGTGGACATGTTTAATATGAGCTTCCTTCATTGTTTCATTACATATTCAGGGCTGGAGCTACACACCGACTCAAATAGCTGCTTGTTAAAACCACAGTGTGCTTCCATCACGTCACAAAGCAGAAATTCTCTCTTTAACATCAAAGTGAGCTCACTGCACTCAAACGACTTCCACAGTCGCCAGATCTCAATCCAACAGAGCACATCTGGAATGTGGTGCGACGGCATATTAGCATCATGAATATGCAGCACATTTATGCGTGACACTATCATGTCAAGATGGATCAAAATCTCCAGGAAGTGTTTCTAGCACCGTACTGAATCTGTGCCACGATGAATTCATCAGTTTAGAAGGCAAGGTAACTAATGACCAATGAGTATATATCACAGGAAATATAGGAAAGCATAATAGGTTCAGGTTACGAATAATTATGAGCTTTCAAAACTTGATGACTTTGCACTTCACTCTGTAAATCTGTAAATTTTGTATCTAATGAAACAATGCAAGCGAAGTGACCCTGTTGCATTTAGAACCTGTCTGAATAATTTAAGGATGATGACATTTTTGCAAAGCACATATTATCTGAATTAAACTAGCTGATAGAGCAAAGTGAAAACGGTAGTGTGGTCGAGAAGCTTGGACTTAGTTTCAAACTAGCAGCCACCAAAGCAGTGTGCAAGGCCATTCACAGCACCAAGTGACCTTTATCAGCACTGAGGAAAAACACAAACAGCGCTGCCATATTTAGCAGAGAAACATGTTTTTGGTCTGACAGCGTTGAAAAACTGAAAGTGGGGTTAGCAGTGTTAAAAGGCTCGTCCCCCTGTCGTGTGGCCAGATGCACATGAGAAGAAGGTAGAGAGGGGGACCGAAGTGGACAGGTTACTCGCACGGAGGTCAGGTGACCGCCGCAGACCCGGTATTTTACCATCTCGGAGTCACTGTGACAGTCAGCGTCGGGGTGGGAGTGTGGGGGAGACAGAGAGGGGGGCAGCGTGCAGGAGTGGGCGGGGATGTAGTATTCATCATCGTCATCCGACTGGGTCGCCCCCTCTGAGTTACAGCGAGTCAGGAAGTCGGAGCGCGTCCGGGACATTCGGGCTTTCTTTTTGGGGCCGGGGCGGCCCACCTGCTTCCAGGCAACCATAAGAATATATCAGCTGTGTGTGTATGTGTGTGTTTGTTGGCGTGCTTGTATTTACTTGTTTTGTGTCTTAAACTTGACTCAAAGTAAATAAAAATCTCAATCTTGAGTCTGAACTGAATGAGTAAAGATAACAATAATTACGATGTGCAAATGAAATTAAAGTGATGTGTAGAAGCTGCAGGCTCCTACCTCTCTGCTTCTGGATCCAGCAGACTTGGAATCATCTCTGAACATGGCGAGAGATCGTTCCTGGTTCACCAAATCCTTATCGGACCTGCATCAAATCACCACAGTTTAAAAGGTCCTACTTTGAGTTAACTGGTCTCTTTAAAAAGCGCTAATGAAGTCGACTTTTTTTTGTAATGAAGGAAAACTGGTGATACAGATTTGGGGAAATGAATCATTAGCCTTTAAACAGCACTGCAGGCTTGCAGCTGTTCATATTGCACTTTCAAAATAAAATGACTCGGATTAAGTGAGTTGATTTTTGGCATCTTCTTTAAGCAATTCTTCTTAAGCATCTTCTTTTGGCCATCACAATATTTAAGGGTTATGTTCACCAGCTCCAAGGGATGAAACTGTGCACCTATCTGGCCCAGGTTGTTCTATTGACACCATATGAAGACCTAGCTTAACACAACTGTGCAACTATCCACTGGGACTATTCACTCTACACGCCTCCTGCTTGTCCTGGCTAACTCAAAAAGATTCTCCCTTCCAGCAGATAAAGACCCTTCCACCCCCTCCATGGAATAGACCACGAGGTAAACAGTTTGCTTTGAGGAGTTTTCTTCCATTCAATCGAAACAGAAGAGGCACTGCAGGTGTGTCCATTTAAATAGCTTCAGTGCACTCTGGAGAGGCAAATATATGCCTCGGCCCTGCTAAACAAACACAAAAGCACAGTTTACTTACTTGGAGAACGGCAGCTTGCGCCTGGGTGGGGAGAACACAGTACTAGAGGGTTTCTCCACCATGTTCACAATCACAGTCTGGGCGTTGCTCTTCTTCTGGGCCTTTGGAGGTTTGGTGTCCAGGACCGGGCTGGGGGCCTCCTTTGCTGACCTAATCGTCTTCCTCTCCTGCAGAGTGGGGAGTACGGCAGGAACGCTGCATGTGGGCTTCAGGGCAATTTTGATGTCCATCTCTGCGGAACAAATCCCTGGACCTTCCTGACTCTCTCCACGAGTGAAGGGAGCCTTTGAAGACTTACCGACCACAAATATGTCTCTCTTGGCTTGGGTGGAAACGCCGAGAGGCTGCTCCCTGTCTGATGCTATCTCAAGGCCTGCAATAGGGGTCATTTGGGCATTGGGTGCTCCTGTTTGAGAAGCTCTTTCTAGAGTTTGGGCTGCCAGCAGCTCTCCCTCTTCCAAAGGACTCTCTTTCTGCATACTGATCAACACCACTACAGGCCTTCGAGACGTGGACTCCCTTCTTTCTCTGTAAGAACTGCTGGGGCTTTCAGATTTTGGTTCATGAGCTGGACTTTGGTCAGAAGCAATATAAAAAGTTGCCCTCGGGGCCTCCACTTTGTTTGGCAACTCAGTCACAGGCTTTTCATTATAGTTGGAATCTCTCAGCCCCTGCTGAAGTTGAATATCCAGCGTCTTGGGCTGTTCCTGAAGTACACTGAGCTGAGAACTATATCCTCCGGAGCCTTCAGTTTCCATGTCTTCCACACTGAGAACTTCAAAACTTCCTTGACTAGCCGGGGACCCTTGGGGTGAATGTCTGTGATGCTCATCCTGTTGAGAGCTGCTGCTGCTGTTTGGGACCGGGTCTTCTGGCAGCGAACCCCCCAAGCTGGTACTTCGGACTTTAAGAAGCTCCAGGCTGAACTGTGCCTGCTCCAGCTCTCTCATTCGTCTGCTCTCTCGTTTCGACCGGTTCTTATGGCTGCTCTCGTCTGTGCTCCTGCTTCGCTCCAAGTCATCTTCTTTTTCCATCTCTGCTCCATAAAGTGAAACAGACTTAGAGTCTTCGGGGAGCTGTGCAGAGATGTCCTGGCCATAACTCTCCAGTCCGGATGAGGCGGGCTCTCTTCTTCCTGCCTCCATCGCTGCTGACAGACTTGTTTGTTCACCAAGTCTCTCGTGCTGCTCCTTGAAGTCTCTAAACCTGGAAACAGTAATAGTGAGGAAACAGAAGCCTATTATCCACATAGGCACCACCATGATTTTACTTCCTGTGCCAAAAACTTGGGTTTCTACACATTTTCACATAAAACACCACTTGGTGGCAGCAGATACAACTGTGAATCCTAGACTGTGCATACAGACAGATAGTGCAGGTGTCCCTTTGGATTGTTTGAAGTGTGTTCGAGTTCAACACTGTTTTGTTTTTTTTAAACCAGCAATAAGGTCTCCAAAGTAGCCCTGGTTAGAATTCCTGTGTAAATCTCATTGGCTGCATTTTGTTTAAATGCAACAATGTTAATGTGTCAGTGCATCAGTCCAACTATACAAATAAACACGCTGTATTTAAAAGACACTAATCAGTTGATTCAAACTACCTACAAGCTCAACTCCTTCACTCACCTGAGTCGAGCGAGGTATCCTCTGCTCCTCGCCTGTAACTGTATCATCGCTGCGTGCGTTCTGTGGTAACGCCTCCTCTCCCTGGATCCCTTCCAGGCTGTCTGAATTGCAGTAGCTGCCAGAGCCCTCCGATGGCAGCAGTTTTTCCAGCTCCTCTGTATGACGATCGCTGAATCCCGCCAGTGCAGGAACTTTCTCCTCTCTCTGTAACCCCTCCAAGCCGCCTGCAGACACAACGCCGCTCCCTCCTCAACGCTCAGGTCAATGGTGGACTGCCTGAAGAGGCAGAAACGCCACCATCGCTGAAAGAGAAAGAAAAGCACGGTGAGACAAAATAGATGTGAGGGAAAAAAGTCAGGCTGGGGATCCTTGAATATGTTGAGCTAAGCTTTGAATATTTTTTTAAAAGAAAAAGATGCTCATCCCCCTTTGGGACCACCTAAAATATGTGCATATCTGTGAGGCTAAACTGACGCAGTTTATGTAAGAGATGTATGAAATTTGACGCCTGTTATTCATTCACTATGTCAAATCAATATGATGCAGTATGACTGACACCGCAGGAATGTTTGATTCAGAAAACTCCTCACGTCATTTTGATTAAGCCCAACTCCAAAACTTGAACTGTAATCTTGGAAGGCCCACGCAGAAATGCAACCAACAAGCACAGAATAAAAATCCCACATGTGACAGTTTATGTTTCGATGCTCTGATATTCTCTCGTAAAAGTTATCTGTGCCTGAATGGATCCTGCTCTGGAATGACCTGGTGTGTTTTCTTTCAGTCTCATGAGGATTTGGACAGCTTCTCTCCAAGAACTCTTCCAGAAAAAACAGAAAGAGCAAATTTGTTGTCTTTCATCCTCTCTCTACCACTTAGTGCTGCATCGTTTTTTCCACAGTATTTACTCTGTAGCACACGTGTTATTTCTTTCTTATAACTCATTAAAAATGTAACATATTCAGTCATGATTTAATACAGTAGCTTTATACTTAATTTCATACAATTTTATTCGTATAGCACCAAATCACCAAAAACCTATCAAAAGCTTTCATGGCTTTTGCTTCCACTAGATCGATCGTGCTCACCAAAGTAAGCTAAATAGCAACTGACTTTGGCCTTTTAGATGAAAACACACTGCTCTGGATTTATAACAAGACAAATGAAAGCTGAATACACTCAGGCAAAGGCGGTGCCTGACTCAGGACATCCACTGGAGCATTATCTGGTATATGGATGCAATCGCATTAACATGGATTTTGTGTTAGAGACTTTGCTAGTTAAAGACCAAGAAGACAGATATCATACTTTATATCCCAACGCAGCATCATTGAAGGTCAGAGCTCTCCTGTGAGGACACAAGTGCTTATCATCTCAAAAGGAGAGACTATGTTTTAAGAACCATGACACTTAAAGAGTTAATACACAGCTATTAATCATCTAATGCTTAAACAGTCCCAGACTGGATTAGTGATACCCTTCGAGCATTAAGGAGAACAGAGGAACAAAGCTATAGAATTGGACCACTTCTTAGGCCCATCCCATCACAGCGTCTCACCTGAATGGTGCACGCAGCTCGTCTCATGTTGACAAAGTGCTTCCTCTCCAGAACTGCCCTGAAGCGGCGCTGCAGCATGACGATTCTCCGCAGGACCTCCTGGTGCAGGAGGGTCTGAAGACGCTGGCGCTCGGCCTCGCGCAGGAACACCTGCATCATACAGAAACATTAGGTAAAGTGAAGTTGCTGAAGTCCACTGCATGGGACATTTTAAAAAAACATATAGAGAGAAGGACAGTCCATTTATAATTTCCGGAATTCGTACCATGGTGCTGCCCACTTGGTACCCAGCAGGGGGCAGGTGGATCCGTCTGAAGAACTCCCTGACGCCCGACTTTGTGGGGCTAGTGCCCCGAGGCAGCAGCACATGGAAGTGATGCACAAAGTCCTGAAAAAAGGATTTTTGTATGTTCATTTTCTGGTGATTCATTTTGTGATGAAAATACAACATTAAAAACGTGTTTTGTTACATGAAGACAGAGTTCTGGTTAAGATTAAATACAGCAAGGAAATCTAAACATCATGACAAATGTTATTTTCTCAATAAAGTAAAACATCTTTTAAGCAACATAGTGATAACATGGCTTTGGCTGTGGATCTGCAGCGCAGTTGCGTTAGGAGGGGATTACCTGAAAGGTGTACTTGCTGCTGTAACCTGATTGTCTGATCCGGACAGTTTCCAGCATACCTGTGTACCTCAGCTGTCTGAGCACCAGACTGTCGTTGAAGCGCAGCGGCAGCTAAGTGGGACAGAAAAACAACAGGAGCGCTTAAACACAATCCAGCAGTCGGTCACTAAGAGGAGTGGAGGCTATTCTGCAGGAGCGATCACCTTCTCAGCGTTGGAGCGAATGCACTTGACAAAGTACGGCTCCGACTGATCCAGAGTCTCCATCAGCTTATTGAGCGACGCCTGCACACACAAACTGAAATGATCACACTTTTGCTCTTTGTTGTTACTGATGCTGCTGCACGTGCTCGTGCTGCCGTCTGCTGTGTCACCAGTGTTGTTGTAATTCTTTGAGTGCTCCAGCAGAGGGAGAAAGCGGCACTGACCTGGAACTGAGCGCTGATGCTGGGAGGCTTCTTCTTCTTGTGCAGATGAAGCAGAGACTTGGTGATGCGGTCGTGGAGCGTCACGCTGCTCAGGTAGCGCAGAGACTTAATGTCCAGCAAGTGCTGCGCACAAAAACCCGGATCATTTACAAACCTGTGTATCACTGAAGTGAATGAACACCTACTAAGTTTTGCGTAGTGTCAGGTCAGCGTCTTACCTTGGGAAGAGTTGGTTTAGTTTTGCAGTTTTTGTTTCTCCTGAACATGAGAAATTATAATTAGCAGATATTATCAGCAGACTCAACAGCTATTAACATCTTTTATTTCCTCTGTATTAGTGCTGATACGCTCTCTTATCCCTTCTTACAATCCAGCCTTACAGGCCTTACAGTATGCTGGGGGAAAGCGCCTTAAAAACCATTGGTTTAAAGACAGCCTATTATACTTGTCTGTATTTTTTGCTGGCTATACTCTATACTGTTACAGTGACATTATATTAAACATGCCAAAGTTTTGATTCATGAAGTCTGTGTGTTTGGATAATCCCTGTGACTCACAGTCTGCTCAAAACGGCTGCTTTTAGACAGCTATTTCCTTCCTTGGCTCTGTATGATGTTAATGACTGCAGATAGCCCTCAAATGGGCACGAAGATCTGGCTGTCAGCACCAGAAGCCTGACACATCTGCCGTTTAAACCTCCAGTTTACAACTGGGGAAGCCAATCAGAAGATTCAGACAGCGTATGAACAGCACCAAGTTAGAGTGTAAGATATCCAAGGAGTTTTTAAAACTGTGACTGACGCAAAGCTACTTTAGTAGAGTCCAAGAATAAAATTAGTTAGCAGGAAATGAGCAGAATAGGCTCCATTTAAAGCGTATCACTACTAATATTAGACCAACAGGGGCGGGCGAAGCTCAGGAAGTAGAGTGGATTGTCTACTAATTGGAAGGTCAATGGTTTTAAATTGCTCCTGATGTATTGTGTGAGTGTGTGGGTGATAGATAAAAGAGCTTGAAGTGCACAGAACAAAGCACTGTATGATTGCGTGTGCATGGGTGAATGCATGCTTGCAGGGTAAAAGCGCTTCGAGTGCTCAGCGTGATATACTGGATTGAGAATTATCAAAAACAAACAAGCAAACAAAAAGACTACTGTGACTTTGTGATATGTCACTCACATTAGAATTCCCTGAGCTCTCTCTAGGAGCTTGCTGTTGTTCGAATTGAGGAAGATCCCATCTTCTTCCAGCGCGGGGCTTCCCATTGAAGAGAGGCGACCCGACCTGGAGGTGCGACCATTACATCCAACGCTGTAGCCATCCCTACAGGGAGGGAGGAAGAGTGAAGATCAGCACAGAGGCATTTTATTTAATACTAATAATACACACTCGAACTTACCAGCTGGCCTTCTCATTGAGGGCGTTGGTGCCTTGAAGATCTGACAAGGGGGTGCGGGGATTCTTCCTGGTTATACCTGGATAGGAAGTGGTGAAGGGAGGAAAAGGAAAGGAAATACAAAAAGGAGTCAAAGGTCACAGGGTTTATCAACACCTACATCTCACTCACCCCGTGTTTGAAGCCACAGCATTAAGATCCAGCGCTTAAGGGTCTCCACTAATCCCCTAACTCCAACTCTCTACCGTTCTTCGTTTTCACTGCTCTAACACACTTCTTCTTTATACATGACAAACAACTATCTTCAGGGCAGTATCTCTGTCCCACTTGGACTCTATTAGAGTGGCTTTGCTATCTGAAACAAGCTATTTTAGCCTTCTTCTGATTGGCTGCCCTAAACAGCAGGTGCAAAAGAAAATTGCCCAGATTACCCGTAATTTGGGCATTACAGATATTATCTTAACAAGGCTCTTTCAAAGCAAAATATAAACATTACAGTATATGACTGTTTTCACAGGCTTACTTGTAGTAACCATGACTAGTACACAGATGTCGAGGTGCAAAATCATCAGACTTTCTCTTTTACAGGAAAAAATAAAGACTTGAGAAATTCTCTTGGGAATTTCCTTTGAAATGAGTTGCATTGCTGGAAAGCTGCTAAATCCCACTTCTGCAAAGTGCTGCTTTACAACATTAGGATACATGACATGACTTGAAGTATGCAAAAACACACTCAGGCACACAAATGTGATTATCAGTGCTGAAAGGAGTGATAAAGGACGGCCAGAAAAACCGTGGGTGTCATTAAACCCTTCTGGTCTACAGAGACCTGATTCATTTGTCCGATCACTCATGCGTGGGAAAATTTTTGGTTATGAGCTTTGCTCCTAGGCTGAGTCAATCTGCCCAGAGCTCAGAGTGACCCACATACCTGATTTCTTATTAATGGCTGCAACAGAACCAGTTTACCGGGCCTCAAAACCACAAGCCACCCATTATGATCTATACAGCACAGGATTCATTCCTTTCATTAGGCCGAGCTATGTGCCTTCTTAACTCACAAGGAATCAATCCATTTAAAAACCTCTTTCACAAGGATCACCTTCCAAACTCTACTTAGATATGAATCATAACAATTCAATATAGTACCATTTAATACATAAGTGAAGATAAAACACATTAAACCTCAAAAATTACATCAATTTTCAAAAGAATGCCTCTCATATTCTTAGCAAATTGAATTTAAATGATCAATACCAAAAAATATTGCACGCTCAAATAAGTGCTGACCTTTCAGTTTTACAGAGGGTCCCTATTATTCTGGCTTCAAATTTATTGAAATATTGACCCTGCAAACCTATCTTTAAAATCTGACAAAACAAATCCACATATGAGGACAAGCGAAATCCCACATCCTTATTATTTATAAGGATAACACTCATCATACGAACGTGAAGGGTGCAATATGCAAGATTATATATGCAAGAAATATAGCTTTGTGTCAAAGACATCTGTGTTGTATATCTACTGAAGTTGGGATAGTATTCAGCTAGGACCAGCTGTACCTTTCCGTAATACCAATTTATAGCTCAAGAGGAGCTACTGACTCATCCTAGTGTCCAGTCTGTCGAACTAACACGAAAAGAAGAAGCAGCGCTCCCCAGAGATTGTTTTTCACTTTTATACAGTCTATATACAAAGCAGGCAGTCAATAAATGAAACAAAAACATGATGACTGCAGATCCTGGGAACCAGCAGTAATGTGTGACCTGCCTTGGATTGCGTTGAATCCATGCAAAGCCTACCAGGTTGCCTATGCAGGCAGCTGATGTTGTTGCCAGCTTTTATACTTCTGCATGACACAGTGTACTGGTGTAAATCCCAGCGTGTAGGTCAGGGCTGCCCAATCCCAGTCCTCGAGAGCTACTATCCTGCAGCTTTTAGATGCATCCCTACTGCAACACAGCTGAATCAAATGGTTTCATTACCTCGTCAGCATGCCATCGTGTTTGGCAAAGGCCTGATAACAAGCCATTCATTTGATTCAGCTGTGTTGGAGTAGGGATGCATCTAAAAGCTGCAGGATAGTAGCTCTCGAGGACTGGGATTGGGCAGCCCTGGTGTAGGTGATAGCATGTACAAAACTCCTGCTAAACTGCTAAGACTAGCCAGACTCTCAAACTAATGTGTTTGTAAGTGCTACACTTTTTAGTGACATTCAACACATAATTTGTTTATGTATTGTTTTTGGGAGATTTTCTTTCTCTTAGACTAGTCGACTTGCCTAAATACTTTCTGCTATTTAAAAAACTAGCGTCCAAAGATTAGCATGGTAGGCTAGTTGGCGATTCTAAATCAGTTGTAGGTATGAGAAATATAAAGTGCTTTAGGTGTATAGACAGGGGTGCACATAAGTGGTCCACAGGTGCGCATTCGCTGTCAAAATAAAAGACGTGCACCAGATAAAAAGTTGCAACGCGCGTTTGCGTCCATATAAAAAGCACTGTTTTTGTCCGCTAGAGTCGGATTTTCACGGCATATTCTGCACCACATCTCTATGTGTTCATCATTTGTTTGAAGCCAGCTCACCTCCTGCAACTACTTTTCCGAGAATACACGCTTCTTTTGTGGTTCGGACTCCTTCTGACATTTCTTTGGAGGTGGAGGAAGACCAAAGTAATTGCTTAAAGGAGCTTCTTCGACATCTTTAAGAGTTCTAAACAAATGTCTGTCCTCCTGAAAATCTTATGTACGCAAACACGCGTTGCAACTTCATATCTGGTGCACGTCTTTTATTTTGACAGCGAATGCGCACCTGCGGACCACTTATGTGCACCCCTGTGTATAGACTGACCTGCCGTATGAACATATGGTTCATTATAGTTGATTTGTAGTTTTAAGTGCCTTGAGTGGTCAGTTAGACTAGAGTGCTACAAAACTGTGTGTAGGCTGCACTTTTAGCCTAGCATCGCTTACACCCGCAGCAAGCCTAGTTTGCCTTTCAAGTCAGTCATGGAGGTTGGTTGTTGACTGATGATGTAACAATTATTGGCAAGTGAAACAAAAGAAAGCCACACTAAGAAACAAAAGTAACACTGCCACTTCTAGGCTAAACTGTTTCACATATTCCACCTTTGCAAAACAAAAAATCATAAGTAAGGTGAGGAATAGAGAAAAACACAAATAACTAATACAAACTGTTATTTCAGTTTGATCAGTCTCAATTTTTGGTTAATAATCCATAAAACATGAAACATGTATGAACAAAATACTGCAAAAATCCATGACAATCCTTTTGCAGCACAAAACCGTATCCATGGTGAAATCACAGTGTGTGGGACTGAACTGAGGCTGCACACAAGTCTCTCCAACTTTCTTCCCACCGTCTATTAGTATGAATGTGTGCAGGAAACTCCGGTTACTTACTGTATTTCTCATCTTTGCATCTTTGAAGGATCTCGAGGCTCCGCTGGTGAACAGGGTGGTGAAGAAAACTGAAGCTGTCAACGGTTTTAACAACAGCACAGGGAACTGCTGCATCATTCCCTAAACCAGAGAGAGGGAGAGAAAATATGACAGTAAAGTCCAGTCAAGCATCTATCAGGAATATTAAACATAATAATGGTTATACTGTGAGTGGATTAAGTCACTAAGCTCTTTGGAGTTTGGAGGTTAGATCTACACAGAGAGTAGATAAGCTGGGAATAATGAACCAACTCCATCACAACAACCTACTGTCATTCAAAACCATGAGTCAAATGCTTATGAATGCCGACTATTGATTTTTAATACTGAAGGTTTGACGTAGTTCCTCTGGTGCCCACTGTAGTGGTACCGAATCTGTCCTCACAGAATCTATAAAAGATTGAAAACCTTGCTAAACTTCCTAAAGCGAACAAAAGGCAAAGCAAAATTTTCAATTGTGGAAGTTTGTAGCCGAGCTCCTGTTCAACCATGAGCACACCCCCCTGCACTTTTTACATAGCCTGGCTACTTGAGTCCCGACTGAAGACAGAAAGTTTATTATGATAAGGTAAATACACCAACTAACCATGTACAAATATTTAAAAAGGCCCACATCTTAACAATCAATCATTTTTCTGTAGCTCCTACTGTCAGCTTGGTTAATATTTGCGATGCGCAGTTTAGCTTATGGAAAACAATACTACACACCTGTATACTTAATATATTTGAATGTATAGCTAGTCACTGTTATCCTCATTTTGGACAAAGAAATGTTATCAAATAGTAATCTGAGACAAACTCCGAAAGTTTCTGTAAATATAATTTCTTCTGAAAATGAATGCAGAAAACACCATAAAAGTATCTGTAGCACCTGCAGGTAAGTTAGTCTTTCGTAACAACTATAGGGGGAGAGAGTGCTTTTACTTCAAGTCTTCATACCATAATTACCTGACATCTAACATGGCTTGCTGTGCTGTTATTTGTACACACAGCCCAGCCAACAGTTTTGGATTATGAAATAGTGTTTTTGGAAGGTTTCCATGTCTGTACACTGCACCCATAAGTTTTCAGATGCAGCTTGCTAAACCAAGCTTTCCAGTGTTAGCTAACAGCTTTAACAGTCTACTCTCTCACCCATGTGTGGTCACATTTAGCATAAAAAAGTTTTTTATTTTTTTTTAAAGAAGTTGTGGCTGCAACAGCCATCTTTTATATACAGTCTATTATGGCAGAACATTTTTTTTCCTGGCCTTTAACTTTAACGGTTTACTGCATATACTGAACCTGCAGGGTGTTCTTCACCTGTTTTTTTGTGGGTGTGTCTGCGTCCAGCCTCCCTGAACGCCACATGAGCTCTGAAGTAAGCGCGGAGCACGGCCCAGCGAAAGGTCGCCACGGGGTCGATTCCCATCAGGCCGCAGATGAAGGCGTTCTTGCTGCTCTTGAGCAAGGCCACAATGTCGGGACGCATGTGGTCAGTGTTCTTCTCCCTGAAGTCCTGGATGAAGGAAAGACGTGTTTTCAAAACTGAGTAACAGCCTATTTCTTTCATTTAAAGAAGAACGTTAGGCAACCTTTGTAGGACTAAAGCATGAAAGCACAAAGCTGAAGTATTACAACAAACAAGGACCTTAGTTATTGCTGTGGCTGCGATTTTATTTCTTGTTTGTAAAGCTGTGGAAAGGCACTTGGCAGCAGAGTTTGCAACTATTTATGGGCAAATGTTTCACCTCTTTTCTTTACTCAGTTGTGTGGATAGAGTTAAATAGCTTGCATGATAGCGCCATCGATTTTCATCTAAGACTTGGCAAGAATGCAAATACATATTAGTATACAAAATGTCAAAATATTGCTTTAATCTTCAAAGCCATAATTAAAATGAAGCAGTTTTACAGCCTGTAAATATGTACTTAATTCACGCTTGTTGTCATGCACCTTTCGCTTCACATTAAGCACGAGGTGAGGAAAAATCTTCTCACACATCCATACGAGTGGAGAAACACATGCCCCACGCCCTCTGCCCCATCTGTCTGTAAGGAATGAAATATTCCAACTTGAAGTGGTGCTATCATAACAAAGCTTGAACTATAAACCCTTCTCTGTCCATATGAAACAAATCAGCTGTGCGCTCGCTGCCGAGCCAACGTCAGGCACATTTCACGTCTGCGGCTCTCGCTGCACGGTTTGCACCAAACGACTCACTGGCTCTGAGCAAATATAAGATATTTTTCCACAGCTGAGATAACCAGCTGTTATGGATTTATATTATACAGTGAAACAACAATACGCTCGATCCAGTCCAGCACAT
Source organism: Aulonocara sp. 'chitande type north' Nkhata Bay (assembly GCF_057382095.1). NCBI lineage: Eukaryota > Metazoa > Chordata > Actinopteri > Cichliformes > Cichlidae > Aulonocara > Aulonocara sp. 'chitande type north' Nkhata Bay. The sequence continues at coordinate 21,965,197 of NC_141350.1, read as the reverse complement.
GTGCTTCTTATCAAAACGCAGCTGGGAAACGAGCAGAGAATTAGATCTAACTGCAAAAATAGGTCGACAGAACAAGCAGATCTGCGGCAGGGTTTCAGGATCCATAAAGACTCGAGTGAAGTGAGACAGCTCAGACTATCAAAATCTCAATTTGATGCAAACGAAAGGTAGAAAAGTGGATGTCAGATTCCGAACTGTAGTTCCTGGCTTCATCAGTAAATTGATGTTATCACTGGAGACATGTCTCCTAACACTTTATTTAAAATGAAGTCCGCAGCAAAATTAACAGATATCAGTGGAAAAAAATCTCTTTTTTTCACGTAACTGTTTGTGCCAGCGTGCTCGGTTTAATGCCTAATTTTGGGTTCATTCGCAGCTATTAGCAGGTGGGGCCGTTCTGTAAATCCAGGGCAGCAACAGAGCAAACGGTACATAACTCCTGGATTACTGTTACAGTTGGCTGCCCTGAGATTATAAGCAATTACCAACACGTGCAGGGTCGGGGACACGGTGAAACTACAACGCTGAGGCTAGGATGATCATCGGTGGTGACGTGCTACTGTAAAAAGCAGATCAGATCTTTTGCATGACAGCAGAGACTCGTCTTACCTTGACTCCGTACTTGACTTTCCCAGCGTAGTGTCTGATGATGAAGGCAGGCTCCATGACAGTGGGGAACTCGATGTAGCTGTTTCCTTCATGCTGACGCTTGAACTTGTCCAGCAAGGTCTGATTGGAAGCTTGAGGGAAACTGCAAAGACATTGATTTCATCAGGCTCGCATTCAAAGTCTCTAAAGACCAAAGTGGACACACTTTGGTCTTTAGAGACTTTTTATCTTCTGATTATTTCAGGAAAATAAAAAATAAGTTACAAACATTACCACCACCTGCCACATTTTTCCCACACATCTGCTTTCCTGCACTTCTCAAGCGCTCATCCCATTCCTCTAACCCCAAGAGATTAAAACTCCCTGTCACATATTTAATCCCATGATTTAAATTTAACCACAAGGGTGCTTACGAGGCCTCCACTTGCACATTCTTCTTTGGTATTTTCACCTCTGCTTTATGGACATTTAAGCCATTAACTACTAACCTCTGCTGGCTGGATCAACATTCCTGGAGATGTTTCATATCACCTCTCCTCCCTGCACCTCCAGACCGCCCTGCCTACCCAGGTGGAGGTCCTGAAGTTTGATGCTGTTAAAGTCAAAATGAGCCCCCACACTCGTCTGATTCTGCAGTAACATAATCCATCTCTCCAGAGGCCCTGAAGGCTGCACTAGCTGTGAGTGATGAGATCTCCAAGAGACTTTCCTTCTTTTGCTATAGTCATTTAGCATGAAGCTCCTTCCTGCGGCAGCACAAACCCTGGGAGAGATCCTGTCTGCCTCATTTTTTTCTTCAGAGATCCCCCTTTGACCCTATTTCTTCAAAATTGCTTCCCCACACCCCAACACGCACACACGCTGTACGAACAAATACATACACGGCATTCGGTCCACTCCCAATGTTATTACATCCAGATGAAGCAGCTACGCTAAGTGGCAGGTAAGATGACAGCTAACATAGATAAATATGGTTCCAAAGATGCACCGCCTGGTGTGTTTTTCTATGCGAGGGGGCTGGGGGAGCATTTGATTTGATTTATGAAGAAGAAAGATGCCGAGACAGAGAGCTGACCCGCAGTACAATGTTTCACCATAGGAAAGGCAGAGAAAAAGCACAACCTGTTACAGTAAAAGTGGGGGAGGAATCAGTATATCTTTGGTTAAACCCTGGTACGAGTCCCAGTGTCGATCAGGCTAATGAATGAAAAGCCTGCAGAGGGAGCAATCGGTCTCTTCAGTTTAACAGATGCACGAAAGTAGTTTCCGTGTAGCGTGACCATCATTGATGAAGCACACTGCAAGGGGACAAAGTTTAAAAGCAAGAACCAAACTGCAAGCAATAAAAGACCTATCTATACTCTGCTCTTCAACTGGTTTCACCAATAATCAGCTACATTTATAGCCTCTCCTCATGTTTAGTGAAAATCCCAATAATCAGACAACCCATTTGAATAAGCACTTGGCAACAGTGGGAAGGAAAAACTCCCTTTTAACAGGAAAAGAAACAGGAAGAAACTATCTAACGCAACTGGTTAAGTGTGAGGGGAGGGAGACAGGACAAAAGACACACAGATTAATGATAACCAATGATTAAAAGCAGAGTTGTGTATAAACACAAAGAGAGCAAAAGCAGGTGAGTAAAATAGAAACACTCATGGGAAGCCCCCAGCAGCCAAGGGTCTATTGCAGTATAACTAAGGCTACGTCTACACTAGCCCGGATAAATTTGAAAACTGTGTTTTTGTCTGAAAACGCTCTGTGTCCACACTAGCGTTTTCAGTCGTTTTCACAGAGTTGTGCGTCCACATTGAAACAGACGAAAACGCTTATGTTCCAGTACTGCGCATGCGTGAAACGCAAGAAGATTCGACCTGCCTCGTTTCTGTCTGCCGTTTATTTACTTTCCGGGTCTTTGAAACGTTGCGGCAAAATGTTGAGGAAAAGTTTTTTTAAATGGACTAACAATGAGGTGGAGTTGTTGCTGCGAGTAACACAAAGGTACAAAGTTGTAAAAGCGAGTGAGAATAAAATAATTTGAAGAAAAGCTATCTGGAGCATGTACAGACTGATATTAATCTTTAACCCCTGGAGGGTCTTGGGTCGATTTGTGGCTATTTTTCGGCTATTTTCAAATTTTGATTACCTGCCATTTGCACAGTGTTGAATGGAATATAGCGAAAGTCTGCAAAAAAAAAGTTTGGTCACATTTACTGTTAAAATTTCAGTATGACTTCCGGAAATTAGCTTCAGGGGCTAAGCTAGCGATAAACTTACGCTATTGATCCTAGGGTCGATTTGTGCCCCATTGAAACCCATTATAAACGCTATTTTTCACGGCAAAAAAAATACGGTCAAATCGATCTCGATCGGTAATGCTTCCGCTTCCGCTTGCAGTACTGGCCTTGGAGTTGTAATTTTTTTATTTGTCCACCGGGTGGCGCCCTTGCTCCACATTTGACCCGGGGCTGGAAAACAGCGGGCTGCTTAAAGAGACCTGCGGGAAATGACGCCTCTTTTCCGGCGTGCTGCAGCGGTTTCGCCCGCTGATCGGGCGGGACAATTTTCGGCCCCAGGACCGTTTGAGGTTGGATTTTTTTTTTTAAATCAACAGGAAATGACGTATTTGTTGTGACGTGGTACCGGATGTGTGTGTTGGAAAAAGGGGTCCGACGCAACATGCCCCGGTCATCGTCGCGAGTCAACCCGGGAGCATGCACCGATTCCGGGCTAGAGGAGGAGCATTTGCCGCCTGGAGACCATTTTCTGGTCCTGAAAAAAAAAATAAAAGGCGATCGAAATGACTGTTTGTGCCAATCTTTAGTCCATCTAAAGGCCTAATTATAATAACAATCAAATATTACTTCAAATGTTTTTTTGGGAAAATATTTAGTTTTTTTTTTCGTTTTTTTGTAATTTAAAGGGTTAAAACAACGAAAATATAATTAAAACTTTATATGAATATTTCAGGGAGAAGTAGTTTTAAAAGACTGACCAATTTAAAGTGAAAAAAAAAATTAATATTTAATATTTTTATTGCACTTTTTGGGCGTGGTCGATAGTGTGCATTTTATGAAATGCGCTCCTGGAAAAAAAATAAAAGGCGATCGAAATGACTCTTGGTGCCAATCTTTAGTCCATCCAAAGGCCTAATTATAATAACAATTGAATATTACCTCAAATGTTTTTTTTGGAAAATATTCAAGTTTTTTGTTTTTTGGGGCAAAAAAAGCAGTGCGCTCATGTGACGAAACCGGGATATAAAGGGTTAAAATCCGCGAAATGTAATTAAAACTTGACATGAATATTTCAAGGAGAAGTAGGTCTAAAAGATTGGCTAATTTAAAGTGGAAAAAAATATTAATATATAAATTTTTTATAGTGCTTTTTTGGGCGTGGTCGATTTGTGGCTCTAAGACCAATAGTGTATGCATTTTTCTAGGACCCTCCAGGGGTTAATAGGGCTGTCAAAATTAAGTGCAAACAAAACAACTGCTGTATAATGCCCCCCGCTATCTTAGTTTAATTGGTCACATGACTGCATCACATGACTAAAATGTGTCATCCGTTTCAAAACGTCTCCGAGTTCGCTGTCCACACTGCAACGCGAAAAACGGCCTTTTCAAATGTATCCGCTTTGGAGAGCTTTTTCAAAACGCTGTGTTTTCCTTTACCGAAAACGCCGTCTCAGTGTGGACCAGAGGCCAAAATGGAGAGAAAAAGATGTGTTTTCAAACGAAAACGTATTAGTGTGGACATGGACTGAGGAAGGGTCACCTGAAGCCTCCCTGAGAACCCATGCTCAGTTTTCAGGCCTCTGATTCCATTTTATAGTTGATAAAATACACCGTTTCCCTTATAACACATGGAGGAAACCAGCAGTTGTGCAATATCTTGCAGAAAATGGTTCGACTGACAGTTTTAATGATTATCTAGTAAACAAACACGATCCATGCTAATCAACAGGTGCCGTACTTGCACTCCTCGTCCAGCAGGTGGAACAGAGCTGTGGGTTTCTTGCTGATTAGGTTGATGCAGCCACTGTTGTCGATGTAGTCGATGTTGTGCCAGGTGATGCCCTCTGCCCTGTACTCTTCCTGCAAGCAAGAACAAACAGACAGGAGAAGGATGGTCAGTAACTTTGCGAAACACAAATGAAGCGAGACAAAAAACCCGTGTGTTAATGTCTGTGATCGCTATGTAGCTAAAGTCTGACAGGATTTCTTGCATATGCTGTTCTTCTGAATTGCTTTCATATTTTCCCACAGGCATATCTATCAATCAGTCTCTAGCTGCACTACAGCACGAGAGGTTAAGCATCTTACACACGCAGCAGAGCTGTTTACCAGCGCTGCAACCAAACATGTTCTGTTTTGCATGAGATTTTGACTTTGATAAGCATGGTTCGTACAGGCCAAAGAGTATGCTTATGCTTGTGCTGGCTTTCCATAGAACTCAATCAGGAAGTCTTCAGTGATGATTTCATTCCGCTGAAAAACCTGAGCCACCATTAGGAAAACACCTGGCTGCTTGCAGACTGTCAGAAAAAGCCATTTGGCAAGATCTGTCTGCCTCTGAAAGATATGACCCTGGTACCCTTGACACCCCTAAGTAAGAAATCAGCGAGCCTCTGCCAGCTGGAGGCGGAAAGCATGAAAAGTTGATTGGGGCGGGATGAGGTTAACGTTTTGCTCTACTAAGAAAACTACTGTTGAGGTACATTTGAGAAAGTCATGTAAACAGGTCCTGCTCCAAAACCTTGCAGGTTAGAGAGTGTCTTTCAGTTAGGCTGCTGGAAAAGAGGATGCACACTCAGCAAAAGGTTTAATGGCAAGCACCACCAAAGCAGAAACCTGGCTGAAAAAAAACCACAAGAAAAGAGGGTGGGGGTATCAGATTAATCAGCTGGACAGCATTAAACAAGCAGCCAATATCCAAAGACAGTAAGAACAATGAATTGATAATTGTGCTACGATTAGAGCCTTCATGTTCGACGACACGGGCTACACTGCAAACAAGTCCTCAGAAATCTCCTGATCACTGAAAATGACTGGATTGGTTGTTTGCATGAGCTCTTAATACGAGTTTAGCGACCTCTAGTGGGCGTGTGTGAGCTCATGTAAAATGAGCACTTATATCGCTACCCTTACACCTCTTTTGCGCAGACACAGTGTGGGTCCTGGTGCTGAGCCAGACTGCCTTTTGAGAACATTATTACACCTTGTCGCTAGCAGAAGTTGGAGTCAATCACATCAGCCAAAAACTGCTTTCTTACAGCACTGAGCAGTCACATATTTTTGCCTACCAAATTTGTGGTGGAAGCTTTTGCTTTGAACAGATTCTAGACTGGGCCCCAACCATAGGTAAGTTGATTGGACATAACGTTTTTAGTGGGAGAAACGTTTCTGTCGCACGACAGACAGGCGACCTGCCCATGATGTACTCAGTCAGATATCCCCGTGGCAGCTGGACTCAACCCTGAATTGGATACATGGAAGAAAATGGATGGATTCAAAGACTTCCTAAAGCTTTCTTACCATGTCTAATCCTCAAAAAGGGTTTACTTGAACCTAAAAAGTACTCAACAAGTGAAAATTCCTCACCACACTCCATCTTCTGTTTCCCAGCAAAAAGTTGGGTGTGTTTGTACCCTGGCAATAAGTCAATTCAAAAACAAGCAGTAACACAGGAATGTGCATAATGATTAATGACTAATCCTAAAATAAACCCAATTGTAAATGTGACTGTATGGGAACAAGTTCAGGGTTTATGTGTGCTTGGCATTTTTAGGTGTCATAGTGTAGTTCAGTCTTACATTTACATGTTTGCATCCTTTATATGGCTTTATTAGAGAGCAAATATAGTGGAACATATGCTGGCCATTTGTTAAACTGAATAGCGATCAAAAATTCAAAGCGGAGCTGCAACATAGTTTCACATATGCAACATGTCTGCCCTGTCCTTGTTTTAGGCTGCTGAATCACCGATGAGGCATTTAGAACATGTGGCGTGTTTTGCTTTTATTCCGAGGTCGCACCGGATCAAGTAAAATAAAAACAGAGGCGTAAAGAAGTTTAAATCTCTTTTTGTTTAAATCTCATCAAGGACGAGCGCCGGCACTGCTGGCCGACGCGGTTCATCTGGCTACATTTGTTGTGTCTGTGAGAGTTTGTGAACATGCACACTCAGTCAGAGAGAGAGGGGCAATTAGATACAGACACTCTGATAATGAGATAAGCACACACACGCAAGCACTAATCAGCCATTTTATTACATAGGCACATTAACGTAAACAGCCCGACCCAGCAGACAGAGGACTACAAAGTGGTGACTCAGTATGTGAAGAATGTACAGAAGGTCTTTCAGTCATGATTCAACCAAACAGCAAACCAGATCCGACAACTTAGAAACAGCTGCTTTAGGAATTTTCTTTATGCACTGCAGAGCGACCCTCTAATTTTTATATGCAAGACCCTATTCATGGAAGTCCTGTTAACACAGTAATTGAGAGTAGCAAATAAATGCCAATCAAGGTCTCGTTCTAGTTGAGCTGGCAGAAAGGAGAGCTCAGATGAAAAAATGCTAACAGAGGAGACGCACTAAAGCTATATCCAGTCTGATATGTTTTTATTTTAAAGTCGTTTTTAAAGTGGAAGTGATCCCTGCTCATTGGAGCATTTCCAAAATGATTTCTACCTTCACTGACACGTCTGTTTAAAAATATTACACTGACCATTCAGTGGGCACAGGTGCTGGTGTAAACAGGAAGCAGATGGTGGGTTTGCTTGGAGAAAATATAACAGAGGAAGAAGAGAAATGGCTAAAAGAAGAAAGATTCCTTTGCCTGGACCATTGGTCTCAGGATTTGCAGCTGAGTGTGAAGCAGCTGGGATGAGAATTAGCAAGTCTGAGGCCACAGTTCTCAGTGGGGAAAAGGATGGAGAGCCCACACTGGGTCAAGAAGGAGTCACCGCCCCAACAGGAGGACTTCAAGTTTCTCAGAGTTCTTGTTCACAAGTGAGGGGAGAAAAAAAGAGCGAGACGAGCAGATTGTGTGGTACACGGAGGAGAGACGAGAGGCCTGAGCGTGAAAATGTTCATTTACTCCCTAATCTACTACTCCTAACCTTACCTGTGCTCACAAAATCTTGGTAGAATGACATCGAGGACAGAAGTGGGGGAAACAAACTTCCTGCAAAGGGTGTCCGGGCTCTCCCTTTGACAGGGGGGAAGACGATCAAGGTCACTTGCCTGCTTGTTTTTTTTGTGACTGTACAGATTTGTTCACGGAGTGTCTCCACAAAAACTCTCAGCTATCTTTGTGACGCCTGTTATTTGGGCAGCTATTAAAAAACATTATCAAAATTAACTTAATTTTAATCAGTTTTGGGGCACTGAAAAAAGTACTTCTACTACCTTTTCTGTGGATGGGTGTTTAGTTCTGATTTAAACTCATACCAAGTTTAACTCAGACTCTGTTGAGGGTCATCTTTCTGTCTTTGTCTCTGAAATATAAGGCTGATAAGATTTCCCCAGTACAATAGAGGCTTCAGATCCTCCACAAAACATGATGAAATAAATTTGGCAAAACCAAACCACTGTAAACAGAGAGAGATGTAACTGATATTGGACCCCTAAAATCCAATCTGCAAGCAATAAAAGCCCTCAAACCTCCCGCTAAGTCGAAAGTGAGCCGGGAGTTCTGTTGCGGTCGATGAGGTTGGTCAGGATTTGTGGTCATCCTTCCATCCATTAGTCAACCATGTGTCTGTTCTCTCCTGCGTAACTCAGTGCAGCATTCAAGCAACCCAGATTGTGTTTGGCTGAAAGCCCCGGTGTAGAGGTGAGGGAGGGTGTGTGTGTGTGTGTTTCTCGATTGCTCCTGCTATCTCTCCACTCCCTCCGTCTTTATATTTCTAACTCACTAAGCTCCCTGTCTCTCTTATTATGACAGCAGAGTGTTTTTATTGAGCGGACAGGAGGAACAGTGGTGCAATAATTGGAGATGGAGCAAGTTCTCGTGGTTTTAAAAGGGTGAGGAGAAAAAGACGTCAAAACTGGCAGAGATGCAAAAAAAAAAAAAAGACGGGCTGGAGTGTGTGCTTTGGGGAAAAAGGGGCATCCAGAAAGGAGAAAACTAGCAGAGACCAGAGACCATGAAATGTCAAAGAAAATTCAAAGACTTATCCATTAATGTTGTAAGGTTGGTGGGTCCTCAGTTAAAGTTTTGCATTCGGCTCCAGTTAGTGTCATTACTGGCAGCATGAAGCCATAAATGGACACTACAAAGGTTGCACAAGTAGTCCGACTGCTCCAGGATGGCACATCAATATATGTTTATTGCCAAAACGTTTGCTGTGTTTCCCAGCACAGTCTCAAGGGCATGGAGGAGATTCCAGTCAGGTAGTTACTCTAGAAGAGCTGGACAGGGCCGTAGAAGGTCTTTAAGCCATCAGGACTGGTATCTGCTCCTTTGTGAAAGAAGGACCAGGATAAGCCCTACAAAATCACCTACAGCAGGTCACTGGTATGAATGTCTTTGTGCTCGCTGACTGGCACCATGGAGCCAATTGCCATTGAATACTAGAACTGGGAGATCCACTACAAGCACCCTGTGCTTTTTCCTGGAGGATGAACCATTTGATATCATCGACTGGCCCTCATGCTCACCTGACCTACATCCAATTGAACACCTGTGGGACATTATGTTTCTGCCAGGTTGCACCTCAGACTGTCAGGAGCTCAGTGACTCCCCTGGTTCAGATCTGGGAGGAGATAGGACACCATGGACACCAAGGCCGTCTCGTTAGGAGCATGTCCCGACGTTTGGATTCAGTCCTTTGTAGGCTGATATTTTTCATTGTGACATCCTTTCCTTACCCGGTCCATAACAGCATAAATATCCATCCCGATTGTTTTTATGTGTGTTTTTATGGTTTCATTGTAGGTGGTCCAAAAGATTTGGACTCCAGCGTTTTGCTCTATCTCCTGAGCCACAGCCGCCCCATAAAAATGAATTCATGAGTATGACCATTAATACAATAAAGAGATTGTTTTGGTAAAATTGGCACGTTCCTAAGGATCCTATTAATTCAGAGAAATACCTCGTTGCTTTGTCTGAGGAAAAAGTAAGCTGCAGAATTCTCTGTCAGATGACGATAAACCTTTCCACATGTTTTTTATTTCAGTTCGGAGTCAGTGTGATATCTCCCAAGGTAAACACGATACTGTGTTTGCCTTAGGCGGTGGCCATCATATATGTTTTCTCACTTTGATACACGGTCCTCGTACAGACAAGAAATCAAGCACCAACTGGCATGTAGAGTGTAAACACTAGACACTCACACCCTCCTCGATCCAGCTGAGGGCTAAGGTTGGTGCGGCGCTATTAGCTTTGGCTCCTGTTCCAAAGATAAACACGCAGCACTGATAAGACCAGCTGGTTGGCTAGAGCGGATTGTAGCCCAGAGGGAAGAGAGGAGGAAAATCCCCTTGATGGAGAGCTAAAACCGCCTTTCAAAAATGAGGCGTATGAGCTGACAGAAAGCATGCATTTTGCTCGCATTCAGAAAACAGCTTACATCTTTTCTGGACACATGATCCTTCTTAAAAATGAGCACAAACAGTAGATCTTTATTACAGCTCAATTAATGGGCTACAACCCAAGCACGGAATCCACAAATGGCTCCAGTCTTTGAAACTTAAAGGTTGAATAGAAATTAATTCAACCTTAATAGTAAAAAAATAGATCACATCCTCAAAAATACTAAAAAAATTAAAGTGAAAAAGAAAAGAGTAAAGAGCTGCAGTTAGCTGGAAGTAGACAATATGATCTGTTTTATTTCAATTGCATCTCCATTTCATTTGATACTACTGTTAATACTCAGAGTACAACTCCAACAAAATTAAGCAACGGCAGTTCAGACTGCACAACAGTAATCTATTAATGCCAGAAATCTTAGAAAACTCTCAGAAAGGCAGATTGTTAATCCTCTGGGATTAACCAGGTAATCTGAACCCCACAAATAAAACTTGACATCAAACACCCCACAACACCTACAGGGTCATGATTAGTGTTTAGTTACCTTCTAAAGGTGAGTGCCAGCTGATCTGAGGTCAGCAGTCAAAGGCTCAAAACAAAGCCACAGGTAGGTGTGAAGAGCTTTCTCTCCGTATCACATCAGAGTAAGGCTCGCAATTTTATTCAAACAAACGCAAATCAGTTGAGATCTGGCAGCTCTTTATTTTGAAGCTCTACCAGCTTCCCTCAGAGGGGCCCAACACCACCTCAGCTGTTGTTCTGTTAGATAAACTCAATGATAGCCAAAGTTTCAGAGGACACCGGTGATTAAGGATAATAAACATGAACTCTTTTGAAACAATATTTGATGCAAGACTGGCCATCTCAGGAGCACTTTGACTCTTACTAACTCAATGTAACAGAGGAACACGCCTTTAAATGGAAGCACCTTACAAACCAGAGATATTCATCAGTGACAGACCAAACTAAAAATAAATAAATTTACTGTACTTTTAAAACGAATAAGATGATGACTTATGTAATTAAGGTAATCTTTTATTCTTACACGGTGCTTCAGTTGGTAGAGCTCAACTACAGCACTGCAGAAAAACATAGTATGCATAGTTTCTTTCAAAGAGTCTTAACTGGAAATATGTTAAGGCCACCAATGCTATGAAAACACATTTTTTCTACTCCCAATTTCTTAGTTTTTTGCATATTTGTCACACTTTAAGGTTTCAGATCACCAAACAACTTTTTATATTTGGTAAAACTAACCTGAAAAAATACAAAATGCAGTTAAATCAAATCAATCAATCAAATCAAATCAAATTACTTAAATAGATCAAGTGAAGTAGGCTAAAAGGTGTCAAAAAGCAAAAGATCATGCCAGGATATAAAAAGAGCCAAGAACAGGTGAGAAACAAAGTCATTGACAACTACGAGTCTGATAACGGTTACAAAGCCATTTCTAAGGATTTGTGAAGTCCGCCTAAGCACAGTGAGAGACACTACATGCCCACATGGAGGAAACTTGGAATAGTCGTGAACTTCCCCAGGAATGGATAGGCTACCAAAATTACTCCAAGAACACATCAATGACAACATGGAACCATGAATTCTGCTCTCTACCAGATTATCCTGAAGGACAACGTCCGAACATCAGTTTGTGACCTGAAGCTCAAGCTCACTTGGGTTATCAAGCAGGACACTAATCCAAAAAACACCAGCAAATCCACATTTGACAGGCTAAAAAATACCCAAAATGACAGTTTTGGAGTGGCCTAGCTGAAGTATGGCCTTAAATCCAATTGACATGCTTTGACATGACCTTAAACATATACATGCTTAAAAATCTCCAATATGGTTGAATTAAAACAATTCTGCAAATAAGAGTTGTCCAAAATTTCTCCACAGCAATGTGAAAGACTCATTGCTAGTTATTACAAATGCTTGATTGCAGTTCTTGCTACCAAATGTGGCACAACCAGTTATTAGTTTTAGGGAATAGTTATTTTTTAACCCGGGGGCAGGTAGGTTTGGCTAGTTTTTTAAATGAAAACACCATTTAAAAAAGGATTTTGTATTTTTTTGGGTTATCTTTATTTAATATTAAAATGTGTTTGACAATCTTAAACATGTAAGTGTGAGAAATATGCAAAAAACAAAGAAATCAAGAAAGGGAGGAAATACTGTTTTCACAGATCTCTATAAATTTGAAGTCAAATGTGCAAAAAACATCACATCTTGAGTTTTTAGATACAAATCACTCTGTCAGATGTTGGATGCAGAAAGACAGATAAGGACTTATTTTTGAAGTTAGGTTGCAATCCGTTCTGATCAGTCCTGCCAGTCTCCTCTCTGAATTGTAGAAAAATACTGGCTGGGTTAAAATGTTATCCTGCATGTGTGTGTAGCCTGAGGGCTAACAGTGAGAAACAGATAACAGCGCCATTAGCACTGGCTGACTGCCGGTTTGTTATCTTCATTAAGACTGAAGAGACGTTTACTGCACTTGTTTGCTGCCATTATTCTTTTTTTTTTTCACACTCCCTTCCTCTCTTAGCTTCACCATCAGCCATCAGCTAGCATGTTAAATTGCCACGGCCTATCAGTATTCAGCAAGAGGGAGAGGAGAGCTGACAGCTACTCTGACACAGTCCGTCTGATTTGAGACTCATAATCTCCCCTAAATGATCTTTCTCTATTTTTCCTTCTCAGTTCTGTTGTCCACTCGATGTGATTTGGAAACAACAACAGAAACAACACGGCACGCAGAATATTACGTGGGTTAGCAGCAGAGATGGGCAGTAACGCGTTACTTGTAACGCGTTACTGTAATCTGATTACTTTTTCAAGTAACGAGTAAAGTAAGGGATTACTATTGCAAAATCGGTAATTAGATTACCGTTACTTTCCCGTAGGAACGCTGCGTTACTGCGTTACTAAAACCGTGATTTTTTTTTGCGAGAATGTCTCATGACAGTGACGTAAGCAAGTGCGACGTTGGTGACAGCAGCTGTGTGCAGATCAACAATGGATAATATATCGAGTGCGGGAGAGAGTATGAGCGTGCAGCGTTTAAAGTGTGGAAGTACTGACCTTACTTTGAGTTTGATTCCATAAAAAGTGACAAAAACATTAGCGTCCATCGTGCGTGGGAAGAAAACTTCTTTTTACAGCGAAAAAAACCCCTAAACTTCCGAGCAAGCACCGAGTAGCTACGACGTGATGGGAAACTCACAGAGACACTCGCGCGGATTCTTCAACTGACCGCAGCACACCTACACCAGGGTAACCCTCCGCCTACCCTGCTCCTGCTTTACAGGTGAAAATAGAGCAAAAGGACCGCTGAGTCTTTGACTTTATTTATTTTCTGCTGTGTTTTACTTGCATCTGTTTGAAAGAGTGAGTGAAAACACAAAAAATATTTTATTTTATGTGCTGGAATGTGTAGAAAATAGGTTTAAATGTTAAACTAATTTATTCAAGTCAGAGAATGTTGCATATAATTAAATGTTTTGCTTGATGCATAAAGTTAAAAGATTAAAACTGATAAAACAAGTTAAAAAAAGAGACTTTTCCATTTGATTACATTTTGTATGATGGATTATGTAGAAAAAGTAGAATTGGGCTGAAAGATCTATCACTTTATCACCTCTTCAGGTTGTAAATCGTGTTTTTAAAAAGTAACTAAGTAACTAAGTAATTAATTACTTTTGAAAATAAGTAATCAGTAAAGTAACGGGATTACTTTTTGGGGGGAGTAATCAGTAATTAATTACTGATTACTTTTTTCAAGTAACTTGACCAACACTGGTTAGCAGTTGGCATCCAAATAAAACAGCATGAATATATAATGTAACTGATGTGGGATTTTTTGACTCATAGAGGCTAGTTTTGATGCTGCAGATGAGTTTGCTCTGAGATGCAGCAGTGGTGAAAGAGAAGGAGGCATGAATAGTAAACAAGTCAATCCAACGACCTGCACAAAGCTATGTTAGCAGCACTAAGCTGTCAGATCCATGCTGCTCAGCTTGACTCATGCACTCTAACCCAGCCTGTCAGCCTGTTCTGAGTATTCAGCACTTTTTCCTCTGACCTTTCACATTAATAGATGTGTGTGCTACCCTAGCCCAACTGCATAATTACAGCTGCTTTCACAGTAGTGTCACAGGAGCACTACGCACGCTCACCAGAGGAATACAACCGGCGTGATTAAGGCTGATGAAGAACTAAAGAGTTTCCCATGATCATGTTTTCAATAAAAATTATCAAGTTATCAACCAGCCTTAGTTGTCATGTCCAGAATGTTCTGTAGATGACTACTTAGCAGCTGATGCTTCCTAGCATCTGTCCAGATCTCAGCTTTTGATGCAGTTGCCCTTGATGTATCAGGATCGGCCTTACAGTGGTTCTCTTCATACCTATCTGACAGATCTTTTTTTGTGGCTAGTTTTAAGTACAGATCTCCCCCTCCAGTTCATGTTGGTGTACCCCTTGGTTCTGTTTTGGGGGCTCTGCTGTTTTTATTGTATTCGCTCCCCCAGGACACAGACTGTTAACCTGTAAGGATCTCCTATCACTACTATGCAGATGATATTCACTTGTACGCCTAATTTCACCCAAATGAAATGCTTAAACTCCACAGTTTATGAAAGACTTTATTTTAGTTTAGTTTATGAGACACTGTTAAACAGTGGATGGCAGACAGTTTTCTTCAACTAAACCAAGACAAAACTGAAATAATTATCTTTGTGCCAGAAAAATGCACATCTGGGATAAAGGAGACACTTATACCTCTTAGTGCTGCTGCCAGGCTTCTGACAAAAAACAACACAATGTGACTCAAATGGGACTCCAATCCTCATGCAGCTACACTGGGCTCCGGTTTATTTCAGAGTGGAATTTAAGATTATTTTATTGACTTGGAGAGCTTTTCACAGACAGGCACCAGGTTATATCAGAGGGCAACTGCATCCATATGTCCCTGGCAGGTCCCTGAGGTCCTATGACCAGGGCCTGCTGATGGTCCCCTGCACTAAGCTGAAAACAAAGGGAGACAGAGCCTTCTGTTCAGTGGCCCCCAGACTCTGGAAATCTGTTCCTTTGGATTTGACACTGGTGGACTCTGTGGTCTCTTATGAAAACCAGTTACAAACATATCTTTTTAAATGTGCTGTTTTGCTTTTTATGCATTGTTGGATCTTGTAAAGCATTTTGTGATTTTATATCTTGAAAGGTGCTATATAAATAAAGCTTTACTTACTTGCTGTTTGACTGTAAATGAAGTAGACTTTGACACATGTACTGACACATCTGACTTAAAAGGAACCTGCACTGATTTTGCACATCAAAGCACTTTTCTTCTAGCACCTCTTTAACATACTGCGTTCAGAGGTTCAACTAAAGAGGAAGCCATGCGTCACACATCAGAAAAAATTACTAATGTCCCTCCACCTCACCGCTTTGAGTGCGTGCATATGCAGACGTCGAGAAGCAGATCCGGTTTGAATGTTTGCACGTTTTTAACGTCACTGTAGTTCCAGCTACACACAAAATGCAATGACGTGTTATCAGCGGCTGCACAATGATTATTGTGTGGAGGAAAGAAAAGGAAAGGAAAAACAGTAACATTACCCTACCTGCTCCAGTTTGAAGATGTGTTGGTTGAAATAGTGCTGAAGTCGTTCGTTGGCGAAGTTGATACAGAACTGTTCAAAACTGTTGTTCTCATAATCCTCAAAGCCAAAGATGTCCAGCACTCCTATAGACAGGATCTGGTGGAACAGGCAGACAGCAGACCTCAGATTTAATCAGCGTGATTTCTTTTTAAAGGAAGACTCTTCCCTTTGAAACACTGTAAACATGAGTAGAAATGCATGATGCTTTGACCAACAGCATCTTTATTTAGAGATGTTTCCCTTTACGTCCCACTTGCTCCAGCCTCTCACTTGCCCCCCGGGTGTCAGTAAGATTCATGTCATCATGCATCATTAATATGCACCATCTAAAGAAGGCATTCACTCAGAGAAGGCCTTTAATTATGAAATGGACTGTAAAAGCTGCTTCTCATTTAATTGAATGTTATTCAGCAGTGTTTTATTTCCCTCTGAAGGCTCATTTTTTATAGTTTGGCATAAAAAACATACAAGAACACATGGCATATATATATATATAATCTGGTATCTGAACATAAGAACAATGACCTTGATGGAAATTGCACCCTCATCGACCCCTGACAAACACACAGACAGATGATGTCAGTGCCAAGGGAGGCACTCACACGCACTCCTGTTTTCACCATTTCAGAGGACGCTGCATTGACTTACATTCATTTCCTGCAGGCTAAAGCACTGCTCATCAATACTCGAACCTTAAACTAAGTCCTCAGCCTAAAATCAAATGATTTACATCCTGTGGACTGTTTTTCCCCACAGAAAGGGGCAAATTCCCACAATGTGACTGTGTAAATAGATTTATGTCCCCACGATATGAATAAGACAAGTACACACATCCACGCACACACAGGCAGAGTGCTGGGACATCAGAGGACCATGGGGGGTAAACCGAGCTGAAGGGAACTTGATGCCATCTGCCCAAATGTTCCTAGCATACACACACACACACACAACGATCTGTTTTCCAATTCCTTCGATGCACCCACTGGGTTTGGCTTGCCAGCTGCCAACACACACACACACACACACGCACACGTATACACACATATCACACCCTCTGCCTCTAGGAATAAAACAAAAGGCAACAGAAATAGAAGAAAGAACAACATGGCCAATATTTACTCAGTGTAACGGTATAATCGTTTAATAATAATAATAATAATAATAATAATAATAATAATGATAATAATAGTTGTCTAACAAAAGTACTAAAATCAGGTTTAATTACTACAGTTCATAACAGCTCTGTTCCATTTAAGGGTATGAGCCGGTGGTGTAACCTAACTAATATTATTAATGACAATATTTGAAGGATATTTCTAATATGAATTTTGAGGGAGATCACTTTATTTGGACACTTGGACACACACACACACACACACACACACACACACACACACACACACACACACACAGGTGAAATCAAGACGACAATAACTGGAGGAAAGGCGATCTAATCAGAGATATCCAGTTTAGACCTTGTTAAAGGTGTCTGACTCTGTGTTCGTGGAGTGTGTTTTCATTCCTACCTTTGAACTGTCCTCCAGGTCCTTGTTGTTCAGCAGGGCATGGTTGGTCCTGAACACAATCCAGTCAAACAGCGCGCTGTACAGTGACTTGGCCATGGAGTCCCTCACTGTGCCTGCCTACACACAAACAAACACACACACAGACAAACAACGTGATCAAAAACATATGGATTTTATAATCTGAAACAGAAGCTAGCTCTGTGGATGTTTACCGCTTTCACTCACAGTCTTGCTCAAGTAACTTTTTTAGCTTTTTTTCCCCACTTGTTCTGTTACTGGATCATTGTAATGTTAAATGTGTAAAGTGGGCAGAGAAAACGTTCTAATAAAATCCTGCTGCAGCTGAAACATTTGATGGAAGAGATTAAACAGACAGAAAAGCAATGGAGAAAAATGAATCAGTGGATGGTGTTTTAAATCAAAAACTGCTCATAATTTGGCGATGGCTGCAACAAAAACCTCATCCAGATTTTTCTGAAAACAACAACATTTATTCAAACATTAACTTTGATCTGCCTAAAGACTCAAAGCACAGGAAAGAAGTTAGCCTGACTGCAAGAATAATCTACATACCAGAAGCTCCAACTTTAAATGACTGATGTTATGGTCTTCTTAGCTTAATCTCTATGCACACAAAAGTACTGAATATGCACGCAAAGACATTTTATGTGTAAACTCGTTCAGCTGCTAGTTAATACAGATATCAATTCAGCCAGTGGACACGATCAAGACAACCTGCTGAAGTTCAAACTGAGCATTAGAACGGGGCAGAGAAGTCATTTAAGTACTTTTAATGTGGCATGGTTGTTGGTGCAACAACAAACATTGCTGCAACAGTCAGACCGTAGTGTCAGAATTTGGTGTGAACAGCATGAAAGCATGGATCCATCCTGCCTTGTATCATCAGGTCAGGCTGGTGCTGGTAGTGTAATTGTCTGGGGAATTTTTCCTGACCCTTAGTGCCAACTGAGCATCCTTTAAACATCACAGCCTACCTGAGTATATTTGATGCTCATGTCTGTTGCCGTATGAACAAAGTGCACCCAATCTTCTGGTGGGATAACACACCACGTCACAAAGCTCAGATCATCTTAAACTGGTTTCCTGAACATGAGAGTGAGTTCACGGTTTTAAAACGACTTCCGCAGTCACCAGATTTTAATCCAACTGTCATGGTCCGGGTGAGTACGGGGTTTTTCCACTCCGCTGGGCTCCACCTTCAGGCAGAGACTCCAATCAGCTTCCACACCTGGTTCCAATCAAGTCACCAGCATATAAGACCAGCATTCACAACAGACCTCTGCCAGATCTTTTGCTAACTCACGTTAGTGCTACGCCGCCAAGCCCTTGTGAGAGCCCCTTAACTACTGCTTTTCTCCTCACCGTGTTTTCTTTGTCATAGGACCCACCTGTCAGTCGCACTTCCCAAGCTAAACTACTCACATCTCCGCCTGGATGCTGGTTCTGTCATCTGGTTGCTTCCTTTCCATCATTGGACTACACCTGCCTGCCTCCCTGCCAAGTCCCTCACTCCAAGTATATTCTGGATCCTCTCTGGATACTCCTCACCCGGAACCCCTTGGACACCCCCTCCTCGCATGACACTTTAAACTACAACGCTGACTGCGTACCTCCATCCAAGCCGCTGCCCCTTTTTCCATTCCCAGGATCCATCCGTGAAATCTAGCACCTAGTCATAGCACTCAGAGTTTCATGTTCATAGTTTGGCCTCACAATTCACAGTTCATAGTTTCCACAGTTCATAGCTTCCACAGTTTCCTGCTTTGTAAGTTCACTAGGCACTGTAAATAAAGCACTGTGTTCACGCCCGTTTTGCCTCCCTCTGTGTCTGCATTTGAGTGCACACACACAGCCTGGCCCTCTCGGCCCTAACACCAACAGAGCATCTTTAGGATGTGGCAGAGCAGGAGATTTGCATCATGGATGTGCAGTCGACAAATCTGCAGTAACCAGAGATCCAACGTGGTACTACCAAATATAATGGACACTAAGTGTATATGATCATGATTTAGATGAGCAGAGGTGACTGGCATTGTGTTTTTGCAATGCATTGCTAGTTTTTCTCTAGTTGCTAGCATTGATCCTAAGCATAATCAAAGTCAAAGTTAACTTTATTGTCATCTCTGCTATATACAGTACAGTATATAGAGAGACGTGCGACAAGGCTCCAGTTCCATTCAGTGCAAAAAACAACAATAAATATAAGAAGAATAAGAATAAATATACACTTAAGACTGAGGTAAAGATAAAAGGAATAAATATACATTTTAAAATTAGGGTAAAAAGGATCAATAACAGTCTAAGTTTCCAATTTACAGTTGAATCATTTAAAGTGACCTTGAAGTGGTTTAAAATGACCAGCGTAGCAGCTTTGCAGTTTACAGTATTGAGTGATTTAATGTTACAGACACGTGAGGATCAATCCTCTTATTTCAAACCTAAATTAATAACCTTTGTTCCATTAATGTATAACATGGTTATTTTATTTTTAGGCATCAAAACATCAGGATGTATAATTACAGCAACAGGCAACTGAAAAGAGCCAGCAGTCAACAATCAGAAGTTGCTTAAGGAAAAATAATCGAGCTACTTGCTTGAGTAAGATTGAGTAAGTTACCATCAATGTTAACAGCCTATCAGTGGCTGTGCTACTGTAACTTAGAAAAGGCAATGTACCCGAGGCTCCTGTTATGAATAAACTGTTAGGCAGTATAACAACAGCCACTTTGTATTTAAAGGGCAAACAGAGCCCCTGTTTAAGTTCCCTGTCTGCTCAGAGTTAGTGGTCTTATGTTTTGTAGGCTCGCTGTGCACAGTGCTGTAATACTTTTGGAGTTTTCAGTCATGAGCCAGAGCCTTAAGTATCTCCAGACCTACAGATTAGTATTTGCACAACATTTTTTATAGTTCACTTTGTGATCCATTAAAAAAACCCAACCCACTGTGCCTCAATGAGCAAAACAGCAACTATTCTTTCTCTTTAGAGACGATGAAAATCATGCTAAGCTAACATAAGCAGACCTGACTTGGACACCAGAGCATGTTCTCTGTCACTAATAAGTGTTATGATTGAACAGGGAGTGTAATGACACAAAGGAAATCTGCTTCAGCTAGGTCAAATATTTTTATGCCAGGAACCCCAAAATATTTGTGCAATACCCCAATCCGAAAAGGCTGCTAAGTGTGATCCAATCAGAGAGGATTTCATCTATGGGACAATCAAAAAGAATCACAGAATCAGTTGTGTTGTTGTAAATAACTCTCTCATCTTGATGTAGGTTTATCCCTCACAGAGCCTTATGTCATGTGACTATCGAAAAGCCCTATGGCAAATTCAAGTCAGTCAACTTCACAATTCAACATATATAATGCCTAAAAAAAAGTTGCCTCAAGGTACTTTATATTGTAAGGTAAAGACCCTACGTTAATTAAGAGAATACCCCAACAATCAGAAGACCCCCTATGATCAGGCACTTAGTGACAGTGGTAAGGAAAAACTCCCTTTTAACAGGAGGAAACCTTCAGCAGAACCAGTTATTCTTATACAGTCCTTTTCTACTCTCGTTTTATAAAGTGATGGATACAACATGTTTAAGTGCTTTCTATGTAACATTCATACACAGTCATGCTCCAGTGGATGCATCGGAGAGCAGCCCAAATATCCTTGGGCAAGATAGTAACCCCAAATATTCCTGGCAGGCAGACTGGAATGATCGAACATTTACCATTTTTTTATGGGATGCACTAATACCAGGTTAGCTAAGCATTTATTGAGATAAAAACTAGATTCTGGCAGATAGGATCTGGACACTCAGTATTCCTACACATGCAGTTTTAGTCCTATAACAGTTATATGCAGAATGTAGATAAATCAGAAAGCTACCAGTATTGTTAGCTAACTATAGCAGTTTGCTACCTAGCAATTAGGAGCACGGCGATCCACTGTCTTCAGAATATCAATGGCATTCATTGCCTTCGAGCAGCAAGAAGTAAAATAACTGCTGGTGCAGGCTCACAAGTTAAGCCTTTCTCAGCTTTGAGGGGAGCAGTTGAAATGACTTCCTATGAGAGTAAAGGTTACTACTGATTACCATGAGGGAGGTGTCAAAAACATTTAGAGGGTTAGCTAGGTGTTCTTCCAAAGGAGGGCATGTTTTTCTCAGCAGGGGTGTTGGTCTCCGAGTATGTCTTTTTGCTTTGCTGCTATGTTAGTGTTCTCCTCTCAGATCATACACTTATTGTTGATATCTGTGGGCTAGCTGAAACCATAAGAGATGATAGTTTCTACTAAAAGTTTTTTGGGCCTATTCTAACCACTATTTTAATAACTGCAGAGGCCGAGCACACCAACGCAGATGCACGAAGGACTGAAAGTCTTGCAGCAAACCACTATGATGAAGCAAAAACGTGCATTTTTAAAAGCTGCCTCCTCTCTTTTACATTATTGATTGCTTGTGATATATTTTTAGCAGGCAGGCCTGTGACGTTTCTGTGCCCACAGACTTATGTAAGATTGATATGAATAATACAAAAAGAATCACAATTTAATTGCTGCAGCAGGAACTTGGGATTGGCAGATCTGAAGTGAACATTTGACATGCCCACTGAGCACGTGTCGTCTCTGTATTTTGCCATGTCACTTAATTATTCATAAAAATGGGACAAGTTAGGAACTAGAAGGGAATATGGCTGGAAGCAAATGCGTAGAAAATGTTTCACTCAATGCCCACCTAAGCAACAGATGAAATAATTAGCAGGACTTTATCGGAGGCTTTTGGAAAGTGCAGCAATACGGACTGTTAAACTGGGTCTTAGCTGGTGTTTCTGATTATAAAGCCCTGGAAGGGGAACTTGTTGTTTTCTCTGTCTCCATCTCTTTCTCTCGTTCCTCCTCCTTGAAAAACCACAGGAGGCGTGAAACACCAGCATGAGCTCACACTGCACGTGGCCTGCTAGCTTCCTCGCTGCAGGATGTTTTATCTAGGTATTTCACCACAATATGCCAGTATGCATATGTTTTTCATTTGCATTTATGTACTTGTTATCTGTGTCAGTGCCCATATATGTATGTTTACTGGGTGTTTTTGATGCATTTTACAATCCATCACCAATAGGGGAGTGGTTTTATACTTCTCATCATCATATAGCTTAAAACTATCATAAAGTGACGCCACATGAATGGAAGCCATTTGAATGAGGGTCTGATTATTCCCCACCATCAACGCCTGATCCCCGCACATACACTTCTCTTTCAATATGTCTGTCTTTCAAACAGGAAGAAGGAAGTGGTAGAGTCAAATAATCTGTAGCCACGTCAAAATTGTCAAACCGCTTGCCTTATCGTGACCAGCATGGACCCACGCATGCTTACAGACACACACACACATGCATGCAATCAAGATCTCACACATGTACACACTCGCTTCTAAACCCAGACTAAATCACACTGGGGTCAGAGTTATGTGCATCCAGCTTGGATAACAAAGGATATCTATAATAACAGCTATTTAATAAAGTCCATTAATTTTTTCCTGCTCATCCAATTGAGGGTCGTGACCGGGCTGGAGCCTTGATGTCAAACAAAATCTTTTTTCTTTATTTCTTTTGTTACAAAACAGTATTTTTGAGCAGCAGATGGCCTGTGTGCCTGAGATGACCGTACCCCCTTTTTATGACATCACATTCTTGACCAACAACCCTTCTTTTTTCTTTACGTTTCACAACTTAAAAAACGTAAAAAAAAAATATCCTGCTTTCACTATTAGCTTACGTCTGACAGCTAATGTATATATAAAGATGGTTGAAATGTTACTGAGATACTGCTCAATGCAGGCTTCAAATTTCCACACCAAACTTGTGTGAGTTACCTTTTTGTGTGACTGGCTTTTAAACTATGTTTAAACTACGTACAACTAAGATAGTAAAAAATCTGCAGCTCAAAACAGATTTCTGCTGAAAGAAATGTTCTACTTTCAGCAAAAGAATCTGAAAACAATCTGTCAAACTCTGAATATGCATGTTTATAAACAATGTCCAAAACATATTTTTGAATGTGAAACCTTAATATTTAGTTAGACATGACGAACAGTAATTGCACTATTTCTCTATTTGTGGCACAGCCAGCTTAAGTAGTAGGAGTAGTAAGTCATAGTAGTAGTAGTAAGTAACTTCTTGAGGAAGCTTGAATGACAGAACAATAGCTGCCAAGCACAATCTTCCTGCTTGAGCTGGGTTTTACTTTTACTCTCATTATTCCTCTATGATAAACCCCAAGAGCTACATGATTCAACCAGAGATCGTCCACTCAGGTTCGGGACTGTCTGCGATAAAGTTAGAAAACCAACATCTTCCAATCCGCAGCTTGCTGAGGTTCAGCAGGTCGAACACCTCATCCAAATTTCCCCACCTCCACTGCGGGTAGATGGGACAGCTGCCTAGCACATTTTCTCAACCTTTCTTATCCAAGCAGGAAGAAATCATTTCTGAGAAGAACCAGCAACATTTGCCAGGTTCTTTTTTCCACATTTCCTTTGTATAAAAACAGGCGTGTTATGGATTCCACAGGTGGCCTCGACTCGCTCCCACGACCCTCCGTCAGATCGGGGCAGGTTTTCACTTCTAATTTTACGTGGAGTGTGATTTTCTGGCATTATGCTTTTACTGATGCCGCAATGAGTGGACACGAAACTGGGGAAAGAGTGTGGGGGGATGACATGCGGAAAATGGCATGGCCTCTGGTATTTGATTTAGTTTAAAGGCTGAATTAAGGATCGCTGTTATAATGCTTATGGTGGATCCATTATACTTTTCCTTATTCTCTGTGACACATATACTCTTACAGCTGAGGATGCCCATCTTGAATGTAGCCAAACGTTCAAATAATGAGGACAAACAAACTCTATGAGCCAAAACCTCAGGCTTCAGACTCTAAACTCATTTTTTCAGACAGTTTTTTTCTGCTCTTGGCCCTGTGCGATACTAGAAGAGTAGATCTCCCTAATATGGTCATTCCCCTACAGAGGCCAGGCTGAATGACACAGTGCATTTGCAGCAACATCCATGTAAAGCTAGCTAAAAGCTAAACTGAACTCTTTACCTCCTGAAAGGCTACAAGGAGTAACCCTTGAAACACTTTTTCTGAACTGAGTGGTTTCTTTCGTATTAGACCTGTTTAACGAACAGAGGTTAGTGAGGGTGGTCTCTGCCTGTGCAGAGTTTTTCTTGGAAAAACCAAGAAACTATTCTAATGGTCATCGAGCCACGTCTTTATTGACATAAACTGAGGTGTTAAACGTCGTCTTTATGGGGTAAAGAGTTAAAGCTAGCATGAAGTCCACCAGTTTGTCCAAACTTGTGCCTTATTTATATATGTAATATTAATCTAATGTTAAATGTTAATTTCATCATTATGAAACATTTTAATATTGTTTTAAAAAAATATTTTTAATAAAATATGTTTGCGGTCTACATATATAGTGCGAAGTAGTAATCATTATCTGTTATGTGCTGCTACTTGATAGATAACAATGTTCTGTACGCAATCTGAATTAGAGCAATAAACCGAGTCTGCCCTGTCTCCATGGATTGCATAAATCTTGGCACAAATTAAAAGTAACATGTTATATATGACACGTTTTTCTTTCTTTGAGTGGATAGTTGAGGATTTCCTATAATGCTAATCTGCTGTTGTTTTCGTTTTTTTATTATTTTTTTTACCACTTCCTCCACAGATGACATAGTACCTGAAGGTTTCTGCAGGTACCCGTGAATCCTTTTATCTCTTGCTCTTCTCGAGATACGACCACCTCAACAAGGACAGAGGGGGAAAACACCAGAAGCCAGAAGCGAACATCATTTAATCAGAAATGCAGCTCTAATCCAGGAATAGAGTTCTGATCACATCGTCTGAGCCTGTCTCACACAGCCAGTCCAAAAATAAGTGAATTTATGCTTTGAAACATATGCGACTGGAGGAGAAAGAGACAGACAAACAGACTGAGGCAGGATCGTGTTTCTGGCCTCTGTGCTGTATATTCCAGTGGAGGTTGCACATTCCTAAGACAAGAACACATGACTGAAGCAACGGGGGTGTGGGAGAGTGGGAACAACCATTGTTGGGTGAAACTAGGCTGTGGATCAGATGGAGAGGTGGAGCTTAACGGGGTTACAGGCAATCAATGTGTAGCATTTCCTTCCTCAGACAAAAGGCCCTGAAGCCACAAGCACAGAGCAGGACTATGCAGTGCTTTGCTGAGCTTGGAGGGAGAGATAAGCAAAATTCACTGAATATTAATATTCAGCAGCACTCTGATGCCCTTCAGTGGAGTTTATCTAGGTCAAAAGAGGCAACAAAGAGGTAAATTCTTCAGACTGTGAGTCTAAAGAACATGGTTAACTCAAACCGCCACTGCTTGGCTTAACAGGAAACAGGAAGTTGCAGAGGAAGACCCCTATCAAAAGAGAATGCCACAACAAACTCCCCAGACAAACTCTAAAGCAAGCAAACACAAACAAAGAATCTCCAGTACAGATGACGCACTTCAAAACAAAACGTTCAGCAACAACGTGCTTTTACTGAGACTCACTGGATGTGATGAAGCCACGCTCCTGCTGACACCACAGAGCAGCGCCATCAAGAAGCAGAACAGATTGTTTTGCTGCATTTTCTTAAATGTGTCGTGGCACCGAAGGACTAGAGGTTCATAGAAGATTTAGCAGCTTTAGACGGTGAGACAAAGCCACTGCATTTGGGGCACGTGTCTCACTCTGGTGCGGTTACCTCTGCAAGCTTGTAGGGCACTATGAGCCTTTCTCCAACAGTCACCGTCTTCCTGGTTGTCAGTGCTTCAAGAAGCATCTCCTCCTTCACCTGTGCACAAAAGAAAAGCAAGAATAAAAGTGTCATTTTCAAGGAAGACATCAGGGCACTCACTACTGGACTTATTAACAAATAATCAGTGATGACAAAGGGATATCACCCACAATAGCTATAACACAGGATCACTTCTACTCTATCAGTAAAATGTAACCTGAAATGAGATTTACTGTTTATTTTACAGGCAATGATGATGATAACATTGATTAGGAGACTAATGAAATAAGACATTCAGCAAAGCTGGGGGGGTTTACAGGAGACAGATTGCAAAGATATGGGAGCAGAGATATGGTGACTGACTATGTATCCTACAGTTCCCACAGTGAGGTTGCACTAGGTACACAGAATAAAGGCCTTTTAAACTTAGTCATTATGCATGTTTCACCAATATGTCCCTCGTGGTACCTATTACAGCCATTTAAAGCCACATTATACCATATATTCACACAGCATTCATACAACCGCGGACAGTTTGGAACCAGCGGTGTCTTTGGACTGTGGGAGGAAACTGGAGTACCCAGAGGAAACCCACACAGGCTCAGGGAGAACATACACACTCAGCTCCAGCTGGCTGGGAGGTTCAAACTGATGACCTTCTTGCTGTGAGGTTACAAAGCTAACCGCTGTATCACTATGCAGCTAATTTATAAGTTTACCCAATCGGTACTCTTTCACTCATTTGATGAAATGTCAGCAAGTCCAAAACAGACAATCCCATTTGGTTCTATTACCTATACGCAGATGATTGTTTGATTCAGTTGTAGTGTTTGTCACATATTGTCTGTATGTATTTAGCTGACCATAACTCTGACATCTCTGCCGCTTTTAACCAACGTAGCTGACACAAAAGCAGCACACATGATATTCAGTACAGTACTATATGACTTTCCATTTGAGTTTGTGTTCACTCTAAAAATGGCCCCAGACAAACCAGCGATGACAGGGCCACACTGGGAGAAGCAGATGTCACTGCACACATCTCCTCCATCTACGGGGATTATGGGCGTGGGCCGAACAGCTGCTCCTGAGACTGTGTGTGTGTGTGTGTGTTTCCGCGTGTGTGTGTATACATGTGAGAACAAGCCATCGCAAGGCTGCCTGATGTCTTCATGTTTAAAGAGCAAGGGTGTCAATGTTATAGTTAATACCATTATGGATCTATTTCTGTCAGTGGCCTCTAAATGCTTTGACATAAATTTGGGGGGGGGGGCAGGACAAGTCAACTCTGCAGTGAGTGGGTTGGTGGGGAGCGGGGGGCATAATCAGACCTCATTTCACACTGCCTGGTAATCCCTCCACAAAGAGCAAAGCCTATTCTGCAGCTCAGTGATTGGTCTTCAACTGGTACATTTCCATGTATTAGTTGCTTGGTGACAGGCGCGATGCCCTGTCATGATCACAGATCTTAATACTCTAATAATCAGAAGTTTGTAAGCACCAGTTTGGGGCCAGTGATTCTGAACTGAAGTCAGCCATTTTTTTGGAGCACCTTTAGATCCTAGTGAGGACAAAAAGTAAAAGCAAACACAGCAGAGCCGCCTGATCTGAGCATGACGGTTTTCCAGAGACATTGCACACAAAGAATCCTGAATAGAACTCTATAGGAAAATATGAGCCAGTGATATTGCATCTGCATATTAGAGGTTCACACAAGTTTCAGCTGTGAGGTGGTGGGCATATCCACCTGTTACTGAGCCACAGGTAAGTGTGCCTTCTAGGTAGGGCTGGGCGCTATGACCCAAAATTCATATCTCGATATTTTTTACCTGGATGGCGATATAAGATATATATCTCGATATTTTTTTTTTTAAAGCCATAAGTTAAGAACAAAAAGAGAGTTCTTAGTCACACTGTGTCCCAGCTGTCACACGGGCACTTTTATTTACATACAGCGTAGATGTACA
Organism: Aulonocara sp. 'chitande type north' Nkhata Bay; assembly: GCF_057382095.1. Taxonomy (NCBI): domain Eukaryota; kingdom Metazoa; phylum Chordata; class Actinopteri; order Cichliformes; family Cichlidae; genus Aulonocara; species Aulonocara sp. 'chitande type north' Nkhata Bay. Next base: position 21,937,058 of record NC_141350.1, on the reverse strand, counting down.
TGAAGAAATTACTCAAAAATAAATTATCAGCATTTATTAAATAATCATGGTCCATAAATAAAAGAAAACAATGTTGTTTTTGTGCATAACAAAAAGCTCACAATTGTGCAGTCAAAATGTAAACTAATAGACGCTGAGCATAATAACAAAGAGACAGATTTCACAGCTGCACCACGTCTCTGAACAGGTGCCATTTGTGGTCCTTATACACACACAGTACGTATCACTCCGCGAGGCTCCTCCTCGGTAGCCGTAATCCTCCGACAATCCATCAAGCGGTGCAGCTCCGTAGCTTAGCAAAGTCATATTAAAACATTTTTTGACAGATTGCTGAGCGCTGTGTACCACATAAAATCGGTTCGCAGTCAGTAAGCACAACCAGAATTCATACATAAGGTGCACTGTCGATTTTTGAAAAAATGAAAGGATTTTAGGCCGTGCAGCCCCTCCGGGCTGCATGTCATTAGCGCGGTTAGCTCGTTAGCGCGGTTAGCTCGCTAACACGTTGACGCCGCCCAGCCCCACACACGGTAACTCGCTAACGGAGATTTTCCGCTTTCATCTTGTCATTGCCTGCAGGTGAAGCTATGGGGGAGGCGGAGTTGTGTTCAGTGAAGGAGAGGCGAGGCCAAGTAACGTTGCGTAGAGACAAAAGTGGACGAAAGAGAGGCAAACCTGCGGCTCCACAAGTATAATTATAACGTAACATAGACTATATCGATATAAACGATATTGTCACATCTTATATCTCGTATGAAAATATATCGATATTTTTAAAAAACTCGATATATCGCCCAGCCCTACTTCTAGGGGTGGGGGAAAAAATCGATACTGTGTAGTATCGTGATATTTTTTTTGCTAATAATGTATCGATACAGGGACAGCAGAAATCGATATTTTGTTACAAAAAAAGTTTTTGTGCTCTGACTTCAGAGCATGTTGATCCTTTTTCTGAGCAAGAATCCTGACATTCCTTCACTGTCCAAATATGTTTAACTTTTTTATGGCAGCAATAAACATGACAGTTTACTTATTTTAATTTAAGACACGTTTTATTTTAATTACGTTTTAAACTTTTTTATTTAATGTAAAATTATATTTTGTTTATTTACTTTCAAATTCTTCAGTTGCTGAATGGGCTGCATAGTTTTCATAAATTGCATAGTTCAGAATAGCTATAATTGTACCAGATGGTTGCATTCAGTTAAGTTGGACTAGACTGTAATACAAACCGTTCAGTTTGTCAACAATAAAACTGACTGAAATGAGAGAAAGACTGAGTGTGAGAATTTGATATTAGATAAAATGAATATTGATAAAGTTTACCTTTATGTACAGAATCTGAATATTGCAAAATATTTTTAAAAATTGCAATAATATCGTATCGTGCGTTAAGTATTGTGATAATATCGTATCATGGGATGTATGGTGATTCACACCTCTAGTGCCTTCTATTCTCTCTCAAATCTGCCATTCTTCTCCCAAAACCCTCAAACTCCTGCTCTCAGGTCCTATACTCTAGCACCATACTCCATAGCAGCTTTGCTAGTAAAGGTTCAAATATGTTTCCACTGTTTCCACTCTGCATCGGTCAAGTTCTTGTATTTCTCTGAATGTTTAGTCTCATAATGATAATTCAAATTGTAATCCTTAAACATGGTAATCTGCTCTCCACAAACCAAGCAGATGGCTTTACCTCTGACTTCAGTAAACGAATACTTAGCAGTTTATGTGTTTGTTAAAAACTCTGCATGCGGCATCAATCTATCTTTTTGTGCGTGTCAGCTAAAGCCTGTTGGGGCTAGAAAACACACTTCTCATGAGCGTCAGTTCCATTGCTTCCACAGTGAGACTGCAGATGCATGAGTGTAAAGAAAACTTTCAGTAGCCTTCAAAATAAAAGCAACAAAGTTATATTGTGATTTCACCCTGAAACAGAATTTCTGGTGGGGGGGGGGTGTATGAAAGAGTAATTGGCAACCGAAACAAGACAACTGCAAGATTTAGGTTTGAGTCCTGACTTCCTGTTGATGTGTGGCGGGCTGGTCAGGGACACTCACGGGGCAGGAGGTGGTCAGGAGGCCGTATAATGCCCAGGTCTGTTTTGAAAGGACTTTAGGCTTTCCCTGTCAACATTATTTATCACCATTAATGTCTAAATTGACAGTGTGATTTTGCATTAATAATATGCAAAGCAGTGTAGACCATCGTCAACCTGTTGTAGGCAGTGTCAAAAATGTGTGAACCAATCAGTCTGTGGTAACTGGACTATTATTGGTACTTTAGCATCCTGCTGACAAGACACAATTTAATAATCTGCAGCCTTTTTTGATCTGTCCAGGTCCACTTTAACCTACACAGAGAGTCCTCCCCATCAAGCTACGTGCTGTTTATTGAAAGATTGCACACATTGTTGGATCCCCAGAATGCTTCACTGTAATCAAATGCCTGGAGAAACACACAGTAACGCAGTGCCATGCATCTCACATACGTTTTCTCCTATGCAGACACACTATCATGGTTCAAAGATCATTTGAACTGGGCTAAAAGTGACACCTGGTAGCCCGTCTGTGTCCTAATGGAGATCTTTTTATTACATATCAAAACCCAAAACAACACGATAGCTGCTTTGGGTTTGAAAAAGGGTCCTGGATGCTTACAGGGCCCCTCTGTTTGCAGTTTGCAGTTTCCTCCAGGAGCCCCAGGTTTGCCTGCCAGCAAAAACATGCAAGGTTGAGTCTTCTGTTACTGCGACCAAGCTTACATCTGGAGTTGATCCCACTGCTCCTTGTACTTACAGAAGGATGAGTTAAATGCAGAGAATGAGTTTCCCTACTGGAGTCAATAAAAGATATCTATCCTCTTATCGTAAATGTCCAGAGTAGATTAATATCTGATGCTGTTAGTAAGTTAACATCAGATATAAGAATAAACTGTGGCAACTGGTTATTGTAAGGGCAGAACGCAAAGGTTAGACAGCTGGTTTTCATATTCAAAACTAAATGCAGCAATTAAAAAGCAAAATAAATAGCGAATGTCTAAAATAAAGAAGAAAAAGAAAAAAATAGACAAAAGAAAAACTGTTTTTAGCATTCAATTACCATCAGCAGTTTCAGGCTTCAGCGCATTTATTCAGACAGAAAGCTTCTCTCTGTAAGCTGGTTTCCAGTTTGCACAGAAATGTTTCTGGTTAGGTCAAATTACTCAACTCCAGACCTCAGAGGATCCAGTCTGTCAACTGTACATCAGCCTGTACAAGCTCTACTTCCTCTTCCTGTTTCACCTCCACAGGAAACAGGAAGTGGCACTTGGCTTTATTCCCATTTGTGCGTCAATCTACACAAGGTTCTCTTTGAAAGGTGCTTTGCATTAATATGCCACAGCAGCAGTGAGTGCAGCAGTAAACATACCTCATCCTGCCCGAAACCATTTTACACATCAAACGCTGGACATTCATGCAAATTAGGACTCATTTAGAGCCAGAGTTTGCCTTCAAGCAGTCCTAGCCTCACATGACTCAACATGAGACTCCCTTCAGCTGACCTGAACAACCTCTTTAACCATTTAACAGACTCTCTCACACAGTGCCTTAAAGTAAAACCATGCACCATCAATAAAACATAAGTGCTAACGAGTTTTGATGGTGCCTGTCTGTAGTCTAGACACTCATTCAGATTCTTAGCGTAAAGCTAAGCTTGCAAGGATGAAACAACATCACCAATTTGCATAGGTCATACTAATTCAGTATATCTATATCTAAATCATAGGCAGATCAAGGAGCTTGTAGTTCTACTGCCAAGCTTCAAAGGGTAAATATTTAAACTCAATCTTGATTCCCAGCAGGTCCTGTTATTTTTCTAGACTGTGTACATTAAATAACACTACAAGTAGTATTTAAACGTAAACTCTTAGATCACCTAATCTGTCACAGTCTTTAAACTTCTCTGCCTACCCGATTCAATGGTCACATAATGAATGATAATATTTTCCCATCATCCAACCAAAAGACTGCATCTCACAAATGTTAATGCTTAAGATCCACTCAAAACAGGGATTCATTATGAGCCCATCTTTCAGGTCAGCACTGTGCTTTCTTTCTTTCCTTCTCTTTCTTCGTGGCTTTTTAAGAATATCTTATAAGACCCAAGAGACAGACAGCCAGAGGCTCTGCATCAAATAACAGACATCCAAATAAACTTGAACTTAAAAAACTGACCCCTGAGCATGTGGCCTACATGTGGCTCAACTCGCCGCACTGCCACTCTGGATCCCTGGGGGAAACAAAGAGACCAGCCTGGATGTTACAGGCGAACACTCCACAGTCATAACATCCCCGCTGTGCTGTTGACAGGAGTCTCCGGCACACTTCGGACATTGTTTTGTCACCGACTCAACAAGCGCATCCGGCTAATTGTTGCAGTTTGTAACAGGGACTGGGAAATGACACGTCCAAGCAGCATGTGGGTATTTCAGCTGTCCTTTCTATGTATGTGTGTGTGCATGTTTGTGTGTGTCTATGGTCTGATTTCAACGTCAAGAATGAGTCCAAATGCAGCTCAACTTCATAAACTTATAAACACTGTGTGGCACATAAACCCTGCCAGTAAATGTTTTTGCAGGTCTCTATTTTCCCCAGGAGAGTTAAAGAGTCACCAGCAGTTGAAATTCCACAGACGCTTAAAGTCATGCAGTACTGAACAGGTGAGTGAAAGAGCCCGCAGCAGAGTAACAGGCTTCACCCGCACTCAAATGTTGCTAAAGGTTAGCACTGTTTAGTAGGTATCTACGTCTGGGTGATGTAGTTTGTGGACGAACCTTTCTAACCAAGCTAGCTCGCCTTAGCTGACAACATACTGTATGGTCACATGTGGTTCCTAAGAAACAAGATGGTAATGATCATGATGCTCTGCTTTTTAAGTTGGGATTTTAAAAGCACACCTGCAAATTAGTGGGTGCTATCTTTCTTATACAGTCTGTGTATGTACACAAGAGCATCTTTTAAAATGTGTTAATTTTACATTATTAAATGTTAACAAAACAAAAAGATGGTTATAAAATATCTCAGTCATTAGATTACAAAAAGGAGGAATAACAAACAAACATTCAACTGCTTTGTTTAACACCAAAAGTGTAGTTTACTCAGAGCCACTACAGTCAAAATAAGAGTGACTTCCTTTGTTCTATAACGCCCTTCCATATGCATATGTTGAAAACACAGGATGGGTGGAGCTACCAACAGAAGGAAGAGCTTGGGTGAAAGTGGCTTGCAAAGTGGCTTGCACATGCACAGCAACTATAAGCAGGTTAGACAGTAGATCCTAACATAACATTTGCCAGCTGGATGCTGAGGTGGATGTCAGCTGAGCCACCAGCTGATATGGCTGGGACTGAGATCAGCTGGACTGCAGCGACTGCTGCAGAGCTTGACTTCTGCCTGGCGTGAACTAATGTTATTCTTGAGTCTATTTTTAGTCTGAGTTTTACTGCAACAGTCTACATTATTTTTGCTGAAATCAAAGGCTGGATGAACTCTACTTGAACTTCATCTTCAGAGACAATGTGCTCCCAGTATGAAAACAAATGGCCCGAGTGTAATGCTGAAGAAATGACAAAACAAGCCAAAAACAACCGTTTTTTGGTTTTTAAAAGGGAGCGGAATTAAAGAACAACAGTTGTTAACAAACAAATGAATCACAATGACCCTTAACAAAGCTTTTATCTGTATTTAAAATGCTCCTACAATAACTTAAATATGATTAAACTTTGCAGTTAAAATTGGGACAGTAACAGGGACTCATTGTTCCTGGTGGGAGAGCAACAACAGACCAGGATAAGAGCTCTGAAAATAACCTCTACACAAACAGTACTTTGTGAAAGTACTGGATGGGTGGACGGCTCTTTGGGACCTGAAGCACCTCTTAACTTCCGCTGTCACCACAAGCTGTGCTTGTATACCTATATCCTCAGCTCTCTAAAAGGCTTTTTGTAAAACCCACATTGTGGGAGGAATCACATTTTTCTCACAGCTTTCAACAAAAACAGAGCATAGAAAAACGCCTATTTGCTCGAGCGGATGTTACTTATTTTTAAAGTTCATGAAGTCTGTGAGAATAAAAAAACGGCAAAGAAGGAATTTTGGGAGAACAAACAAGTCCTGTGGTAAAGTTCTGCTCCAATTCTTCATTTTTTTATTACTCTTCAAAGTATCAAGAGTTTTGCATTTCAGCCTAAAGTCAGCACCATAAATTCCTCAGATTTCTTAATGTGCAATTTTTCCATTTGATTTTCACAGAGCAATGTTGGATATACACAGCTCTGTGACATTTATTGATTCAAAGCATAAACTCATGTCTGCCAAATCAACTTTAATGCTGCTGATTCAGTGTTGGCGGACAGATGTCACGATCTGCACCATGCCGCTCACCTCTAGCAGCTCTGAGACGATGGGCAGGACCTCTGGGTTGCAGATATCGATGGAATCATCCCTGTAGGTCTTCTTCTTGTAGCGGATGTTTCCCAGGTGGAGGATGGCTGACAGCAGGGAGAAAATCCTGAAAAGGAACAAAGGTACTTTTCTTTATCACATCAACAAACTCCACCTTCTTACTGAGCAGGCTTTACAGTGGATATTAGGGCATCATGAAAACGTATTTATACTTAAATACATATTGTAGGGACTGAAAAACTGAAGTAATTAATCCTATCGATTAATTTCCAAGAACTGTGGTTTACAAAACATAGGTATTAATATGAAGCCCTATAGAAATAATTTTGGGAAATTTGGGAAAATGTATTTATTTTTTATATATTTTATTATATAATTCATATGCTTTCTTTTCAAGAGTAAGATAAGAATACACGCTTCTTTTTTTAGCTAAAGCTAAAAAATTACACTTTGCAATAATTTTTTTTAGCTAACAGTTAGTTCAGTTAGTGATTTAAATCTTAGAAAGACTGTAAAAAAGTAAACAAGAAAGCACAACATGCTCTGAGCTGCTGAGACAAGCTGAAGCACCTTGTGAGAGACTAAAAATGCTTTGTGGTGAAAACATCAAGAGGAGCAGGGGTACTGAGGGAGCGCTAGTCTGCTTTAGTGTGGTAACATTATCATAGCTAGACAATTCCCTGTTTTTTGTCCCAGTGCATAGGTTTCTTCAAAAAAATAAAATAAAATAAAAAAGTACTGAGATAAGTTTCTAAAAGCGTTCAGACTCTGACTGTTGGCTTGTAGTTCTTTAATCTTACTCAGTTTTACACAAGAACAGGTTACAAGCTAATGGTTGTAGCCATGCAGCTAATCTTACTGTTTGCGTGTTGTGGGCAGGAAGCCAACCATCTCCATAGCCAGCTGCAGCCGCTCAAAGTCGTGTTTTAGATCTTCTCCTTCCACTGTGAAGCAGTCCTGCTGGTGTCAGGTGGAAACACACAAAAACAGACGAACACATAATCACTACAAAGCACATAAATTCAACAAAAACAAGATTCTTTATATTGTATCTGTTATTAAAGTGTGTACCAGAAGCTAAAAGACAGCATGCTGTCTTTTTGTGACACTAAGCAGGGTTTCCCCACAGAACTTCTAATATAAAATGTGCCCGATTTCCTCAAATTATCAAAGAAAGTTGCAAAATAACACTGAACCCCAATAACAAGACCTCAGCTCTCCTGATGAGATTTATTTTAAGTGCTTTTTCTAAAAATGCAATTAAAATAATTGTGAATTATTGCAATTTTCTAACGTATGTGCAAAAAGTCAAAGATTAAAATATTAGATATTTGTGTCTTACTAATGTGCTCTATTTATAAACTTATTGGACACTTCATTAGGTACACCAGTTCAACTACTTGTAAAAACAGACAATAACAAAGAAGCAATTCAATAAATCAAAATGCGACAGAGACTTAATTTTTATGCAAGTGCCTTTGAACGCAGCATGACTGTTGCTGCAAAATTAAAAAAAACTGCTGCTCTATTGGGATTTTAGCACAGAATCATCTCTAGGGTTACAGAGAATGGTCAGAAAAGAAAATATCCACTGAGCAGCATTTTTTTGTGCCAAAATGTTGATGCTAGCCATAAGAGAAAAAAGGCCAGACAGAGCATCACGTCAAGCATTGAAGCAGATGAGGTTTAGCAGCAAAAGACCACCCCTAGGAAATAGAAAATAATGGCAGCAGCCAGTTTAACCCTCAGCCTCCTAGTAAATGCACCTATGGTATAAATTTGAAACTCCTGCGTCACTTCATTCTCAAGTTATCAGATTCATAAGATTTTCAGAAAACGTAACCTCTGACCCCTGAACTTGAGGCCGAGGTTACTCAGATTTGAACTCGTCCGAGATTTTCAGTAGTAGTCCTACGTCTCTTCATTCTGGAGTTCTCACATTCGCAAACTTGGGTGTCTATCTCGCCCGGCCTCCTGCCTGCCCGCCCAGCAGGGTGACGACAATATCCCATCAGCCTTTTATAGCCTCCCTCAAGTTGAATCTTGCGTCTTTAGATTCATAAGTCAAGTCTAACATGAGTTTATGTGACACATGGCAGTTAATTATGAGAAAAGCACATTCACTGGGTTGGACCACAATGTAGAAACTGAACTTTAAACTGTTTTATAATCATGGTCATCAGACTCAGCTAAGCAACTAACAGCAATTATTTATAGAAACTGCACATTCCTTTGTGTAATGAATGTAAAAGAAAATACAGTTTACAGGGTTTATTTCAGCTGTTGAAGGGGGAAACCCTGCGAAGTGAACACAAGTACATTCCTGTGTAATCATGAGCCATCGCACAGTGTTTGAAAGTGTTTTAACAATTAATGAGTAAAGCAAAGGAATGAGCAGCGCGAGGATGTGTACGTATACAATCATAGCGTGTGTGTTTGTCTCTTCGAGCCCTCCAGTTAGTCGGCGTGTCTCTGCTCCAGCAGCGAGCCTCTGTCAGGCACATAATTAGCACATACCACAGTGACCGGCCGGCGAGAGAAGACACAGGAACCCATAATCCACACTCTGGATCTGCCTCTTGTACCCTTTACCATTCAACGCTCATCTGCTTCTCCATTGTTTTCCTTTGGCTTCGAACTTGTCAGGAACTGCAGAGCCAACAATCAGCGCATTTCTACAGTGAGCTTCTCCAATTGCAACAAAGGGGTTTTGAGGCTTCTCGAGCTACATCGAGACTCAGGAAAAGCCAGTTTTCAAATTGCCGGGTATGTTTTAAATCGGCGCCAAACAGCACAATGTGATACGTTGAAGGAAGTTGAGAAAATAAAGAGATCAATTTTGGCAATTGCAATGGAATACTTGGGTTGAAAACCAAAACCTTAGCTCGTGGTGCTCAGACAAAAGTCGAGAAAAGAACAAGGGATTGTTGAGTGCAGTAAAGTGATGATTAAGAAACAATCTGTTCTTACTTATTTTAAACAAAGAGTCTATTTTTCACTTCAGAGCTTGAAATTGTAATTTCAGGCCAGTTGCAACAGTTCTGGTGCATTAAATCAAGCCGGGAACCCTGCTGACTGTGCACATGAAGCTTTTTAACAGATCGCTCGAGGATTCTGTTAAAACTGAACGTGCGTCCAGTCAAGGCTTTCCTGTTATTTACCATGACTTTAGTCAAGATTTATTCCATGGACCAGCCGTGCAAAAAACATCAGCATGCCAACCCATCTCTAGACATTCCACACAGCCAAAAACCAGAGATACCCAAACAAGCGCAAAATGCAAACCAGCAGCCACCGAGACCCAGAACCAAACACCAGACTGCACACATCAAATGCAAACATCCAGAAAATGTTTGGTCTTTAGGATCTTTAGTTAAATACTCAGATTTTTCATTCACATTCATTGTTTAAGTGGTATTTTAAGCCCCAGACGCTGCATCTGGAATCTGTACACACTTGTCACTGCTCAAAGTGCGTCTCTATTTACTGCAGCACACATTGACCAGTGGTAGAGGTCAGAGGCCAAACAGGCCCAGAGGGTTGGTCAGGTCATCAGGCAGCTGTCAAAAGCTGCCACTCTTTCTGTGTGTGTGTGTGTGTGTGTGTGTGTGTGTGTGTGTGTGTGTGTGTGTGTGTGTGTGTGTGTGTGTGTGTAGACACTGACATCATCTCCTTGGGTGGTGGGGTCTCTCATGAGGTCATTCAATGACCTCTGGGAGAGACAGTGTGTCAGCAAACAGTGAGATGGGAGGATTGTGCGAGAAAGTAATAACAGAAAGGAGCCATTTACTAAAGCAAAGCTTCCAAGTAATGGATCATAATGAAAAAGACAGTCAGCTTCTCTAAGTATTTGGACTTTGGTAACATTACCTCTGTATACCACCACATTCTTTTCTTGGTTTCATTACCATGCAAAGAATTCTGCGATCATGCACTTTAGTCCTTTGTGGGCTTTCAGCACTTTTGGTACTGCTGAGCTGGCCGGTGCAGTCACTCTTCGTAAAGTTTGTTATGTTTTTCTGGGGGGGGGTTTCTGTTTTTTTCCTGGCTAATGACGGCCTTCCTCATGCCATCACTGGCATTTAAAGGTCCAATGAACAGCTACCTAACGCTAGATTAACACTTGGAATTAACTACAGATCGTTTATCTGCTTCATGAAATAAAGAGGGAACAGGCCATGAAACCGCTTTTCAGTCAATTTTCCCTTTGCAATTTCTGCCTCTGAAAATGGGGGACTATGAATGAAAATGGCTGTAATTCCTAAACAGTTACTACAAACCTTTGGTTAAACCCTTGAGTTAAGTCCAAACTTCAATCACATGTTGATGGTTTGATCTAAAATTGGTGATGGTGTACAGAGGTTAGGGCCTAACAGTATGCCTTTTTGCTTCCCTTGCAAAAAATATAATAAAAGAAAGAAATCTAATTAAAAACAGTCTATTAAATCTAAGATTAAAAAAGCTACACTTAAGTGAAACCAATTTCATGGAAGATTGCTAACTGGTCCGGTTCAGCAACAACGTCATAGTTTCACGCCTGGCTTCTTGGATCCTTGTAGGATCTCGTGTTTGCACCAATTTCTTGAAAATCCAATGGCCTCAGAAGCGTAGCACAGTAATTAACGTGGCTTCATAACATTTACTGTAAATGGTGCAAATGATGCAGAGATACAGCATGAATCAAATGAAGAGAGGAACACAAATCGTATCTTAAAAACCTCAACAGAAATTTCTCAAACCACTCCTGCAGCAAAAGCCACATGTTCAGCATGACTTAAATGATTCTTCTTATAAGCAGTTGTTAAGTATGCTACCTCAGCCAAGGAGCTTATGTTTCTGGTGTTTGAGCTCATGGTTGACAAAAAAGCCTAAAAACTAAAGTACGATTCGTAGTGTGGTGTGTATTGCCAACATGCACAAAGTACAGTAAGACTTAAAATATGTCACGTTTTACCTCTGAACTAACCTTCAAGGTCAACAGTTTGATCTGAAGTTCAAAGTAATAATAATATTACCTAGAGCTATATTTACAACAATGTTTCTTACTGCCATTGTTTGTACTGACAACATACAGGCATGCAGGTAATAATATATGGGGATTGTAAATATCACGTTATTTTATCATGACTTTGTTATGGGCGTGCAGTAACAGATTATAGCCGTTTAAAGACAAAAACAAGTTGAGTATAAATGTGTGCTATCGCTGTACTTTATGTTGTTAAATGCCTCCAAGCAAGATATGAAGTAAAGGATATTCTGCAGGTGTGGTATGAGAAAAGTCCATTAGCTTGTAAAATTAATAGGGATTCACAACGCCAATGAGAGCTTTTTAGAGAATACTCAAAATATTTGTTTTCATTCATAACAAAAAGAAATGTTTCAGAGCTAAGAAACAAAGAGTTGAAAAAGCCAAAGTCAAGAGTGAAATACAGTAAGTCCACAGGTCGTATTTATACTGACCAACTCTCATGTCAAGTGTTTGCTCGCCAGCAAAGTCTAAGTAACATAATCTCCCATTAGCAGATACAGGGGCCTTTAAACAAACACAACAAATCCCACTGACCAAACATTACTCACTTCAGGTGGAGGCTGGCAAGACAGCGGGCAGGCTCAGAGACCAATGAAACGGCAAAAACACACACAAACACACATAAAACGGACCACACAGCTAGAGGGAAGTTTCAGGATGTGAAGCTAATTGACCACTGCTCAAGCTGACTAATAGACTTAGGAGTATTTTACCAATTGTTCAGGTTAGCGCTTGCCCTATCTTTAATGTTACCGCGAAGCATGAAATTATGTTAAATTTACATCCTAGTCAACGTACTTGAAGGCCCTCACCACAAATGCTTGTTTAACATTGATGGAAAGTGTCGCTGCTGCAAGTCTGCTTCTCGTTTTGAACATGGTTACTAGTATCATTTGGATCAGCGACACTTTTGAGTGCTTGAAGGTTCTTCTTACTCCTTTCCCTCCTTACTGTGGTAAGCAATCGATGCTATCAATATCAGCAGTTTTTGTGGCTCTGTGATAACAAACCAAAACTGCAAAACTTCTGTCATACTCACATTAAGATCCTGAACCTTCCCTTTAAAGATGGTAGTGTTGAATTTGTCACCTATTCCCCAAAAGCAAAGCACGCAAAAGCCAAAGGACAAGTTTAAAGGGATGCCTTATTGTCCGAATACTGTTAATAAGCATGTCGTCACCCGTCATTTTATTTTTTTTAAACGAGAGAAAGAGATTCATTTACTTTGAAAAACAGGCAAAAACCTTGAGTTACTGGACAAAGTACAAAGAGCAAACGTCTTGAGACGGAACAGCCAAATACAGTCAAAAGATTACACTAAGGAATCCCTTTAAACATTTTAGAGCACAACCGGCGGAGGTCAGCCCAGGTCGCCTCCATCTTTTTCACTGAAAGCGGGCGGGTGTGGAAAGCCAAGAAAGAACAAGACTAAGACTGGCACCAAAAACCCAGTGTACCACGACACACCCATGGACACAGACGTACACAAACAGCTTGTCATCCACACGATACTGACCAGCTCACTCTCATAGTAATTGTCCCAGTAGAGTTTGTGCGATTTCTTTGTCATCTGGAAGTAAGGCAGAGCGGGTTAAGAAGGCTTGAGTTACACATACGTACAGTATGAAAATGCAATCTTTAAAAAGACTGAGGAAGCAATGACGCATACTGTTAAGACGTGAGGGGAGAAAAAGAATCTCACGAAAACAGACACACATCCACAGAGTCACGAAAATGAAACCCCGATGACCTCATCAGGGTTGGGCATTGGAAAAAAAACACACCATCTGTGGTGCAAAAAGTAGTTAGATATTTTATGTAAGTAAAAGTAGTGGCAAATATTAATTAATTACAATTTTGAAAGCGTTTCCTATCTAAATTAAAACTACTACAATACTATCATAGCACAACTGGATAAATGCTGTTGATTCCTTAATGTTATAGTTGTGTTTTTAATCATTTTGCTTTTTTTAAAATTCAGACTGGTTAAGTTAGTGATTTATTTATCCTAAGTTATCCTAAACATTAACTTTAAGCTTAAATCTGTATCACACTGCAACACCTTCTAATGTGTAAATCACAATCAGTAAAGGAATTAGTAACTAAAGCTATAAGCAGAAATTAATCCAGTGTGCAAGTGTCAAAAACACCCTTCCTAACATTGGGACAGTGTATCCGTTATGATGTTATGATGGTATCCCATACCATCATAACATTGTCATTTGCAGTGATCATCGTGGATGGACAAACTACGCTGTGATGTCTTAGCCATGACATCACAACATGGCAGAAAAAGGGGAAAAATGCCTGTTTATATAAAACTCTCTTCTAAAACAAAAAGTAAACAAGTGTTTTCTTTAATAATTAGCAGTGTAGCAAATATATTACTGAGTAAGGTTTGCTATAAGCTAAATTTACTCGTGCTAGCATCAGCTAACTTCTTGGCTAATGCCAACTAATTGTTCAGATAAAGTGATTGGTCAGTTGCAATGCTGATCCTGGACCAGCATTGTTATGATGATATAGGAACAATACCAACACAGGGATATCGGATAGACCACTGGAACTCAATAGTTTAGATTTTGTGAAGTCTTAAAGTTATGAAATGTTGCTGCTTTGACTGACACGTGCTAAGACATACAGAACAGACGTAGCCACCACGATGTAACTCAGTGGTAAATGAAGTCTAGTTAGGAAGCCTTGAGCTGAGGAACAAGACTCACCAAAAAAGACTGGCTAGCAGCAGATTGTTAGCTGATGACAATATCCTGGATCGCTTTCCGTTCTGATTCAATGACCATAAAATTTACCAGTTAAATCCACAAAATTAACTTTGTGTTCTGCTCAATACGACCTGGAAGTAGCAATTCTGCACACTAAAGGTTTCCTCGTAGGCGTCTTATAAGGAAACCAGTGGTGTTGTTGCAAGCAGAGGAGACATCCCTTTCTGGCCACTGAAAGAACTGATGTTTAAGGCACTTTCACACTGGCTTCAGTCAGCAGATCTACACTCTCAAAATCACAGTAAGTTAAGAGGGGGCACAGCTTTGAAGTATTTGAGCAAATGTACTTCAGTCAAATCCACCGAGAAACACAGAGTAACACAAAGAGCTAAGTACGCACAATCGCTCTGCTCTTCTGTGACATCGGCGTGTGCGTAAGTGCGCACCACTACACGACTGCCGGCAGCCTCTGCGTGAGTCCTCGTCAGCGCCAGACTGAGTCGTGAGTTTTGCAGTTGCCATGGAAACAGAGCTGCAAAGTAAGCTGGCAGCTAACAAGAGGGGGTTGTTGTTGCTGTTGTTGTTGGGGAGATTAAAGAGAACGGGGGAGAAAATTTTTGTTTTTTGGGCAGATGAGGAGAGAGAATCTTTTTTTCATCTTTCCAGTGTGCTACCTTCATGGCATGGGGGAATATGAATCCTCACACATCAGCTGCCAAAACACACAGATGTACTGCAAAAGATACACACGGGGGGGGGGGGGGGGGGGGCTTTTGGCATGTGACCAGGCATGTATGCACACTCGGCCGCACATACATGTGAGAAAAAGAGTTGAATTTCTGGCAGTCAAAGATATGTATGTGTCCCAGTTGAGTTAAGTGAGTAAATAAGATCCAGCAGAGATTTTTCAGCTTTACTAATCAATAATAACTTAACCCGGTTTTCATTTGGGATGAATATTTGCTTTTTTTTATGAATCATTTACATAAAATTAGCATTTTTTTGCCCTACATCTTTTAAAAAAAGGCTTTGATGTGCATCGGTTAACATGCTATCAGTTTAAAATCTTTGTAGACTCAAGCTTCCCATCCCTGCTATAATGATTGTGTCTTCATTTGTAACTCATTATCTCATCTGGAAATTGTTTATATCTGAATTTTTGTTGTTTTAAATTAGAGGTCCGGATATATCTGATTATATCTGATAATAAATACATCCTGACAAAGTCTACAGACATATTTCTGTCTATAGTGCTATAGTACTGCATTAGGCTACGGTAAATTAGGATTTGTGGATAATCCTGCCTTAAGTGAGGAAGGTTACTTGATGTTCATGTTAGATATTTATATTTCATAGTTGTATCATTTTGATGGGCTGTTTATGTGTAATTTTAAAAAAAAAGTCTTTTAATTTTTTCCCAAAATGCCATCAGTTATATTATTATTTTAATATAAGATCACACATTTTACTGATCACACTACATACTATTTACTACATGTAAACTGAATATAGCAGGCAATGAGATATTCTAAAACCAGTGTTGGTTTCCATTGGCAATGATGTGCATTAAACCACAAGCACGTGCTCACTCCATCCTTATTCGTGCCTCACTGATGACTGTCTAAGTTGGACATATATGATTGGTTGTTTTACGTAAGCTGTTTAAAATGTTCACTGTAACCTGTTTGGTGATGAACCAAATTGAGGCCTTTATCCAAAGCTTATCAGTCAAATTAATAAAGCTGTTTCTTCACATTTCAAGTGCTGCTGGAGCTTTAATCGATTCATATTTTAACAGACAGAAACTGGATTTGAATGACTTGCCAGATAATAAAATATAATAGAATAACGTGAAGCTTTTCTAGAAAGCAGCACCCACTTTGCTATTTGTATCTATGTTTGGGCGTGTGTGTTTTTGTGTGCGGACCTGGTTGAGGTAGTGATATTCCTCAGGTTTGAGCAGGTGGAAGGCCTTCCTCTCCTCTTCACTGGCTCCAGCCAACAGGTAGTAAAACACATGGTAGTTCCTACAGAAACACACAGAAACACATTAGAGCACTGATGTCAAACTTCTTTATATTTTTCGTAGGTCACATCCAACTCACTTTGATCTTAAGTGGGCCAGACTGGAGAAAATCCCATTTCTGTCAGTGTAAAGAAGTTTAACTGTACGTTTAATCCCTTGGATACCTCAGTATGAGAAAAAGAAGTGATTTTTCAACTGTATATGTCAGTTTTTGTACATGATAAAGAATTGCTGCTGATATAAATGTGCTTAAACTGTAAGAAATATATGTGTAAAATTACAGAAAAAGCCTGACTGTCCTGTAGTTTTAAAACAGCACGATTTTGTTAATTATTATTTAACTGTGGACACGTTGTACAAAAATAGAAATGTCTGTAGTAAATACTGAAAAGAAGCAAGAATTTTTCTTTGTTTTAAGTGTTTATCTATTACTTGATTACAGTCTAAAATTTATGCCCCCCTTTATATTTTCCAAATGCATCCAGTGGGCCGGATTGGAGTTCTTGCCAGGCCGATTCCGAGCCCTGGGCCTTATGTTTGATACTCCTGAGTTAGACGGTGAAGAAGGAAAAAAAAGAAAAAGATTTATTTTTCTTGTATTAATTTCTTTTAAATTTCCTCAGAGGTGAACTAAGGACAGCAGCTTTCATATCTCCCCGCTGTGCCGAAACGGCCCCTGAGGAGGAGACTCCTTTCGCGTTATCTGCGGAACATTTCTTAAAACAAACCTGCAACATGTAACAGATAAGTCACCCCTCTGACCCGGCGGTCTCACATTTCAAGACAAACAAAGCGGCAGTGTGGTGTGTGGGCTCAAGGTAACGAGTTGTGATTAACCGTGACAAAGGCTGGGGCTTTGGCCAGTGCGCTGAGAGGTAATTCTATTACAGCTGGAAACGAGTTTCCCTTCTCTGCAGAGGGACACTTACTGTTTGATGGAGTGGTGGAAACTTATAAAACCCACGGAGGATATTAAAGACTCCCAACCTGTAAGCTCACGTTTTCTATCATCGCACCTCTCAAATAAAAGATGCTATTACATAATCTCTACATCCGATTCCAAAGTATTGCGATATTTTACTCTGAGCTTCATGAACTGCATATATACAGGTTTGGTAAATAATACATGGACTTGGCAGTAATGAGTTATCCAGATGAATCCAGATAAAGTTGCTTAATGAATCCAGCTGTTACAGGGCAAAGGTTACTCGTCATTTGCCCTGAACGCAACCGTAAACACAAAAGAAACAAATGCACTCAACCCCAAATTATTCTTTCTGACCTTCCACAAAGAACTGTTTTATACGGAGCCCCCCAGGGGACATGGGAGAAAAAAAAATTACGGAGGAAAAAAAAAAAATTAGGGAGAAAAAAAAAAATTAAGACGGACTTTTGCGAGATCTCGCAAAAGTATTGCGAGCGCTCGCAAAAGTATTGCGAGATCTCGCAATAAGTATTGCGAGCGCTCGCAAAAGTATTGCGAGATCTCGCAAAACTCCAACAATGGCGGCAGCTACTTAGTTGTAATATTACTCTTTCTGGGTCACAAAATACACTTTTAAGATATTTTGAGGCGTGAATGTAGTTGTGTAAACGTCAGATACCTGCTCGGTTTACAAGACATCACATATTTGCAAAAGAGCTCCGACGTTTTTTGACACCCACTAGCTCGAAGCTAACGGGAAGTCGAGACCTACTACAGCCGGGAGGAACACCGCTTTCCCGGCACATCGTGCCTCGACCTCCCGGTCGGCTTCGAGCTGGCGGCCACTAGCTCGAAGCTAACGGGAAGTCAAGACCTACTACAGCCGGGAGGAACACCGCTTTCCCGGCACATCGTGCCTCGACCTCCCGGTCGGCTTCGAGCTGGCGGCCTCCGAAGAATGCGGCTAAAACTTTTGCGAGATCTCGCAATACTTTTGCGAGCGCTCGCAATACTTATTGCGAGATCTCGCAATACTTTTGCGAGCGCTCGCAAAAAGTCCGTCTTAATTTTTTTTTTCCTCCCTAATTTTTTTTTTCTCCCATGTCCCCTGGGGGGCTCCGTAGTTTTACAACCTTTTTTTTGCCACAGAGTTTTTCTTCACACTAACCGCTGACCAGAATACAGTATCAAGTAGCAAACCTCGTGATCGACTGCTTTCAGTCTTTTTTGGGCTTTTATTTTTGTAAGACCAGAAAAGCAGAGTTCATGTAGGTAAGGTACCATGGCTTTGCCCAGAAAACTTATGTAATCCATCAGGCTCTCATTCAAATACACCAATCAATGACTTGAATGCCTGAATGAAGCAGTGAAACATAAATGGGTGGCTATCAGCTGAACACTGTATTAAGTATTAAATCTTCAGTTTAAGTTCATTTGTGATTCCACACGAAAGATTCCAGGGTGCATGTCTCCAAAATCATCTTCTGGTTCCACAGAAGAAAGGCCTGATTATTCAAGATTGTGTATGAGAGGAGAAGAATTTTAAATTCAGTTCTGCATTTAACCGGCAGGAAGAAGAAAATAATGTGGGAAAAATGGGGTCTCTCATTCAATGCGTTAGACAACATAAAACAGGGGCAACTTATAAGATAACAACAATAACAAAAAATACCAACAAGCAAAAACAGTATCCACACTTGGGATTTGCGTGACGGCTCTTGAATACAGTAAAGCCCCCTCCCTTGTAGTTTCTGCAGAGTCATTAAGCCCCAACAGTATCCCTGGAAAGTTCAGCTAGTTCACTCCCTAGTGCTTTTTCCTCTCCGGTGGGATCGTACAAAGGCAACCTGCCACTGAACCGACTTTAAGATTTAAGATAGTTTGCAGTTTATCATCCTTCTCCCCCACCTCTGTGGTTCAAGGATGAACCGTCTGGGAGGTCCTGACTTTAGTTTCTATCCTATCAATATGGCCGCCAGAGCCTGTCATCAGGATGAAACAAAAAGCCCAGACCAGTCAGGGTTAGAGCGATTAGATGACTGTTGGACAGTTCCCCTCCTCCCCACGCATGAAGCTATTATGCTGGTGGGATCAGTGGCTTTTTTTTTACTGTCACCTGGGAGCGATATGATGAACTGTTAGGGTGTGTCTCTGTGTTACCTGAGGCAAGTAAAGCTATTTATAGGATGTGGGTGCAGGTGGAGACACGTGCATGTGCGTGCATATGCCCAACGTCAGGTAGATGAGTTCTTCATACACATGTGAGTGTGTTTATACGTATAAAAAGTAAAAATAGACAGTTTTACACTGTTATACTGGACAGGAAATATGACTCCTTATGTAATATCTCGAAATCTGTATCACAGTATTTGTCCCATTCTGTGTCAATAAATGCCTAAACTCAGAGGAAAACCTGAGAGTTAAACAAAGGGCAGAGGTTTCAGTCAGATGGCCACCTGATATATCCTTGCAGGGGAAGTGAAGACTATTTCAGCATTGAGTTTCTTAGACAAAGAGCATGTGAGCGAAAAGATACGCATTTAAGATCTTAGCTTTCAGGCAAGTGGAAGTGTCTCAGTGTTTCATGTATCATATTTAGATTATTTATGGCTGCACCACCTCTAGCTGCGCTTATTGAAGTTCGTTATTTTCACCTTTTAGAAATGTTCACAGGAAAAATTGGATTTCCGTTAAAGGTGGAGTCAAAGCTAAACAGATTATTTTTGATGGATTTTAAATCCACACAAAGCAAAGACTTGGATTCTTTCTGATTAACAAGATGTTATTTACATTCAAAAGCATGAGAGCTGCTGCTGAGTCATTCTAGGTGTGATAAAACAGCGATCCATACTGATGAAACAATGTGGAAAGTGAGCCAAGTGCTGCAGATGACAAATCTTCTAATGATGTCTGTATGGGTTTATCCAGCAAAAAAAGAAGAAGAAAAACAAACAAACAAACAAACAAACAAACAAACAATATGTGATCTGCACTCACCTCTCATTGTGCTCCTGGTACACCAGACGTGATTTCTCCAGCAGGTACTTCTCTACGTATGCGCTGGAAATAAACATAAATGCAGCCGCACTAAGTCACAAGAGTAATTTAAGAACAAGCTGCTGTAATTATGATCAGAAATGAACAATGTTTCAATATCACATGGACACTGAATGTGCTTTTTTTTGCCATACTCATCCTAAACAGGGCGTTTTAACAGATTAGCAGACAATAGGAAGAGGTAAGAGGTATAATTATCTGAATTGTGGTTTTTAATAGTTTGTCAAATGAGAATTTACATAATCGCACGTCAATAATGGCTGAATGTTGTTTTTTGTAACTTACATGTTTATATTTATAAATCATAGCACAATATTAAGAGATATATAAAGTTAATAATAATAATATACATAAATTGTAGGCATTATTCTGCTATTATATCTGTTATTAAATTATTTCTCAAGTCAGATTCATTTTTATAACACCTTTAAAAACAAAAGCTGTTGACCAAAAGTGACAGACAAAAATAAGAAAACAAAACAAAACAAATTTTTGATTAAAAAAAAAACAAAAAACGAGTAAAACAACATGAAATGTGTATCTAGTAGAGCTGGAACGATATATTGATTTTTAAGACTGATAACAATATTTGGTGATTCTATTCAATTCAATTCAGTTTTATTTATACAGCGCCAAATTACAACACTCGCCTCAAGGAGCTTTATATTGTAAGGTAGACCCTACAATAATACATACAGAGAAAAAAACCAGAAATCATTTGACCCCCTATGAGCAAGCACTTGGGCGACAGTCGGAAGGAAAAACTCCCTTTTAACAGGAAGAAACCTCCTCCTCAGGCTCAGGGAGGGGCGGGGCCACCTGCCGTGATCGGTTTGGGTGAGAGAAGGAAAACAGGATAAAAAACATGCTGTGGAAGAGAGCCAGAGATTAATAACAAGTAATGATTTGATGCAGAGATGTCTATTAACACATGGTGAGTGAGAAAGGTGATTGAAGAAGAAATGCTCAATGCATCATGGGAATCCCCCAGCAGCCTATGATTCTAAAATCATATAAATGGCCCAATATTTTTTTTTTTGTTTTAAACAAAAAGCTTTTAACTAACATTTCATGCATGTAGTAATTTATGACTCTTTATTAACACAATATGACAATAAGCTACTTTCGGCTGCTTCCTTTAAACAGCGAGGACATGTAATCTTGTTTTATTGTCAAAAGTCGTGGATCGCTTGATGCACTGCCCGACTCTGCTCGGATCAGCTCGTTGTTTTGTTTGTGGTGTTCCAAGCACATGTTGCCAACAGCTAAGTTGCAGAGCGCCCTCTGTCTCATAAATGCCGATACACTGGCAAATAATATCGGTCCAGCTCTAGATATGGCTTCTATAGATGTGTTTTATATGTCAGCATGCATCTCTCACCCCCTGACTGTGCCACTCTCCTGATAGTTGACCTGGATGAACTTCCCAAAGCGGCTGGAGTTGTTGTTATGGGCCGTCTTAGCATTCCCAAAGGCCTGAAGAGAAAACAGAAAGGATTACATATCAGCACGCACAGGTACAAGGTGCTGGCAAGCTATGATTAACAGTTTACACCTGTAAGATAAACCAAGTATCAACAGGTTAGGGTTAGCATTCAGATTTCAGTAGATGTTATATCTACCAGCTCTGAAGAAAAGTAAAAAAAATATGTTGAAATATGTTGACATATGAAGGGAAAGCTACCAATCACAGCACTGTAACAGAGGCCATGAGGCACAGGAAGGGGCCTGCAAAAGGGGCACACACACAAATACACAAACACGCAGTTAAAACTCACAGTCAGACACGTCAGTCACGCACTAAACTGCCAAATTCCTCTGAAGGCAAACACTGCAACACTGAAAACAGACACAGTCACTGCTTGTGGGAGTCTGTGGGCATTTCTGCTAACACACACACACACACACACATAGAGAGAAACTATCATTAGAGACCCCTGGAGGACTCATTCAGGTTCTCATTAGCAGTCTGATGGGCCTCGCTGGGTTGGTTAGTTAGGCAGAGGAGAGGAGAGGCAACAGGAGAGGCAACAAGGAAAGGGAATGCACCACAGAGATACAAACGAAAGGGAGGGACAAGAAAGAAGACAGAGCTCAGACATAAAACAAAACAAAACAAAAAAGACCAAAAGAGTATGAAGAAGGGATGATCATTTGTGAGAGAGGACATGATGAAAAGAGAAAAAAATGGGGAAAACTAAGTGAAAAGAGAAAAAAGAAGGAAACAAGCCCACAGATAAAGATATGGCAGGAAATAAGAAGATTTTTCAGAGAGGATAAAGTGGTAGCAACGGTAAATTTTCCGGCTGATGCAATCAGTATTTTGGAGCGATGATAAATTACTTCATAAAAGCCAGCAGAGTAAAAGGGTGGGGGAGAAGGGGAGCGGGGGAGAACGGTGTGGGCGTCGGATAATTGATTGTGGCTTCTGGGTGAATACTACAGCTCAGGAATAACACGGTTAATAAAAAGTAAAACCCTGCTCCAGAATCAGGCTTTGATCTCTGTGATGATTCATTTAAAAACAGAACTTGACACACATTCAGCGAGCCAACCGGGACAAAGCAGCCCGAAGAAAGAAGCAACAAAACAAGGTTTAAGTAAGGTTGATGTCGTTCTTTTTCCAGGCCTTTCACTTTCATACCAAGCAACAGCTTCCCCTGCACATCCATCTTTTAGACCCCTGTTGGTCTTTAATGTGTGCCAGTCTTGCAGTGGTTGACACACAATGGTAACTACCAAAAAAAACTAAAAGGAGGCAAAGGCGGAGAGTGGACTGGCAGTGAGATCTCCTTTGATTTCCCGAAATGTAAATCGAAACTGCAATTCAGAATGATAATGACAGAGCTTTCATCCTCAATCGTTCTGCTGTGGGAAATACTTCCAGTTTAAAGTCTGAAGGGGGAAAATCCACTTCCTGAAATGATTGAAGTGAGCAGCCCTAACAGAAACTGTCACTCACAATCATTAACAAAAAGAAGTGATAAATGCACTGGTACGATGTATGTGAAAAGGACACTTGCCCGTCGCACATCTGTTTGCATGCATGTGCTAAGCCCCACGCAGTTTGTGCGTGTGCTTTCTGTTTATGTTTGAAAGAGATTAATAAGCAGGGCGGCACAGTCTGGATGATTTACTGTTGAACTCTGCTTCATGGTCAACGCCTGCTGCGACCACAGCACAGGAAAACACACGCTATGATTAGTCTGTGTGCGTGTGCGTCTATATGTTCGTGTCTGCATCAGTGTGTGCTCAATGTATGAACGCGAGGAGACGAAGCGAGAAAACAGATGCAAAACAGAGACAGAAAAAAAGGAAAAAACTAAGCTAATCAAGAAGAACCTTAACTTTATTTGGACTATTTATTAATAAATAGTAAATAAAACAGAGACAGTCTTTGTTGCCACGCCATGCCCCGCTATCTTATTTTCTAATTTCCTGTCTTCACTGTACTGTTTCGGACAAAGCCCCCAAGCAAACCGTATTTCCTTAACCGGTAGTCAATTTGAAGTCAGACAGGAAGGGGGTCTGGTAAACATGAACAAACACGGGGGAGGGGACACAACAGTAGTCATATGATATAAAATAAAAGCCCTATTAAGAAATGAAGGGTTTCTATCGGGAAAGAAAGATTAGCAGTACAGTATTAATCATTAGAGTGCTATAAATATAAACAAGGAAACTAGATATTTTGATACTAGTCTGCTTCAAATGAAGCACATTTAAGTCTTGTGCATTTGAGGTAAAATAAGGCACCAGCAACTATTTGTGAACATTTTAATTTAAAGTAAATAAATAATTAAAAATCATTTTAAGTCAATAGCAAAAGAAAGGTGGCAATCCCTGACAAGGAGGAGGCTGGGGTGGATGGATGGACCTAAACAGGAGAAATCTTCATTTTCTTTTTTAGAAACCAACAGCGACTTAAAAACTTCCTGTCATGTTTATACAAATGCAAACTGTGACCTAGTTTTACTCCGAACTGGATTTAAACAACAGTTTCACAGGTATGAGAAAAAAAGAGGCTTCCACTGTCACCTATGAAGGGAAAACAAAAAATGAATAAAGCTGTTAAATTATTAGAGGGATAATATAAGATTTACTCTAAGTGTTTGAAATATTGACTGGTTATATTATGTACTGATGACCTACTTTAGTTAAAAATCTCTCTGTTGTTGCCGGGCAGATAACAAAGACTGATAAGGAAAGATGCTGTGAAAGGAGGGGAATTAGTTTAATGCAACCAGTTGAACAAGCGAGGACTAAAATATCTTAAGTCATATTTTATCACATTGTTTTCTTCGGATGCTGTCAAAATACAAGAAGCATTTATTTGATTGAATATATAAGTCAGTTCATTTCAATATCAAGCACCAAAAATTAGACAGGCTTCTTTGGCGTTATTGGTGCATTTAGCAGTAAATTGCATGTCACAAACATTCGTAAATCAGTTTGCACGCTTGATTTTATTGTTTGCCTCCCTAAAGTTTGCACCTTGAGGAAGGAACTCCCAGAAATACACAGGAACAGGATATGTTGCAAAAGTATTCCCACATCTTACACCTAATTTTTCACTGTGCTCTCTGTAAATAACAACAATACCTTTTTTTAAGGTTTGTGCTGGTGCAATATGTTAGTAAATCTGGCCTCAAATTTGAATTTGAATTGAAAATCCAAAGTGACTCAACATAATCTGAATTAACCCCAGCCTTCAGTGCATAGCCTGTGGGACCATATGGAGTACAGAAATAAACAACTTAAATGTGTTAAAAGCAGCTCACCACAGCGTCCACTTATACAAATGAAAGATACACTGCTTCCCGGCAATATGTCACATTTTATGCCGAAGCAAATGTGCTGAGCCCAAGGCTTAATCCAGCTATAACACTGTGTGCGTGTGTGTAGGTTTAAGTCCAAGCGTCATTCTAACAATATGTTAATGAATGCATATGTGCTGTGGTAGCCCTGGCGGGTCCTTCCATGCTGTCACATTACGTTAGGAGCCACTTGTTTTCTCCACTCCTGCAGAAAGCCCGTGCTCTACAAGCACTGAGGAAGCAAGCAGTGGTTCTCCTATTTTGGGATGAAATTTTGCATTTTATATGTTGAAGTGGAGTGGGGGCGAGATGGGAGCTAGGATGGTAATTAGTATGTCAAGCCTTTCCTCAAAGCGATGGCTAAAATTGGTTTGGATACCAATTCTAATAACATGCTTTCTCCCTCTCTGTTACTTTCTTTCCCTTGTTTCCCAGCAGAGCCACAGTATTTCCTCGTACACTTTCAAAAATCATTAGGTGACCTAGTTTATGAAAAACAAGTGGAGACGTGCCAAAACCACTGCTGGGCTAGCTTCCATTAGATAGCTTTCTGTGTTTCAGGGAGCAGTGAGTGCTTCAAATGACTGAAAATGGTTTCAATTCCCCAAGTTTTTAGTTTTAAGAGAGAAACGTTTTCATGAATGAGTCAATTATGAATAATGAACCAATGGAACGAAATCCCTGTTTTCCTTGTTATTAGTAACAATCATTACTTTTTGTTTAATTGGATCTTCTTTAAGCATGCTACTAGCCTATATTTGTACAAGTTCTTTATCTACTTTCTAGGCCAACCATAATGATGAACATAAGACATTTCTTCATATTGATTTAATAAAACATGGAGGCTTTTTTTCTTGTGCCAAATATGTTCCCTCTAAAGGTTAAAATGCTAATAACATTAGCATGACGAAGAGATGTAGTCCGTTAGTTTTGGTGGGTTGTTAGCTCTGTTGTACTAAATTGAAACAATGAACACTGATGAATTATGCATGAGTCGCAATGAGTCAAAGTCATCGGGCAAATTCACTACAAACAAAGTGATGCACAGATAAAATGATGCCAGCGCTATTTAACTTTGTGTCCATCTCATCCCCTCCATCCTTACACTGTTGATTTTCTGTATGACGTGTGGTTTAACAACATCTGGAGCAGCAGAAATACCCCGAAAACAGTTTTTCAGGATGACTTCATGCTGTGTGGATTCCTCCAGAAGGCTACTCATAAGCCCAGAGGAGTTTCTTTTTTTTCCCCCCTCAGCGGTAAGTGCCCCTCACTCACAGCTGAGATGACATCACATTGCATTCCTCTGCAAGCAGGTGCAGCTCGATTTTACATGGCAGGCTGGGAAAAACAGCATATCTGTGCAAGTGTGTGTGTGTGTGTGTGTGAGGATTTGTGTCTGTGGTTGGGGATAGCTTCAATGCAGCCCTTATTCTAGCTGTGCAGACGAGGTTGTAACGCACGCACATGCAGCCGACCAGGTGGTTGCGGCAGTGTCAAATGACAGCATTGTGCAAGTGTGTGTATGTGTATGCAAATGTGCGTTTTTATTCATCTCTGGATGTTCCTGCTGATCAATGCACTGCTTGTAAACAGGAGGGGAAAATGAGATACGGGAAACAGTTTCATGTATATTGCAAAAAAGCTTGTATGTCGCGTTATATATAGATGTGATGTTTGGTGTATGACAGTTTTGTCCTCATACAAGAAAAAAATAGCACGATGGTTAAATTTTTTAAAATTACAGCGTCGTTGTCACGCTCAATATGTGCAAACATAAACACAGGCAGAGCTTAAAATCTCCTTAAGTCTTTAACCACATCTAGTATAAACACACACACACACACAGAGACGCACTAAATTCACTTCAAGAAACAGATGACAACATTTAACCCAGACTGCTTGGATCAAATGTAAATAAACCGTTTATCTCTAAAACATCAAAGACTCTAAATTACATAATAAAGTTAAGCAATAAGATCTTTGCTTCATCTGCATCTCATCTTCTCTTTTTAACTTTCCTCTGTCCTCTGAATCCACTCCCCCAATTCTTGTGCACTCTTCAACTCTTTTTCTGTCCTTTCCTCTGGACACATGGGATGAGCTCTCCTTTTCTGGGAAAAAGAAAGGTTGGGAGTGAAAAAGAGGTGAGGATGGAAGAAGGAGGACTGCGGTTATGTAATCACACAAGGTAGGCCTTTGTGTGATTACACACAAAGGTCACACAGCAAAGAAGGGGCCACCGCATAACAGCAAGCATGAGGAGAAAGGACATGGGGTGGTTTAGGTAAAGGAGAAGCCAATCTTATTATAATGATCATAGCACATGTATGTACCCGAACTCCTCTGAGATGCCTTGATCAATCTGGATGAAAGTTACTAAAGAAACTGCCTAGGGTAACAGATGTTGATGATTATCAACATATGTTTAGCTTTTGGGAATTAATTTGTAAACATATGAGTGTAATAAAATTATATACATTATGTGGAATAGCTGATCTCAAAACATGTGGTGACATGTACGTTCCCACGTGTTTGCAAACTCTCCTCGCATTTATCGTACATGGATTGAATTCTTGAGCTTGCACATTACCTTTTTTCAACATATCTTTCTCACGAAAACACACGACAGTCACAAAGTATGATTCTATATACCGGATTTACAATACTTCAGATACATGTTTGTGTTTTAACACACAAGTAAAGCGAAAAAGCAATAAAATATGGGCTCTTAGCAAATATATAGACATACATGCACACACTCAACCCTCTTGTCTGTAGAATATAATAAGAGTGAGTGCACTAGCTTAATAAACACCAGATAAGAATTTTTACTGCTAAAATGAACCACAAAATAATGTTAGCTGATTATATTAATATTAATGGAGATCGACAGACGGATTGGGGCTGCGGCTGCAGTAATGCGGACGCTGCACCGGTCAGTCGTGGTGAAGAGGGAGCTGAGTGTAAAAGCGAAGCTCTCAATTTACCGGTCGATCTACGTCCCTACCCTCACCTATGGCCACGAGCTGTGGGTAGTGACCGAAAGAACGAGATCGCGGATACAAGCGGCGGAAATGAGCTTCCTCCGAAGGGTGGCTGGCCTCTCCCTTAGAGATAGGGTGAGAAGTTCGGCCATCCGGGAGGGGCTTAGAGTAGAGCAGCTGCTGCTCCACATCGAAAGGAGCCAGCTGAGGTGGTTCGGGCATCTGGCAAGGATGCCCCCTGGGCGCCTCCTGGGCGAGGTGTTCCAGGCATGTCCCACCGGGAGGAGGCCCCGGGGCAGACCCAGGACACGCTGGAGAGATTATATCTCTCGGCTGGCCTGGGAACGCCTTGGTATTCCCCCGGACAAGCTGGAGGAGGTGGCTGGGGAGAGGGAGGTCTGGACCTCTTTGCTTAGGCTGCTACCCCCGCGACCCGACCTCGGATAAGCGGATGAAGATGGATGGATGGATGGATTATATTAATATTAATATCAGCTAGCTAGGACAACAGTTACTAACCGATAGCTAGCTCGGACAAACCATTAATACAATTAGTATATATATATATATATATATATATATATATATATATATCTTATTAAATTAGCTAGCTTTTCTGTGCATTTCCACCCATCTTGTTATTTCATAAGCAATACAGCATTAATGCTGTCAGCAGGGATGTTCCTGCATACAAAACGTTTCGACACCCACCACAAAGATTGGGACTTCCTCTAAAGAAAAATCGACAGAAGTGAGATAAAGTTTTATTTTTGTAACAATTTATATGTTCTGTTTATTTCTTCTTCTTTTTTTAAAAGTGTGGTTTCATTTACTCAAACAGAAAACTCATTGGTTTGTTTATTAAATGGCTGCAACAGAGGTCTGTGCAATTCCTGTTATGTAGGGTAACATCAACTGTGCCAGCTGCCCTTAGTTAGCACCCTAAGGCGCATTTCGAGCTCAGAAAGGCCCGTGTAAGTCGCTGTTACATTGCATTCTTCCTCGCTGCCTTTTTCACCAATGTTCATCCAGAGTCGTCCCGTGTGTAATAATTCTTGTCAGTCCTACTCCAACGCTTAGAAATAAAATTTGAGCTTGCTATTTTAAGCTAGCCATTATATAATCAAGATTATATAATGCTGCTAAAACAACTGTGTGGAATTAGCATTAGTGTTTCCTACAGTATATAGTGAATTTTTGAAATATAGTTTTAAAAAAAAAAAACAGCTTTCACTATGTTATGTCTTGGGGTTTTTTTTCCTCTCTCTGAGTGAGTTACAAATCTGCTTGCACAGAATACAAACAGGGGATCAGCTCTACAAGCCAAAAAATGACCCCCTACCTCTTCTAATCACTAGTAATCACTTTTCCTTGACCTTTAAGGAAAACATGTAATTGTTATTTATAATATGTATGTAACTTTGTAATTTCAACATGTTGTCGCCTCTTGGCCAGGACTCCCTTGCAAAAGAGGTTTTTAATCTCAATGGGACTTTTCCTGGTTAAATAAAGGTTAATAATAAAAAACATGATTAGGTTATGGAAAGGTGTGAAGAAGACTTAGGAAAAGAGAAGTACAGCACGTGTGCGTGCCATGTTTTAACCACAATGTTCAAAGTTTGGGCTCCAAAACACACACCTTACTTTACTGTAAGGTGTGGTTACGGTTTGGTTTCATGTAGGTCACATGCTGTGAGCACTAAGCTGCCACACTTGTTTTTCCAGGTTAATTCACTCAGTCAGGAACATTCCTAAGCAAACATCACCCCAAGGCTCATTTTTTTCTAACTGCATTCTTAAATTTGGACACCGATTACTATGCAAACAGTCAGGTCAGATCCACTGTACCACATGCTCTGGTTTTACCTTTCGGCTTCATCGCTACCCTCCACGGGGCTGTATTTAAGGGCTAATAATGCTCTGATATTAGGTGACACACTCTGAAATGGTTTCTTTCATGTGGTGAGCATGAGCCGTTAACGTCATGGCTTAATGGCTGGTGCTTGACATGAAAAACCTTACTGAATAACAACGTCCTCCAGTTGATAAAATGCCCAGAATCTATTGCCCAATTTGACCACAAGAAGAATTAAAACCAGGGAAACAAGTTGACATTGGCCTGCTGATTCACAAACGTGTCTAACAGCTGTGAAAGATAAAAGGCTTATTCTCAATATATATAGTTGCACTTGTGTGGATTCCACTACAGAACATTATTTAACACAAGAAACACCACAAGTGCGCAACAACATTAATCCAAAAGATGCAGCAGAGTGTTTCTGCTCATATCTGGCACACTCCACGCTTGCATTAGTCATCTGCAGCTCTGTGCCTGTGCCAAGATCATCATGTTAAAAGGAGCCCATTATTTCATTCACACATACACGTATAAACACAGTTGTGTATTTATGAAGCCCGTTCACTGACTCATATTCACTTCCTGGAGGCTTATACTACTACTAACTCAACACTTAGCCTAACCTTAAAACAGACACTTGTGTTTAATGATTTAACCTATAAGAACTTGGTCTTTCTACCCATATTGTAATTTTCTTTTCACACAACAACATGAGTAACACCTTAGAGTATATCAGCATATCCAGGCTTTCTTTACATTAGCTGGTTTGACAGTCAGAGATAACAAGTATCATGATGGTGGCCATCAGCTTTCTTTGTTACCCAGGCTTCCTGTTCCAGGCTCTGTGTGCACTCACATAAAAATGATGATGAAATGATGAAAATTGATCAGCTGAGCACTGCCTACTCCAATCATTCACACATGAATGAGTGTTAAAGCTCTAAAGAACGCAACAAATAAAGTTGTAACCAGGAACTCTGGTGCAGCAAATAAGATAGGACAGTCATGTGACTGAAAATGGGCATGTGAATTCATGAGTGTTTATTTTAACACTAACATTCGTGTTCATTATGCTCTTGATGCTGCTGTTTACTTCTACTGCGATAGCTGCACACTGGAACTTCTTGGTGATAGATAGCCTTTAAATATAATAATAAATAAAATAAAGATCAAATATTAAATTTACACACATAGATAAGCTTTCACTATTCACCCGTCAACATTCGATAATTTAACCTGATACTGGAAGAAGAGAAAACTGAGAGCATCAAACTTTTAGTCTGTATGAAGTGGTTTGTATACTTAATCACTTTCCTTTCGAGATGGAGCAATTATCTATGTGTATTTCCATTCCTGCATGGTAATACTAACATAACAAAGACGAATTGGCAACATATATATAATATCTTTTTTTATGATGTAATTACTGACTTCACAGCAGTTTCCACACTTAACAAAGCCATCAACTGGATCCTTTGAAATTCCTATCTGGCCCTTGGGGCACATGTTTGACACAACTGGCCTCACCTTTTCCTATCATCACAATAAGGCTGATGGTAGGGAGAAAGCTAATGCTAGCTAAGTGACTCCTTTTAATTATAACAGCACAGGGCTCTGCTGCAATGGTCAGTGACTCAGCATGTACTGAAATAACATGAATGACATTCAACACAAAGCAAAATCAGTGTATGTGATGACAGCGTTTGGGCTCATCATGTCTTTATTTTTGAACTCATGTATATTTGGTGTTCAGGTTTTACAAAAAAAAAACAACCTAAAAACACAACACGGCTGAGTGAAGGGGTTGCCGTTAGCTTGGACTACCAGTAATTGCAGCATGACAAGGCTGAGAAAACTGTCAAACTAAAAAGAAATATCAGAACTTTGGATTCATCATCTGGACACAGTGTTTAAGTGTTTCAACACTCATCAAAGTGGCTTGTTTAGCCTCAGCTGACTGCACATTTCTCCAGCCTTATAAACAGTACAGCTGTAAAACAGCCAAAACCAGCATCAAAGCCTAACAATTAGCCACAAGTTCAGTTTCATGATTGTTGTACATTTTTTGTGTGTTCACAAACGTTTTGGTGCGTGTCTCATGTGTGTCCATCCTTCAGAAAATAGTGCCTGAGCGCATCTGGTGCTGTCACATGGGCAGAAAAATACACGTCCCACGCAGCCAAACACATGTGAACACGTGTTAAAAAGAGCTCCAGAGCACACTGAGAAGAAGAAATATCACATCTTTGTCACAGGTTGTCTCACATGCATACACACACATTCTCTCTCTCCATAAATGGCTGCTGTCGTTGTGTGCCGGCAACACATCTGGATCCTATTGGCCCCAGGAAGGGCTGAACACTCAATAAAAGCCTCCTTCCACTGCAGAGGACTGTCAACAGGCCGTCCACCACTGTCGGCGAGGAGGAGGACAGAGAGAGGGACAGAAAAAGAGGGAGGCTAAGGGGAAGAGGAGGACAGGAATAAAGAAAATGGACAGAGACACAGGCAGCAGGAAACGTAGAAGAAGTAGCAGAAGGGTGATTATAAAGACAGGGAAAAAACAGCTCAAACTGCATTGCCATTTTTATGATTTAGTACCTTAACCTTTCATCACAGTAATACCATGTTTTATTGGATATATTCAATTTCTAATTTATTTTATTTAAAGAGTGCCAAATCACATTTGCGTCAATGTGCTTTATACAGTACGGTAAAAACCCTGCAATAATAATTATATAATAGAGAGAAAATCCCAACAGAAACCCACTATGAGCAAGCACTTGGCAACAGTGGGAGGAAAAAACTCCCTTTTAACAGGAAGCTATGATGGGTAGTCGTCTAATTATAGAACTAAAATAACAAAAACTGTGTAGATTGTTCACCTTCAGAGTAAAAGTTCTCAACCTCACAGCGCAAACCAGCAGGTTTCAAAAGGCGCGACTTTTAGTTTGAAGTTTAGTTTAGTTTTTCGTTAAGTTTTTCTTGCTCACAAAGTAGGAAAAATGCATAAATACTGCTGTATGTGAACGTGCAGAGACAGGGAGAGAGAGGCATGCAGGTCTGTATTTAACGCCTCCTGAAATATTTATTACTAAACCTATTCTGAAGAACCGACTTGAGCAGTGTTTGCTTGTGTGTACTGCATACCTATTGTTTTTCTGCAGATAAAGACAGACACCTTTCAAGAAACGTGAAGGTGCCCAATCAACCCCAAACCCCCTTCAGTTGGATCCAGCGCTCTAACACACCACAGCTTCTCAGGCAAACCCTGTGAATATGTGGGAGTGCGCTCGGAGCTGGCGGCGATCCTGTAACGCAGCGCGGTGTGAATGACATAAAATGTAACTCAGCATGCGAGGTGGTGTGGGAAAATCCCACGACTGAGCGTGTTGAAGTGTTAATCCCCCGAGAGCTGGACCTCTGCATGCTGCAGTGTGCAACTGTGTGTGTGTGTGTGTGTGTGTGTGTGTGTGTGTGTGTGTGTGTGTGTGTGTGTGTGTGTGTGTGTGCGCTGCAGTGACAGATGATTAATTTGGGGATTTGACTGGGAGGAGTGTGTGTAGCCTGAAGTGCATTTATATTTGGATGTTGCAATGCAGTCTGTTTATGCATTTGTGAGACAAAAGTTTCCACCTAGCCCATGAATGGTGTAAAGAGCAACATATTTCTTCTGTGAAGAGTTTACAGTAATATTGCTAAGAAAATGGGTTACTATAACAGTTACTACCGACCGCACAGATAACTTTATAAACAATTTTTGAAGAAAATAAACAACCAATTTATTGCCTATTATTAAGTTATGAAGCAGCATTTCAGCATGCGTTTGGCTCAGTGGCTAAAATCACACTTAAAAGGTTAAACCTCTAATGGTCTAATAGTAATTCACACACTTATGAAAGTGGAAGCCTCCGTCTCTGCAACTTTTTGGAAAAATGTGACAAAATCAGACATTATGATGATATTTTAAAAAAAGGACGGACAAGTATTTTTAATCTCTGACGCTACTATTTTCGCCCTGTATTCTTCGACAATAAAGACAGAAAGGACAAAGGACACACAGCCTTACTCTGATCACATGACATTTGTCTAAAAACACTGTGGTAAATTCAGTAATCACATTAAAGTTATAAATCAAACCGTTATGCTGTTACTTGAGCTACACGACTTCTTTTATAACCTGCCAGATGAAAATGTGAGTACAGTTGCGCAACAGGTGCATAACTTTAATTCAAGCAGGAGGAAGAAAAAAGTTGGCAGAGTGATCTGCTTTCGAGGAGTGACCATATACACATCATTTCTAACTAGCAAAAACCCGCCCTGCAGGCAGTTTTTGCCAAGCCAGAGGTTCTTGCTCGCTTCATTCATGTAAGAAAGCATGTTAAGGTTAACATATCATGTTAATTATTTTATGTTCATTATAATACTATATATAGTAAGATGGCAAAAACGGCTGTTCATAAACATCAGACAAATGAATAATAAAACCAAATGTATTCTTCTTTCTTTGCAAGCTACATATTCATGGTTACATATTCAAAGTTATCAGTTACAAGCACTGTTAGCATCACTGTCTGATGAACGCTTATTTAATGATCCAAAAGTGCCACTACACTAAAAATATCCATCCATTCGCTTCCACTTATCCTTTTCAGGGTCGCGGGGGGCGCTGGAGCCTATCCCAGCCGTCATAGGGCAAGAGGCGGGGTACACCCTGAACAGGTCGCCAGTCTGTCGCAGGGCTAACACACAGAGACAGACAACCATTCTCTCTCACATTCACTCCCACATTCATACCTATGGGCAATTTAGATTAATCAATTAACCTATCCCCACTAACTGCATGTCCTTCGACTGTGGGAGGAAGCCGGAGTACTGGAGGAGAACCCACGCAAACACGGAGAGAAGATGCAAACTCCGGACTGATGGTGGAATTCTTGCTGTGTGGCAACAGTGCTAACCACCGTGCTGCCCCGCTAAAAATAGTTTAAATATATTTATACACAAAATACATATTGTAAACTACTATACTTGTAAAGATGAGGGAACATACAAACATATGCTATGATCATTATACTGAGATTTATTGCAGGGAAAAATCAGGAACTTGACTATAAAGAGACGACAATTCTTAATCTGGAAACAACAACAATCCACCGCTGTGAACACTTCCTAACAGCTCTACAAGCACCTGAAGCAACGTGCTAACCTCTTTCATACACCTACAGATCCAGAGTGATATTCACGCAGAGCGTTTGCTGACATCGACCCAGCAGCTAAACCTTGATTTTCACCAGGTAACATAAGCATGAACATGCTTGCAGGATTGTACATTTCTGCTACGCTGTGAGCTTCATGGTAAACAGCCAACTAAGAATAAACAGCTTTGTTATCTCCTCCTTAGGACGATGATTTGCGCAAATACGTTTTAAATCACTTTCAGCGCTTGAAAGTAAAGAGTAAACTTTTCTGGTATTTCTGTAGCTTTCATACAGTTTGTAATTCCTAATAAAGAACGCAGCGGTGCTCAAGTAGTAATCAGTATCAGCTGAGACAGTGGAAAAGGTGTCAGCAGACAAAAAGACAGATCTGTGCATCTGTTCTTACACGGCCGCTCTGGAAAAACATTTTCTTTCCAAACATCAGACTTGAAGCTGCGCAGCTTGAAATATTCAAGTGAAACCTTTCTGGACATGAACTCACTCTTCAAAAACACAGCTCCTTATTTATGACATAAACACAAAAAGATTTATAAGTACAGTATTCTGGCGAACAGGTCCACTTTCCACACTCTCCAAAAACACAAATAAATAACGTCGGCTGTAACTGAGAGTTACCTCACTGTTCATAACTGAGCGATAGTAACTCGGTCTTTGTGCACTCATGGATAGAGTATTGTGTTACCGGAGCGCCGGGGGTAAAGAAAGAGTCGGGAAGCTAAATTAGTGCCCTACATGAACTGTGGATTTGGCAAACTAATTCAATAAAGGAGTGCAGCATTTCCTGTCTTATCTGTGCCTGTCGGGGGGAAGGAAATTTTTGGAGGGAGATGAAGCCACCTAAATTAAGACAATCTTGCCTTCCTGCGAGGCTGCACTATTTCCTCTTTGTCTTCCTGAAATTAAGAAACTGATACCTCTTCTAGCTTAACATGACAGTCTAATATTAGCCCTACGTCTTTCTTTTTCTCCCTTCCTTTCAGGCTTTTCTTCTACTTCCATCTCCCCCATCTGAAAGCTTCATTGCCTTGTTCCTCTTTCTCCTCCCCTCTCTAGCTAAGCTCTCTCTGAGCCCAAGTGCTTCAGACGGTGTTTCACTCGGCAGCAGAAGAAACCTGAGCTATTTTTACACCGATCCCGCAAAAATTTAGTGCCAGTGTGAACAGGAGCCCTGGAACGCTCACCGCATGTAAACCCAAAACCAAAATACATGCGTACAGTGAGCTATACAGTGACACAAGCATACATAAAGACAGTGGGTAAACCCACAGATGCTCAGCCCCTCTCGCCATGCTCGCTATCAAACGTGTCATGACGGTGCAGTGATAGCAGTGTCGCAGCTTTGTTTCATTGAACATAGTAAGTAAACATGAATGTGATGAGGTGGGTGGCACAGAAGAGCCACAACAGTGTTTGACTAGTGTGGGGACATTATTTGTGAGAGAAAGCGAGCTTGAACAAGGCAGTCACACATTTCTTCCCGTCGTTTGTTTACAAGGTGAACAAACAAACTGCTGCTGAGGGGATAAGAGTTTTGCCACCCACTTTGCCACCCGGAGGAATCTCTTCCACTGCACGCCTTTGCCTCTGAGGACCATGGAGACGGTCTTTAGGAAGAGTCAAATCTGTCGGCATTACCAGCCTCTGGGGCACTTGGGAGCCATGCTAACTTGAAAACGATCCTCTCGCTCTACATTATTTAAGCGCGAGATCCTCTCATCTCCCTCCTCCTCCTCCTCCCTTCCTTGACTCTCCTCTTTCTCTATTGTCCTCCCCCTTTCCTTTTTTATCTCCGTCGTTCCACTGTGTGCCTTCGGTGGTGCTGTAGCAGAGTGGGTGGGATAGAGAGAAGATGAAGGCAGAGAGGCAGGGTGCTGCAGCAGAGTGCTTTCATCCACTCTCTGCAGGGCTGTTGCATCAAGGAGAAGTCACACCAAGTGGATGCAGTGATACACCAGAGCCAGGGCACCATAACTGTACGCTACATGCATTTTTAACCTGTCATCGTAACTGCTGGAACGTGTTACTCACAGGCAGACATATTACATATTTCAGTAGCTATAATATGAGTCACATGACATGAACCAGGGAGATGCTGCAGTTATTTCTATTCATTCAGCCAATCTGTTTCCTGCTAATCATACTGAGAGTAAGAGCACAAGCATGCAGACGTTTTTCCACAATACATACTGTCCCCCTTAAAACACACTACAGTTTGTGTTGTCACGTGACTCTGCCCCGTCCATTCTGCCACATGGAAACATCGTATAGGAAAAGTCAAACACTGAGCTGATTGCACAACTCGTGCAGTTCGGACAACATAAAAATGCCGTGTACGTTGTGCACTTTTACACAGGCAACATCAAACAAAAAGTCCAAAATGTCCAGCTCTCTTAAGGTCCCACCACAGCATTTCCTCAACTGGGACTTTGATTGGGCCATTGCAGAATCTTGATTCTTTTCTTTCTTATATATCCTGTTATAGATGTGCTGCTGTCTCAGTGTCCTGTCGTGCGACTCTGTTTTGGCAGACTTCAGCTATTAGACAAATAGTCTCACATCTGACTCTTTGGTGTGTACAGAGAAGCTGACATGGCTGATTTATGCCCTGTTGGTGCAAAACAAACCCAAATCATCATCCCTCCACCACCATGCTTGACTGTTGGTATGCGCTTTACTTGTTTTTTTTGCCAGAAGCAGAAAAATGATATGCCAAGATGATAATATTTGATATACCTGAGACCTGTGGAGCCAGACATGACAGCTAATTTTTTCAGCTTTTTCAACATTGCATGGTTTGACCTGGGAGAATTTGCTGGGACATCCACTCCTGGGAAGATTACACGAGTGAAGGTTTCAGATCAGCAAACTGCCAAAACATCTGCGTTTATAGAGGTGATAGTTGGAACTGGAGATCATTTATCTGAATTTCAGGGGTTGGGCCACACCTTATGCATTCCCCTTCAAATCCTATGCCTCCAGTATATATGCCTTCCTGCACTACAGGATGTTTGTTTTCATTTTCATACCCCACCCTGCCTCCCCCATTCTCAGTTCTCAGACCTCTCATTAATACCTGGGGATCTGCCTGGCTCGCCAGCAGTCCTCACTGAGGCTTACCCTAAATCCCACTCTCAGTCCTACATCTACACTTATTCCATATACCTTTCTCTTTCAATAAATGTCTAATCTAATTCTGCTTGTGGTCCCTGCTTGGAAATTATTGCTGTAAAAAAACAAAACAAAACAAAAAAACAGCAACCCAAATGTAAAAGCTGCATCTGAACAACAATAATAATAAGATCTGAAGGACGAAGATCACAGATAACTGGTTAATAAATCCATGTATGAGACATTTGAAGGGGAACATCTCATACTTTCTAAATAAAATGTGGTTGTTTAGGATGTGGTTAAAAAAAAACAAACAAGTGAAACCCTAAATAATTTACTGGTGAATCTCAAGCTCATTGTATATGTACAAAGACAATAGAGGCTATCCTATTC
Source organism: Aulonocara sp. 'chitande type north' Nkhata Bay (assembly GCF_057382095.1). Classification (NCBI taxonomy): domain Eukaryota; kingdom Metazoa; phylum Chordata; class Actinopteri; order Cichliformes; family Cichlidae; genus Aulonocara; species Aulonocara sp. 'chitande type north' Nkhata Bay. The sequence goes on along the minus strand of NC_141350.1, from coordinate 21,898,468 downwards.
TATTCTATTTTATTTGAATAAAGAGAATCTTAAAATAAAGTTGACACAGATTTATGAATAAAATATAATTAGCAGAAACCAAACTGAACACTGCAGACTGAGCAAATTGTCAGAAAATAAAGCAGCTCTGATTCCTTGAATAAAACGGCAGTTTTTAGGTGTATTTAGCACTGGGCACCTTGCTATTTCATCACAGGTTATGGCAGCAGCATCAGTCAACTATGGTCTATTAGATTAAATTAAATATTAAAAATAAATGAAACTTTAATGATGCCCGTGGGGAAAATCAGGTCATTGCACCAGCCGTGAAAAGGATATAGATCAGAGCAGAACAGACAGGCACCACTGAGCAAATACATCAAAGAATTACAACTGGAAAAAGCTTGAAATAGGGCGTATTAGGTTTAGATTTAATATCATAAGCTTTGATTTATATCATTATTATAACTGAAACTGAATGTTATGATTGTTTTCACAATGCTGCGTCTTCTTTGGATTTTATAAAGTTAAAGAAAATCATTAGATTAAACTCTATGTTATGTTGTGCAGCACAAGTGTAAAGGGAAGGCTTGTAGACACAAATATACTGTAGTTTGCCAAATGTCATCAGTGCTGCCTCATTCATACCAAGCAGTAAATACTGCACTGAAACAATACAATACAAACGCAAGCAGGCATGTGCACCATGCACCGACAAACCAAACCAAAGCATCACCTGTCAGCCTCAGTCTGAAAACAAGTTCAAACCTCCACCGGCCACTCCCGGTCTTTTCACGCACCCACCCAGTCCACACACACTCAGCAGAAGGACTCTCAATGGTACAGCTGTACCATTCATCCCTTCATTCATTCATTTATCCACAGCGGCCTACTGGGCTTTGAATGGCTAGACCAAGCATGACTGTACTTCACTTGAAGTATTGGGGTGTCTGGTTTGTTTCAGTGGATTTCAACATCAAAACCTGTTGAAACCTGACAGGTGAGCGTCATGTTCATGTGCTTGTTGTGTAAATCCCTGTTTTGTGACAGCGTACAAAGACAGTGATTAGGACTGCTACTGTCTGAAACTTTCACAATCACCCACACTTACAAACACAGACAAAAACAAGGCAGTGTGTGTTCTCCACAGACCATTAGTGATGACTTCATGCCGATCTGATAACACCACTATTACCCAGCTTGCACAGCAGCTGAACTAAAATCCATCAAACTGAGAGTTAAAATGAAAGCAGACTGATGCCAGTGTCGCTTTCACGGTCAACTCTTTTCAACACAATACTTAAAACTCCAGCAGCTCCTCCCTGCACCCAGACTAGATACGAACACGCCACCATTTTCTGGCTGAGAGCCATGGCCTCAGACTTGGAGGTGCTAATCCTCATCTTAACCGGGTCACACCAGTGCGAGCTGGATGTCACGGCCTGATGAAGTCAGCAGGACCACATCATTCGCAAAAAGCTGAGACAAGGGTTAGGGTTATGTTTATGCAATTTGCTGTGCCTGAAATTCAGTCTAATAAACAGAATTAGTGGGGAAAAAAGCAGCCCTGGTGGAGTCCAACTTCCACAGGAATGGGGCTGACTTACTGCCGGCAATGCAAACCAAGCTCTCACTGCAGTCATACAGAAACTGGATTGCCCAAAACAACAGACAAACAACAATAATATCCAAAGTCCAGGCCAAGAGGAATCCTGATTGCTGCCTGGATCACATCATCTGCCTCCTTTCAATGTGGAAGAACAGCAGCTCTACTTTAAACACCTCCTAAATGACTGAACCTTTTTTCTATAAATGAGTTCTGACACTGTTCAGATGAAGCTTTTATTATTTGTGTATATCTGCATTCAAAACGGGCTTTTTTGACATGCAACATTACAAACGCTAGCAGAAAGACATCCTAAGGGCAGGTTTTGCAAACTCTACCACGATGGAACCATCAGGTGACTGTTATATGTAATGTGCATATAAATGTACAAACATTACGGTACAAATGATGCATTTAATGATGCAGTTTCTTCAAACAAATACACAGAAATATTTTTTTTATTTGTAGTGAACCCCGTATGGACGTTACAAAACTTGGTATCCTAGCTAATTTCATTAAGTTTCATGACGACTGAACCAGCAGATGATGATGATTAGATTCAGCAGTACTTATCAAATGTTAGCAAGCTAGCACTCTAAAAAGTGGTTAAATATGCTGAAAATAATACATAAAAATAACACTTTAGCACTGTCATGTTAGCATTTAGCACAGAGCAAAACTACAGAGCTGCTGACATGTAAATGGACTCTCAGCCTGGTTTTAGAAAAAGGACTAAACAAATATACAAGAAGCTCAGGGAAAGATATAGAAACACATTTCTAAAATGTAAAAGCAAAAATCCTAAAAAACACAGAAATCAAGTAGCTAAAACATCATGGAGGCAAACTGTTATTCTCTGTGAGGCTAGAGAACATGTGTTTATCAGTTAGTTTTAGCTAGCAGAAACTCTGTGGGATACTTTGGGTAGTAGAAACTGAAGTTGCTGATGTAAAGCATTAGGACAACTGGGTGCAACAGGATGTTTCTGCTTCTTTGTATGTAGTATCTATTTGTTTAAGGTCCTTTGAAAGGTAAAGAATTCAATAATAATAGTGAAGTAGTCCTTAAATAAACACGCACATTCCTTTAGTTATTTAAATTCAGTGATACGTGCTATAAGAAAAAAGGAAATCAAACACCTGCTAAAAAGTGCTTTCAGACTCACCGAGTCAGTCTGTGACACAGATATGTTTCTCAATAAGGAATGACAGAATTATAAAGAAGAAAAAGCAAGCAGGAGGGTTTGTGGGGAGATTTAAAGTTGTGATTACTGCAGCAGTGACGTGAGCAAAAATGAGCCAGATTTTAGCTGCATGGGGTCTCACCACAAAACCCCCCAAAAATCAAATGGAGCAGCCACAAGAAGCCAGTATCTGCAGCATGTAGTTAGGCAATACCTAAGTTACGGTATCTTTTTGGGTATATATATAAAAATAATAATTAAAAAAATATCTTTATGAAGAAAAGCTTTCCAGGAGTTTAGTGTAAAGCCAGACTTTTTAAAAAAAAATTTCATCCAAAGGAGAATAGCAACAAAAAAAAATTAGATGCTAATTTCCTTGAGGGTATCCCAGCTACTTGTACATGTCATGTTTCCTGTGGTTCCCATTGGCTTTTAGTTATGTTTCAGTGCATGTTAATTGCCCTTTGGTTACTTCCTTCTTCTTTTTTTAATAGTTAGCTTTTCTAATGTGTCCTGTTGCAGTTGAACTTCCTGTTTTTGTTCCTTTGTGATCATCTGGCCTGACCTGATTAGGTATGATAGGTAGGATTAGGTAGGTTTGATAGGCGACATCTTGGATTGCGAGGTTGGGGTCAGTGTGGCTGCGCTGATCTTCTGCGGTGGCGTTACAGTTGAAAACTCCACTTAAAATGGATGTAGCCATAGCCGTTTTCTTTCACATGCACGTGCACTTTTTTTTTTGCACTAGAAACCCGATAATACCCAAAATCTGATTCAGATTACAAAATGACATGTTTTTTGTGTGAACCCTAAAGAAAAAAATAGCACTGTCTCAACTCTGATGAGGCATGTATAGTCTCTATCATGTGTACACTCTTCTGCATTTAAACAAGCACTTTACCTCAATGTTTATTGCAGCTATTAGTTGAATATCATCCTTTAGATAAAAATAACAACTGTTGTGCAGAAACATACCATGCACACCAACTGAACCCACCCCACACATTATTCTCTGACATCTCTCCTTTCTTATGTTTGGTTCTCTGTGTAACACCATATGCTGCTGTTATGCACCAAGGCTACCAATTATTCTGAGGCAAGCCTCCTCCAGAAACTCGCAAACAAAGGCAGAGTTTGTTGTCTTTACAGGCTTAAAATAACTTTTCAAAGGCTGCTTCACAACCGCATGATGCTGGGACAAAAGGTAATGAAAACCAAGCCGACTCGTGCACGTTAGAGGGTGAATGGGGAAGATGTTAATTTTAACAATTGAAATGACACTGAGAATCCGCGGATGAAAAAACTGAAGAGATAAACAGATATCTGTATGACAAATTAAAACAAACAACTTTTTTTTCGGGGGCTCAGTTTCCGTCTGATTGATGAAAGTCTAGTTAACGGTTTCAAACAGACAAGATTACAAATGCAGATCTAGTTTGCTCAATAGCCTCCATAAAGCCCAGATGGCCTTGTGTCCAACTAAAGCTGCACTAATGTCAGTAATCTCATCTGGGCCTGATTGCTGTGACACCACATAAGCAGAATCAGATTGAATCAGGCCCGTTTTAACTATCAATTTCCTGTCGTGAGCCTCTCGCTAAATCTATTGGGCGGAGTCGCGGAGAGTCATCAAGAGAAAAAAGACACTGCTGGCAGGGAGGAAGAAGAGGAAATCACCGCCTGGCCATACAGCATTGTGTGAAATATTTGTGTCAGCTATTGTTTTTAAATGGGCACATCCATTCAGTGTTACTGTCCAAAAGACAACAATACAGATTCCACTGCATGAAATGATAGGTACTTATTATTCTTTGACGCATGCATGTGCACAAGAATCCTTATATGGTCACTGCAGAAGCTCCGCTCACCTGTTTAAAATCACCTGTTAATGAGGGGCAGATAATCAGAAGCAAGTTAGCTTTAAGGGAGAGGAAAACGAGCTAAAACAACTTGTTGTTAAGGCCGAGTATGAAGTAAATAAGGCTTATTTTGAACTGCGAATCATGCAAAGCTATTCTAGCAGAGTTCAAAGATAAAAATGAGCAGAATAAAAACAGGATCCTATAAGCTAATAAAAGATGACAAAGAAAAAAAATTCTCAGGATGCAGAAAGGAGCAGCGAGAAAAGGAAAAAAAACTTGGCTGATGATATTACGCTGAACCTTGTCCAGGTCAACTATATGTCTACAGAGCATTTGAGTACACTGTGTACAGCTGTCTGAGGAGATAAATGCTGTACTGAGCTTCCTGAGAAAGGAAAGCAGGAATGCTCCAGAGAAAGAGTGCATGAGAGGGAGATGAGGATAATCCAGTGAGCAGATGTTTGGGAGCACATCGAAGAGTGCTCGCTGCCCAGAGGATACCGATTATAAGCGGATGGAAGCGCTAACAGGAACGCTTGGGAGCCAAGGTGGGCTACACGATTAGCCAACGCACACCTGCTAAGGCTAGCCAGAGTGCGATCCTGAGATGTAAAAGGTAGCCGTTGTTGTTAAAGCACATGTAATGAGAGAATTTCACAGAAGTAGCCACTGGCAAAAGAAACACTCCAGATGTCACACAGAGAAGACTCCAGACATGTGAGAGTGGACGGAGCTTTGCTTTGTACTTCTTCACCATTTAATCAAGAGGAAATAGCTCATTTAGTTAAAACTCTAGCATGCGCTAAAGATGAAGGAGAGGTAATGTGACCAGTGAGTGAGGGTGGGACAGCAGCACAGAGGAGAGCACTGTGCAGTAAAACCAGCCTGTCCTCTGCACTAGAGCAGCTCTGGCAGTACAGAGCTTTCCGATGTCTCATTGTGATTTAAAGACCAAGGACACAGTCAGTCATGAGTGAACATCTCCTATTCCCCAGCTCCTGGGAGAATAGAACATGTTCTGACAGGCACCTCTCCGGTGCACAGAGGTTAGCGCTGCACACGCCATGCAGAATAGTACACACACACAGAGCAGCGGTGCCCTCATTCAAGCAGAATAAAAACAGCACCTCCTGCAATACGCACGCATCTTGAGCGATGGTGCTATAATCCATGCATCCTCTATCAAGCTGCCAGCCTTATAACAGGCCTTGCAGTTCTCACCTGGTTTGTGAGGTTCAGTGGGTTCACCCCCAGCAGCTGTGGCACCATTGCCGTACTGTAAATGTGTCCATATGCCCGGGGAGTACGTGCCGTTTTAACCCAGGTAGCTGTCTCCAATCCCAGTTTTGGTGGTGCTGGATAGGAGCACCGGACAGGTCCTCAAGCCATTTCACACTCATACTTAATGACGCACGCTCCTTTGAACCCACGTTTTGTTTTGTATCAGAGTGCTGAGGTACTACCTGGAGCCATCCATCAGCCACAGGAGACAGAGCCTTTCCCTGAGGGCCTGGTTAAGAGCGGGGGGGGGCATCTGGATGGGAACCATCTGGTGAAGGGGGAGTTTGTTCTGCTACTCCTGCAGCAGGCAGGCAGGCAGGTCTGCCGGCCACACCACCAGAACAAAGGCAAGCTGTAATGTGGTCCCCGCGGCCGAGGCGGGGGAGCTCTGTCTGCCTGCCTCCCCAGACAGAGCAGCACACAGCTGGGGTCAGTCTCAAAGCCTCACCTGGCCTTCAGGACGGATTTAAGATGCAGACGTCTGCTCGTCATGCGAGAGACTGCTTCACTTTCATGGATTGCCTCCGCTCTTCACATGACAGTAACTCAAACACTAAGATTTTAATGACTCACTTTCTCTACCGCTTAGTTGTGGAGGACACAGCCGGCAGCCTTTCAGAAATCCCGTCCTTCAGTCAGATGACGACTCGATATTATTTACCGAATGTGCATGTTTTCCAAATGTGGCACACAGAACGGCTGCTCCACATACACAAAGCTTTTGGGAAACTGAATCTTTTTAGTTATTTATTTACTTTTTGCTTAAATGTATGGCTCTGCACAAAAGTCTGTCCAGCTTACGTGAAAGTGAAGGATTTTTTTCATCATCACTCAGTTTCCCTTCCTGCCTCTAAATGACTGATAATCCAACATAATGTCAGTGGCCTCTTTATTTTCAGCAAGCCTCTGGGTTTGATCTGATCTCACAATCAAACAGTCAAATAATAGTCAAATTTCACCTCCTGTGTATCAGCTCTCCGAAACTTAATAGGCTGCAGGGGACCAAAAAAAAGAACATCTCATCTGATATTACCTGACTGCACAACTACAACTGGACTGCTAGACACAGACGGACACTGGAAGCCAAGTCCTTCCCATCAGCCTGCCAGCTGTCTTCCCGTCAGCGCTCTCCCGCTGTACGCTCATATCTCTGCCGTCGCCTGCCTCTGAACGCCGCTCAAATTACACACGACGGCAGTTATTGGACATCTGCGGCGCATTATTAAAGGCTTTTACGCAACGAGAAAAGTTTCCAGCGGACGATGACAGCATATCATGAATACTTGGATTTGACCGCTGGCGTGATGCAAGGAAGACAGTCATTGTTAGTCATGTGTCTGCACTGCTGTATTTCTGAGACGCATCACACAGAGGCTACAGAGGCTGCACTGTAGCCAAAAAAAAAAAGAAAAAGGTCACAAGACTGAACCCCTGCAGCGGCTGATGCAGCAGCCGATGAAGAGCTGAGTGGTCATCAGTCACTAGAAATAAAGCTGTGTGAGTCTTTAAGCCTTTAAAACCACACACACACGCACACGCACACACACACACACACACACACACACACACACACACACACACACACAGTGTCCTTGAGAAGGGGGTAAAGTCAGGCACAGCCTCTTCACTCACTGCAGCGTGCTTTACCTTGAGCAAAGGTGAACAATCAGGTCACTGTGATGCAGAAAAATGCACAAATATGTGCAACAGGGTTGGCTATTAGATCAGCCCAAACTTCCAAAGATCTCCAGCCAAAAAATACAAATCTTCACTTAGGTTCTAACAGGAATCATCACAGCGTCGCACTGAGTCCCGACAACAGCAGTTACTTAGCTTAATGAGGAAAAAAAGCGTTCACGCAGCCAGAAGTAGCCGAGCATGTCAGTGCAGGGGCGCAGACAACTTTCAGACGAAGTGCAGACGGCATACTAATCCACGGATTTAATACGAGTAAACAGAATAGTATAAACAGAGTACTCGAAACAATAGAAAGTCTTTGGACAGACAGTGTCATCGGCAGTGAATATGAACTTCAAACCAAAAGAAATGAGGACAGATTTGGGCGTTATCTGCCTGTAAGGACTGCAAATACTGTGATATTTGACTACGCAAAAGGCCAGTTACACGACAGCCCATTAGGAGGTTCAAATAAACTCCAAAGCTACCCCAGCAGGCCGCTGTAATCTTTTCGTATGTTTGGAGCCAAGTATTTTGGTGCTTTTCTCTTACTATTTTTCCTGTGCCCTTGTTTTGCAGGAATGTCTTGTGTGCATGAACACATCTGCCGAGGTGTGCAAAAGTACAGTCCTCCACACTGACTCAACAAATGACTAACACGCGTATAGCTTTTGTCTCCACTGTTGTTAACCTAGGAATTTCACAGTAGCCTCCATGTACCAAGAGCAAGCCACAAGCTCAAGCTGCACCAAGTGTGGCTATTTTATTGTTTTACCTTCACGCTGACTAAAAGCCCACTTTGTCTCATTTCCCTGAGCACAGGAAGAAGCTTTCACTGTTACAGCTTGAAAACTGAAGGAATATAATCCCAGCCTGGATCCTTCACGGCCCACCTGGTGTTTCCATTTAAATCTCCTTTTAATTTTGTCAATCAAACGTACACGGGAAGGCCTGAGATTTAATATAATTGATTTAAAATATTTATAAGGAACAAGGTTTAAAAAGTAATTTTTCACTCATCTGCAGGTTGCCCCCCCTCCCTCCATTCATCCAGTTGGCAGTAAGCCTCTTACACCAATCCAAAAAAGAATGATTTATCTAAGGCTACGGGCTTTTATACAAATGTTGTCAAATCAAGGCCCAACCGCAGCATCTTCTGCCAGCGAGAGATATCTCATCCTGCAGTGTTTTCTTTCTTCTTCCAGACCTCTTCCTGACATTAATGTAAAAATCTGGACATCTGCTTTCGTTATTGCTCCGTCTCAGGCAATCTATAAGAAAAATCTAATGAATCATTATGATGTAAACTAACCAACTTCCAGTCGCCACAGCAGGTAGCTCTGCATGTTTGATTTGGCGGATTTTTAAACCCTTGCTGACAGATTTGTGTCACCTCCATGAATTAAACCAGGGATCTTCTCCTTGTTAGACAAATGTGTAAACCACCACACTATGAAAGCAATTTAGAAGATACTGGCAGCCACCTGTGCTAGCCCTCAGCCTCCTGGCAGCAGAATCCTTAGTTAGCGCAAATACCATAGAAGCAGAATTTCTAGAGCACCTGCCTGGTGGGTCATATTTGTGGGCCAATGTTACCAAAATTCAAACTCATCTGAGACTTTTAGTAGATACATCTATTGTGTCAGGCTTTACTAAAGTATCACGTTCACCAGATCTTCAAAAAACACTTGACCTCTGACTTTGATCTGAGGAAAAAGATTCATGCTTGCCTGAGATTTTTAGTAGATGCATCTAGTTAGCGTGGGTGACAACAATACAGTATACAAACTGGCAGATAGAAATACCGTAATTGTCGGGCTATAAGCCGCTACTTTTTGCACAAGCTTTGAACAATGCGGCTTTTAGTCAGGTGCGGCTTTTCTATGGATTGTCCGTGATTTTTGTCATATCGTAAGACGATTTGTTTTGTTTGTTCCGCTGTTGTACGGCACTACGTTGCCTGGCGGAAGGGCATGTGATCAGACACACAGTATTGGGGTTCAAGAATGGCATGTTGGTCACATGTCCGTCCGCCAGGCAACGTAGTGCCGGTCGAAGTAGCGCGAAAAACAAACTTCAAAGTAGCGCTACGCGTTCAGTGGGAGGCGTGGATGACGAGCGGCGATAAACTTGCGAAAAGCAAGTTATGCCCAACTCCACCAGTGGATTCTGACAGCGTGGAAAAGTGTTAAAAAATCCATGATCACCAACGGATTTCGAAGGGCTGGACTGCTGCATGATGGAGAGGAGGACACCGCCACGGCCCTTCAGAGGGTGTTCGACTCTGACTCTGACAACGAGGATTTCTTTGGTTTTGAAAGTGACAACGAAGGAAAGAAGCGGAGAGTGGATGACGAAGCCATCCTGAGCCTGTTGGTATCCGACACTGGAGGAGAGGACTTTGGTGGTTTTAGTGGGCAGGAAGAAGAGAAAGATGATGGTGAATGACTGACTTTTCTTCTTGTTAAAGCCGTGTCACCGCACCTGAGCCTAAAAGGTAGGCCGAATCTATTTTTCTGGTGTGCTGTAGGTTACTGTTATGTACTACATTTGTTACTCATTTATGAAGCACAGTACATGTTTCGTACTTGTAATTACCGCTACTTGTACATATACCCTAAAAAGTTATGCAAATATGTACCCATAACTTGTTTTTCAAAATATTAATAAAAAGGGATGTCTCCAAGAAGCCATCTTTTTCCTGACAATTCCCTTTGTGCATATTCTCTTACATATGATAAGTCAACATTGAAACACCTGTGGCTTTTAGTCAGGTGTGGCTAATGTATGTACAAAACAGGATTTTCCCCTGATTTTAGCTTGTGCGGCTAATATTTGGGTGCACTTTGTAGTCCGGAAAATACGGTACCAAAGAACTGTGTTTTGTTAGCCTTGCCAGGGCAATTTAGATGTAAAACAAACAAAAGAATCGAATGTCATCAAAGGCCTTCAAGGAATTTATCAGAAGAATACCAAAAAACTGATTCGATGCATTTTTTGTTATTTTCATCTTAATACATTTGAAAATCCCCAACGTCTGGGAGAATCACATCATAGTCCAACAGTCAGCATGACTTATTAAACAGTGTTACAGGAATACAACAAAAAGCGTTGCATTCAGTCTTGACACACAAAGTCAAGGTAATAGTGTTGTTTATATTCAAATACCATTACACTTTTATAGACTGCTTATAAAAGTCAGATGAAGCCACAGTGATGTGAGCCTCTGGTCAGCAAAGTCACGTTTTTTGTGCTGTCCAAAAATCAGTTGAGGTAGGATCTTCTAGCTTCATATGGCTCTTTTGCATGTTTCCACTGATTCTACATTCAACAATTTGGAAACTGAAATGAAAAATTTAACCTAGACACCAAATTTGGGAGAAAAAAAACAAAGCTGAAAAAGTATCACAGCTTCTGTCTGCTCTACCTCTTAATTTTGCTGAACCTTAGTGTTGGTGGTAAGCATGGATGTATACACTTAAATGTCTAGGCTTAAGTTCCTCTAACTGTGTACTTCAACTCCAAAAAAGAAAAAAGTTGTACATTTCCTCAAAAACAGCTCTTTGGATAGTAAAGATTACCAACCCAAGGTAGTCCCACCGTGTGACATACCCTACTTCATTTGGATTTTTTTTAATCAAGGTCTTTTATTGAAAGAGATTTAATAAAAGTACCGTTACAAACAACAAATCAAACATACAAGCGGTTAATGCGGTTATGGCGTTAACATCATTTTACCAAGATTAACGCTGACAGCACTAATTTTAATATTTTGGTGTCAACCAGCAAACTCTCTACCTAAATTAATGCAATCATTTGAATACTTTGGTCGATTATCGAGTTATGATGAGTAAAATACAACTGCTTAAATACAATTATAATCCATCAGAAGAAATTAAAAATAAGTATCATTTAGCATGGCAAACAGAGTAAAAATATTTGGGAGTTATAACACCTAAGGATCTCGCAGTTTCTAAGTTTATATTTGAGAATAGATTCGATTAAAATGAATATACTGCCAAATTATTATATTTATTTCAAACATTGCCAATGGAAATAAGCCAGAAACAATTTAATGAATGGGATAAAATGTTGTCAAGATACATAGCAAGGTAAAAGACTCCGAATTTGATTTAAAACCTTACAACTGGATAAAGGAAAAGGGGGATGGGGCCTTCCTTCTCTCAAGGATTATTATTGGGCAGCACAATTAAGGCCTATGATATGCTGGTGTAATCCTTCATATGATGCTCAGTGGAAAGGCATTGAGGAGGGTCTGACCTCCATTCCCTTACAAGCTATTATAGCAGACAGTAGCCCGCAAGATTTAATAAACACTATTTAAATGGATCAAGCTGACTTTTAGTTTGGGAAATAATAATAAAAGAGCATAAAGGATTGGTGACTTTGCGCATGCTAATGGAGGAATGTAGACTTCTTCGTTTTGAAAAGGTTAAAGAAAAATATTCATTAGAAACACAGGATTTTTAAAGATACCTACAGATGCGGCATTTTGTCAGCAAAAAGGTAAAATCTAAGTCTGAATTAAGCAAACTGCTGTTACACTTATTTAAAAGGGCATACAGCGCAACTAAAGATAGAGGCATCATCTCAGGCCTGTATAAAGGGTTAATAAACATGAAATCACACTCGACCCTATATATTAAAACTAAATGGGAAATGGAGGGAGCAATAGATATAACGGAGGAAGAGTGGACAACAATATGGATAATATGGACATATTATCCATATTGTTATTGGAAAAGCCTGATAAGATATTTTATTGCACCTTACCAAAAATCTCACTATGACAGTAACCCTCCCGTTTGCTGGAGAAATTGTGGAAACACGAATGCAAATCGTTATCATATTTTCTGGGACTGTGATGCTATTAAAGCTTATTGGAAGGGAACACATGTAGCAATACAAGGGATATTTGGAAGATATTTGCCTTTAGAAAGAAAAACTTTATTTTTTGGACTCATCCCAGAATGATGGACAAAGAACGATAAATATTTGTTTAATATTTTATTGGTGGCAGGCAAAAAAGCCCTCATAAAAAAATGGCTTTCATGTGAGAGCCCAACTATGAACATGTGGATGGAGGTCACAGTGGATATTTACAGGATGGAGAAAATGACAGTGGATGTGAAATAAAAGAGGGACCTGTGTGTATCACGTTGGAAGAAATGGATGAACTATATAATAACACGCAGGCCAGATTTTGACTCGTTAATCTTAGTTAAGATATTATTTATATTACTGGTAATTAAATCTCACTCCCTAACTGTTTATGCTTTTTTGTTTTGTTTTGATTTTTTTCCTTCTTCGGTCACAGGTGTAATGGGGAGTGACAGTTGGTTTAAATAAGCTTTTCAAAGGTGCTTGGAATTGTTAAAATATAAACTAGCCAAGTGGGAGCCCAGTCCAACACGTCTTACTCCAATGTCGGCTCACTAGCGCCCCCTTATTTTAATTTTTCACTCTAAAGGGGACCGCAACATGAGTAAGATGTTGTATTAAATAAAACTTTAAACCATTAACTGAAACCATAAGTTTATTAGTACAGTGTTTACTGAAGTCACAGATCAAAGGAGCTGAAATCAGCTTTCACACAGATTTTTTTTCGCAATCGGACTTCTTTTTGAAACCAGAGCAGTCGCCCCCTGCTGGCAAATGCTGGAAAGAATAAATTTTAAGAAACATCTGCATGGGCTTTGCTTTTAATCCAGGAAGAAAACATTTAACAAACAGTAACAGATTTACACATCAGTTTGTTTTATCTGTAAATAGAGCTGGGTGATATGAGATTTTTTCATATCACGATATGTTTTTTTCATTTCAGGCGATAACGATATCTATCACGATATAAGCCAAATAACTATATTTGTAAGATTTAAATGTGCTGTTGCTCACAAGTAAAATGTGAAATAATCAGCAGCTTGTTTTTATTTAAATATTTATTTCCCATAATAAGTTCAACAGGGTAGATGTACTTAAGGAACATGAGACTTTTTCAGATAAATAAAGGCAAATATTGCAAACTACACAAAAGGCAGCCGCTAAAGCGTTTAAGTTTCAAAATAGAACAAACGAAACAGACTACTAAATTGTCAATTCCACTTAGAAACAAAATATTAATTCTAAAAATAAATCTTAGTTTGTTTTACAGAAGAACAGACAAAACTGACTAACTTTTGTCAATATCAAATAAACTGAGAACTAAAAGGAAATTCTCAATCTCTCCTTGTTGTATAGCTTAGCTTTTCAAACAGTTTTAACAGTTACTTTAGTCTGACAAAAGCCGAATGACGAATTAGCGCTTCCAGTCAGAGACTGAGGCTACGTCCACACGTACACGGGTATTTTTGAAAACGGAGATTTTCCGTTTTCGTTTTAAAAAATAATCCCGTCCACACATAAAGGCAGAAATGAAGGAAAACGCTGCTATGAACATGCCAAAGCAGCAGGTGGCGCTAGATTCCTAACCGTGCAGAAATGTTGGCCAATCAGAAGTCTAGAAGCCTCGGTGGGAAAAAGTAAACAAAGCTGGGGCATAGAAGCAGAACCGAGTCGTATGTGTGGACGGACAGTAACTGTGTGTATATGTAAGCATTTAAACACTGCAGAGAGTAGAATTAACAGTAACAGTGTTGTAGAAATTCATTTCACCAGTCACAATAAACTGGTGACGCATGCACCAGTTTATTGTATTTCCAGACTTGCTTTCGGCACAATTTACAGTGCACGCTACTCTGTTTTTTGTCAGACTTGAAATAGCCGAAATACCTTCACACTACGGAACTTCTTTGGCTCTTCTGTTCGACAATCTCTCCGGCATTGGAACCATCATCTGTTTTCTCTTCGGTCACGCTCGGTTGATTTTTCTAGTCGGCACACTCATTTCCTCCATTACGCGCTGGCTGCTTCCCAAACAAACACACGTGCGGCTTAGCACTTGTGCTGTACGTAACAAGTCACGCGACGTGACGCTGCGGCTGTGATTGGTTCGGCTCTGCGCTACCTAATTTGGATTGGCTGACCTTTTTTTTTTTTTAAGAGGACAAGAGCGGCGAGGTCTATCCCGATAGCTTAATTTCTCTATCGAGTAAAAGTTATATCGCGATACATATCGTTATCGTTCTATCGCCCAGCTCTATCTGTAAATTGTGAGCTGATATTACGAACACATTAGACAAAAAATAAAAAAATTCTGTAAAAGCTGAAAACTGTTTGAATGCAGCTCTGTTTCCTCCATAATGATATCACAAAATTGCCTTAATGGTTATCACTTTTTTGTCCTTCCTGTTATCATCATTACATCAGCCTTTAAAAATCCCCCATTAGTCAAGCTCTGATTGTGAAGTCAGCACTTCAGCAGCCAGCATGTGGGGATAACACTTAACTGGTCAGTAAATGTATCTGTCAGAACATGTGATGCGTAGATGTGGAAGCTGGGTGGTAAATACACATTAATTTGATTTATTTGGGCTAAAGTCACAGATTGGTCCCAAAGCATTTTTTCAGTCTATACAACAGGCAGCTTTGACTGAGCTCTGGCAGTAATTTATTAGAAAAGTTATGCACTGTATTAGACAGTATCCAATTTACAGGCATGAAGAGGGAAGACGTTCAACAAAAGGGAGATAAAACTACTGAGAACCAAACAGAGTGGCTAGAATTTTAATAGTTCATCTGGACCGGCATGCATTTGAAATCAATCTAATAAGCTTCTCTGACCTCATATTTTCAGCCTGACTCTGCCTCAGGGGCACATTCAAACCACCACAAAGCCTCAGTGCAGCAGCAGCATCTGACCGAAGCAAATGGTTCTGTAATTGCCATTACAACTTGTGGAAACCAAAGAATGGAACCAAAGCACTCTTGTGCCCTGCCTGCTGGTAAACTTTTTACCCCAGAAATCTGCTTCTCCTTATATTGGGGAGGCGCCGATCTTCCCATTGAAAGGAGAAAACACTCGATGTTTTCCTGCTTTCTCATTTTAAACACATTAAAAGCTATTCTTTGCACGCTGGTTTAATGCCATGTGACACATAACTGCTACCGATTCATCTTTTACACTACATGAAGTGCATAGTTTCTTTTTTTACATGTAATGACACTGCATGCTTCTCTTTCATTGTTTAGCTATAGTGACCCCTCGAGAAATTCAACATTTTTCTTCTTATTTTTCCTGTTACTGTTATGTGTCTTTTGGCCTTCTACCAATGTAAATGCTGTGAGCTCATATTGAGGATGACGAGTGGCAGCTCATCAAATTAGCTGACAAAATCCACCTACTAGCATCTCTAAAATGCTCACTAATCATAATCCGGCTGGTTTAATCTGACATTTCGCCAGTTTACAAGAGTCTGTCAGATTAAAGAAATTAGATAGCCACATGAATTTGTGTGTTCTGAAAGTGACAGAAAAACGATCTTTATGCCATCTTGTTGGTAACACAACAAACTACAGCTGCTGGTATTTAACAGTTTTTAGATGCTGGCCCCTCTGTTGATGAGTTTTTGTTTTCTACCGTTTGAAATCCATCGACAAGAAAAAGATACCAGAAATAAATGACTGATTACTGGTGATCAAAGATGCCGGGGTTTTACCATATTTTTACCATTTTACCAACGTCCTTTATTTAAATATGTTTAAGACTGGCGACGTGTCCAGGGTGTAACCGGCGCCTCAGCCTATCACAACTAGGATAGGTTTCAGACCCTCTGACTTGGATGAATGTTAAAAGTTGTTACAGTATTTTACTGTAAAGGTGTAGGTTCACACTAAAATGCTGACAGCTCTGGTAGCTAGCATTTTACTTTATATCATGTGATCTTTAAAATGTTGCAATGATTGGACTGAGGACAATTTAAAATGAACATTTAGCATCTATTCATACCTGTTTCAACCTAATCTTTTACTCAGATGAGTTATGAGCAACATAATGTAGCAACAGTAAAACTCATGCTTGCTGTTCAGACAGAAGCACCGACAGTATTTAGAAGTATTTAAGCCAAAAAAGTGTATTAGTGTAAAATCTTTAATCTTTAAACATTCCTAGTGCGCACCTTTTTTGACACACCACAGTCAGACAGGTGATTGATAGGGAAGTAATTACATGGGACACAGTCACAGCCTCCATAATAAAGCACATATGCAGCCAAATAGTATCTACTTCCTCAGAGAGTACTGTAATGTTCCTCTATCTGTGTTATTATTAAACAAAAAGAGCATGTCAGTTTTTGTGGTGATGTCGCCCCCGGCAACTGAGCTCTGACAGGTATTCAGTGAGCCTGCAGATCAAAGCAGTTGTGTGTTGAACCACAGCTATGTGGCTAAAAAAGAAAAAAGCATTTCTGACACGTGTAACATAACCTTCATTCTGTTGGTGCACAAAAACCTCTCAGCCATGTAAGGTACATGAAAACTGTGTTTCTCCAAAGATTTTTTTCTGAAATTTGGAACAAGAATGAGCGTCTCACACATACCAGAAACCTTTATTTTCCCCAAACCAGCTGCAGTAACAGGTTTCTTTCCCCAGAGGCAGCGTGGGGGTCTTTAAAGGTGATTCATGATTTCCAGCTGACAAACCGTATTTCTGACTGAGTGTACAGCAGATTTATTTTACTGTACAGACTTGCACGTGGGATGCATGTGGTGTCAACATGCACAGCTGCATATTGACATGACATCCCCATACATCCTGACAGGAAGCTGTGAGCTGAGGAACAAAATGGCTGCCAGCAAACAACAAACTACGGGTGGGCACATATCCCACACAGAGTCATGTTTAGGCTGAAGAGAACATGCTGCCCTTGAACAGACCAAACATGGAATTCCCAATGAAATTCCATAATCCATAATCCATTATTGATTTATAATCCACAGCAGATTAGGCAGCATTCCATTATTTTTCCCCCCGTTCTCCTGTCAATGCAGAGATTGGACACTGCAGAAAAACAACATATCTAGGTCACACAATAAATATTAAGTATAAGGAGTCATATGTGGTAAAGCTGTTGCTAAATATAGGTTTCCTGCCTGTTAAGGGATTCCAGCTTCAGAGGGACATTTCTATAATCCATTTCATGCCTGGTCTCATGAGCTGACATTCCATCACCAGAGGGGGGAAAAAAATTCCCACTGACTTCTCTACAGATTCCGTTGGCCTTTTTATTTTGGTCACTTCCTTTCTACACACAGGGCGTCTTAATGAACAACATATGAACCATATTCATCTTGAAAACAAGTCAGCTTGAACATTTATGATGTTTTCTGAAGCATTTTGGGTCTGAGTCTTGCTCTAACTATCAAACCTTTCTAGTCTCGATGCCCAAATGAACTGCACAGCTTTACACGAAGTTGACAATAGTGACAAAAAACGTAGTAAATGCAGTAAAGCTTAAACCCAAATGGGATCTAGACAGAGAGAATGTCTAGATCTATGGATCAGTGGGTGATTTGCAGCCTTGGTCACAAAACACACCCTGCGACACGATTCAGACAACTCTACAAACCAACCAATCAGAGTCAACCATGTAATGAGACAGACGTTATTAGCGAGCACAACATTTGCCAAGCTGCAAAGGGCTGTGGTACCAAATGTCATCAAAAAGAGTAGCAATCCTCTTCAAATCAGACTTTACATGTCGTCAGATACTCATCTTAGACTTATGGGGCATTCCAGTTATTTCAGAAGTCCAATATCGGAACTTAGAGTGACTTCACTCAGTTAGTGCATTCCAACAGTAAAGTCGGAAAAGCAGGGACTCGCTGCAGAGGCAGCTGAAAGTCCACCTGATGAGTGGAATCAGTCACTTATTTTAGAGACATACTGAATAGAATCAGTATGACCCAAAATACTATATTCAAAATTTTGCAAATTTTGCATGTTCCAATTTGAGAAATGAGGATTATCCATAGTATGCTCATTGGCTAATGACTTCTGATTGACAAGTCCTCAGCTAGTGTGGTTTCACTGGTTAACTCAAAGCTTCAAAACAGGACTTAGCTAAGTTATGTATGACATCATGGTAGCTACATCCATCTTTTATGCTGTTTACCTTTTTTTAGTAAAGTTTGTGCAGTGGAAGATGACTGCTAGACTAAGTTTTGTGCCTTTTAAATGAAATCAGACAGTCAGGTATCACAAAAACGCCACTGTTCATTTTAAAAATACACCCATGTGTCCTCCATTGGTCACAAGGCAAAATGCTAACCGCAGTTTAGTTTCTAATTTAGTTCCTTACCTCTAACACAGGCCCCGCTCCCAGGATGATCTGCTCCACCCCACTGGCAAAGCCCTTCTGGCTGAGAGCTGTCAGGTGATGGATGAGGAAGTTGGTGCTTTGGGTCTTCCCAGATCCACTTTCACCAGAAATCACTATGCACT
The DNA here is from genome assembly GCF_057382095.1 of Aulonocara sp. 'chitande type north' Nkhata Bay. NCBI lineage: Eukaryota > Metazoa > Chordata > Actinopteri > Cichliformes > Cichlidae > Aulonocara > Aulonocara sp. 'chitande type north' Nkhata Bay. Next base: position 21,879,482 of record NC_141350.1, on the reverse strand, counting down.
GGTTCTTCCGCCGCTGCAACATGGCATGATACGCCACATCTGCCACAGCATAAATGTGGGGCTCCAGCTTCCCCAGCGTGTGGTTGTCGTACATTTTGACATATTTGGGATTATAGATTGGCAGGAACTGGAAGGGGTTAATCACGATAAGAATACTCCCAACATAAGTGTAGATCTTCTCCTGGCGGAAGCGTGCACGGAGGCTCTCCAAAAGGGCGCGCTCCGTTAGCTCCGGGAGAGCACACAGGTCACAAGGTGGGTCGCTCCCTGCAGGCTGGGGGAGGAAACCCCGTTCGACCATGCGCCTTCGTTCCTCAGTCACCCGCAGCCACATTTGCAGGCTGCCCCCGTAATGAATAGATCCATCCAGGTTTTTCTCCCGCAGGAGGAAGCGATAATCCTCGCCACTGCACAAGCCACTACGGTTTTCCAGGGCGGTTCTTGGCCACAGCATCATCCGCTGAACCGGGCAGTCGCTGGGATTGAGGATCCACTCTTCCCCACCGAACTCCTTCACCTCGGCCAACACGTAGCATTTGGTACGGTCCAGGTGTAACCGTTCGATGAGGCACTCGATGGCTTCAGCAGCAGTGGTGTTCTTGCGGGCGGTGACGGGGCAGTAGATGGTGCCCTCAGCCAGGGAGCCCGGATAGACGCGCAGGGTGAACTCCTGGTCCTCCAGGCGCCGCCGCATGCTGCCACTAATGGTGGCCATATTGGCGCTGCCGGTGTAGCTGCAGCCGCCATCTTGTAGGCTCATGGCGGCGCAGCAGGTCCCATCAGCAAGCTGCTCTCAGGGACCAAGGGACTGACTCAGGACATCCCAACTAGAGGAGGGAGAGAGAGAAAGATGGAGGCGGTTAAGACATTTTTGGTTTCAGACATCAGTTCATGCCCTCACAGCGTCAAACACTTCCAAGTACATTGAGTCACAACAGGGTCATCAGAGTCAGGGCGACACAGTAGTCCGACTCAATGGGCTTTCTGTTTCGTATCGTAAAGGGAACCACTATGAGAGCCGCCACAAAAGAAGAGCAAGAGCCCGATGCTAAGGGAGAGTCGAGAACTGATAGTGGGCTGATAGTTATTCAAAACAATGAGGAACAGTAGCTGCTGCATGAATTTAAAGGCTACTGGCCACAGCTTATCAGAGCCACATACACTCTGTGTGTGTGTGTGTGTGTGTGTGTGTGTGTGTGTGTGTGTGCGTGTGTGTGATAATCCAAGTACTGTAGCTGTGTGCCAAGATTAACAGCTGCCACCTTCCACACAAAAGTGGCTGTAATGAGAGCACAATGGTGCAATTCACCACTTCCCTGTTGATAGTGGACACAGGACTCCATTCTCCCTCTCAATCTTTCACACACACAAACTTCAAATGTCACACTTGAAAATTTAAAGTGCTCTTCCATCGATTAATGATTTTGGGAGACAAACCGCTTTTAAATTCAATTGCACAAACAACAATACTGTATATTGTGTCTGGGACACGATCAGAAACAGACTATAGCACTTCTGTGCTGCACTAGATTAATATAACTCTTTATATACAGCATTTTTTACCTGATTTTTAACTGATGGTAACGGTTTATATTTACCTCTCTGCTTAAATGTGTAACTGCTTTTTCCTTGGGCAATCAAAGCTCCAGCATTACTTATAATATATGGAACAGCTTTACTGTCAAACTCTGAAGTTGTTCTGTACACTACATGTGTTGTTAGTTTGGACTTTATCGCTTGAGAAGTAGGTGAAGTTGTGCCAGAAATCTCGACAGTGTTCAGACTGCATCCGTTTGATGGAGCCACTGAAATACTTCAAGGTTAATTTAACTAACTATTCTTTTCTTTTCTGGAGCCAGTTCACCTCAATGTTTCCTTCATTCTTTACTTTCTCTTTTTTGGTTGAATTTTCTAATCTGCTACATCTCTCTCATGCCTTCTCCATTTTTTCTACGATACAACAAATACGCACCAGACAGCCAAAGTCAAACGTCTGTCAGGGCGGCTGTTAGCAACACAGCTTCCTTTAGTTGTCCTTTGAGCTATGTGTACAGTATGTGGCCGATAAACACAGAAAGATAAAGACAGGAGAGGAGAGGATGAGCCAGCCACTCGCCCTTTGAGCGCTCCAGACAGGCCTTCCTCTCCCTCTTGCTTGTCTGGAGTAATCTTGAACACCTACAGGAGTCTGCAGCAGCCCACAGACAAACAGGGAGGAAACAGACAGCCGAGTGTCTGTAAGACACAAAGAAGTGAGCTGTGAGGGATGAAAGACAGGGCAAAGGCAGAGGAGGCAGAGCTGAGAGACAGGCAGAGATGACAGAGAGCCTGGGACTTAAGATAACTGACGCAATCACTCGCTGGGACACTAATGAGCTGCTCAAATAGGTAGAAGGTCAAAGTTTCAAGTCTATTATGCAGAAATGCAAATAGAGTCAGTATTCATCACGGTGCGTGTACGCTGTGCTGGTTTCCTTTTGGGAATTTCTGGTGTTTTTACACAAATATACAAACAAACACTAAAGTTCCCTGACACTGTGGTCACAACGATGTGAGTAATAATGGCAAAAATGCAATCCAAGGCTTGATTTATGGATGTTGATGCAATTACACTGTTCCTCACTATAGCCCCTCCTGCCCACACACACACAGTTTACTTGGATGGGCCACCCAGATTTAGAACCTCATTTTGGCATTTTTATGTCCTCCAAGAGAGCGACACCAACCCCTTTGCTGTCACTTTAAAGGCTCCGTCTCAGTTCAGAAGGTAGCCCCGGCTCGTCACATGACACGTTTCCTTACCAGCAAGTTCACCGTTCAGGTCAATTTAATTCCAATGTCTCTCCAGTGATTCCCTCCTCTGTGGTTGGACATACACTGTCAGCTAAATGAACCTGGAGCAGGTGGAGAACTGGCACACGTGTCACTGCGCTGTAATAAAACAAGAGCTGGAGTTTGAGTTTACAGCCGTGGATTGAGACTCTCACTTGGAGGGGCAGCTGATTGTTTTAGTCTGATGTGTTATTTATTCATCACAAACTAGTTGGTTATTAAGGTTTCTGCAAAGGATAACCTCATAAATGGTAACATTTATTTTTCCTTTGAGTAAGTGGATGCATGCCTCCATTTATGTGGAGACACAATAGAAGCTACATCTTGTTCATCCCACCTTAGTTCCCCCCTCTGGACAGACACTGCGGGACACATGCAGCCACACATAAATGTGACGTAATGACACGTGGAAAAGGAAGTAGTGAACACTGAATAGGGAATGGATTTTGAGGAATTCTACTTCTATAACATGAGAGCTTTTTAATTGAATGTTATTAGCATTTAATTTTTAGAAGCATCTTATAAGGGCTCAATGGTGAATTTTTGCCTGAGGCCCAAAAGACTATAGAATCGTCACTGCTGCACATCCTTACTGATGCCAAGTCCAGACTGATTTAATTTCATATAAAGTGCCATTTAAAAACATATGCAGATGTGCCAGTTTAGCTCGCCTGGTGAAGCAGGCAGCCATATACTCCAAGGAACCTTCAGATGTGTCTTTCACACTTTCTCTCTAATCTCCACCGCTCACAGCATTAAAAAAGAAGTCTGACATCTTAATTTACTGGATAACTACTGAGCAGACTAGTGTGTGCCTACTCTATCAGCATAACGAAGAGGTTTGATTCACAATGAGATGAAGCACAGTCTTGCACATTGCTGTAAAGCTGCTGCTGAGCCCAGCTGCTGTGGCCTTCATTCAGTTCTCCAGTTGCTTCGTCTTCATCAGCTCTCTGCAGCTTGCTGAGCTCAGCTGCCAGTCCAACTCAGAGAGTCATTAAACTGGAAAGCAGCAACTTATGACTGCTGTCGGCATGTCTTCCTGTCACAGGCCAAAAATGAGCCACTGAGGGCAAAAAGCATGCATATTTCCCAATGAGAATGGATGACAAGGAGACGCAGGAGCCTGGGGGAGACTGAAGAATCTTTCCACATTTCTCCATATTGGCAAATTGCACGATACATTCTTGCACATCAAACAACGCTATAGCAGAGAGTGAAGAGGGAATTAAATACACTGAAATCAAATCAAATCTTCAGTGAACCCAGAGCAACAAAGTGTGCAGCTCTCCTTTGATGTCTGGCAGGTGGCTTCCTGAAGGAAAATCAGTTTGTCTGGAATCAGCAGAAGAAAACGTCGCCGCCTAAACAGAGCAAAACTACAACTCAGCTCTCGACGTGTGGTCGCTGGGAAATACCGTTTGAAAAACACTGCAGATGTCACCAAAATAAAAGGATATTGTGGATTAGGAGTTTAAAGGGCAATCCAAATCCCTACTTCGGGTAATGACGTCCCCGCCCCACAAATATATATATGTGTTGCTTTGCTGCCTCGAAAGCTAATACCACTGGCTTCCCTTTAAACCTTTGCCCGAGTCAGCGGACTGCAAGTCTCCAGAGCAGAAAATGAACCTGTTCGCCTGCATTTCAGCATTTAGCCTTGCAGAGAGTTCATGCAGGTTACACTGGACGCTCCTGGCCAGAAGGAGGTAGAGACTGGTGGATGGTGCAAAGGTCAAAGTAACTAGTCATGGTCACAAATCACACATGGTAGAGCTGCGACCTCGCTGCCAACATTTTTTGGGGGGAGATGGAAAAATCGTTTCTGACATTTCCTCGAACAGCTGCACGCGGTGAGATCATTCGGGGAGGAACTGGATGACTTTTAGAAAACAAAAGCCTTTAATAATATAGCTGGACATGACCTTAACTGTATGTTCAACATCTACTCTAACTATTGCTGACAGAATTAACGAGGATGATGGATGAAGCTGGAAATTGATACAAGTCGGGTATGGAAGAGAAGGGAGGAGATGAGATGATAGAAAGCAAAAGTGGTGGAAGGAAGGCGAAGCACAGGACGGGGCTGAACATCTGTTACGTCTTGTTTTGACATGGTTGAATCTGAAGTGCTGACAGCGTGTTGAGATAAGGACGTAAGCTGACATGGTGGAGAAATGAGCTTGTAGTTTAAAAGTAGAGAGACTGAAAGAGTAGAAGATGTTTTAATGAGAGCGTGGAAGTCATCTGACTTGCCGGATAGGTTCAGCCCAGGGTCACGGATACGCATGTGGAGTAAAACTGCAGATGTTTTAAAACAGGGCTCCTAAATAGATAATTAAAGAGAAGGAGACTGACAGAAAGTAGTGAAAAAAAGGAGGATTTCCTGTAAGCTCCTAAACGGATTAATCTGCCTACCAATCCAAAATTCAAAATTAGTTTTTGAATCAATTTAAAAATCAGCTATTAAAATAACTGTTGATAAAATACCTACAGATTAACTAACTGATCGGATAGGAATCCATCGGCTTATCTGAAGAATCAGCCTCTGAGGTAACAGCCAGGATTTTCCGGCTTCCTGTGAAGCCACCGGACATCTAAACCAGTTTTCTACTTGCATTTAATCCCTATGATTTCCACACCCCGTTTCCATACAGTGCTGAAAGATATATTTGAGCTATAGTCTCAAAGCTCAGACTATAGCTGCAATTCCTCTTCAGGTCTTCTTGTGACTGTTCAGTATTTGCACTTTCACAAAGCAAAAATGAATCCCTATCTTATTGATTGTGCAGGCTTCTGTTTATAGAGATGAACTAACTGACTACTTGTTTCAGCTCTAAAGGAAAGAGAAAGCTAATGGTGCCGGGTTGTTGTGTACAAGCAAATATAATTCTAAAGATATTTAGCTGTAAATATTAATGGAATTGCATTTGTTAAATAAATAAATAACTTGACTTCATGCGCTTGAATAACACTCTAGGTTTGTTGTTTGCGTCCCTTAAAAAAAAAAAGACTTCGGGTACTCTCAAACATTGTTTGCCGAGTTATTATCCACCATGACTTCCCATAAAACCATAGCGCCATCTCTTCAATGATGTTGACAAGTGTGCAGTGCGGCTGCAAATATCCATTAGCTGTTGCATTAGAATCATATTAAACCCATTTATTTGTTTTTGAGTTGAAATATGGTCAACATTAACGTTTGCCTCAGGCTTTATTGACTTCAGGCAGATTATTAGAAATCTTCTTAAGTCAAATGTTGTGTGCTAAATTATACCCCGTGCAATCCATTTGATAAATGCAAAATATAAGTCTACATATTTGTTTGTCTGTCTGATGGCAAAATAAAAACAACATTTCAGACAAAACTGCTGGAAGCTTCATCTCTTTTTCAAATTGTTACCCATCATAACACATGCTGTGCATCCTTGTTTGAGAGCAATTATGGTGCACCACAGTTTATATGATGTTATTTGACCTGATAGAGGGTAGAATAACACTTATTAGATGCTAAGTGGACACTTTAGATTGCTACTTTACTGTAATATGACATGTGTTGGCTGGTTGCTAAAACAGACTGTGTACTGTAGAAAAGTAGCCATCTTGAATTTTGGAAACAGATGTGACAAATTAGAGACGGATCTCACTGAAAAGAGAACGCTGCACACCAAGATCTTCTTACAATGCAGATGCACCCTTGACTCACACTGTTACATTTTTTACACATCAAGTAATTTCTGTGTAGCACACAACAATAGCACACTTGGAGCCAGCACATTTATGAATTATCCACTACGTTTGGAGACAAAAAACTCCTCTCAGGGCTCAGCAAAAATATGTTCCTTTTGGATAAAGTAGATACTGTTAAAGTTTAACTTTGAGGACATAATTTGCAGTTGAAAAAAAAAAAGGGTGCAATAGATGTTACCGTAACAGCCAGAGTAACAAAAGAAAACAAAATGTTCAAAATCGCAATATTAGCCAAACCTGAGAGAAATATTGTGGTGTTTCCCAGCTCTACTATTCACATATCAGCACAGTCAAACATCAGGCCAAAGACCAGCTAATGTTCAATGTTCCTTTGCGTTCTTACACACACCTCTGTCGGGTGATGTCTGGAAAAGTTCATGACTGTGCTACATGTGTTATAATCAGTTAGCTTGTCTAAATGGGACGCTACTTAACAAAATAAACATCACATTGTGTTTAGGAAGAGTTGAAATGAATGACTGAGACCACGACATCATGAGTAAAATGTTTGCCAAGTTCATAATTCAAGTAATAAGTAGAGTTCTTGTCTCATAGATTTACATACATCTAATGTCTTTTTGCAGCCAAAGGATCGTCCCCCTGCTGGACACTAGAGAGATTGCAGTTTTAAAACACATCTGCACTAGCTTCATATTTTCACACCTGCAGATACAGCTTCCATCTTGTATACAGCCAAATATAAACCAATTTTTATATAAGTTTATGAACCTGCAGCTACATTTGCTCGTTCACATCTGCACTCCCATGCGCCTGTGTGCACCCAGCCTCCTCCCAACACTGCAACTAAATTCCAAATGTGTGGGAACTGGAATAAGAACTATTTTACATCAGCAGTGTAGCAAATAAATTACTGTGCTGCTGCAAGGAAGGCACTACAGGAGTCGGATAGTCTTCAGGATCACAGAAAAGTTTGAGAAACCTGCCAGGAACGGCAGGCACACATCCAAGATATTAAATGGAGATGAGAAGCTCAACTAGTCTTGCAGGTCTAAACAGTAACGCCCACTCCTCTCCCACAGTCGGTTCTCACCAATACACCAGCAATAAACATCAGACCTCAGTAGTCCCCCTGCACTGTTAACGCACATAAACACACTTAACGTACAATCTTTCAACACAAAAGGTGCACTCTTACCCGTCCCAAAACTGAGTGCTGTGCTAATAAAACTCAAGTGGAAGAATGGGAACTACAGGGTTTAATTATACTTTGAACTGTGACTGCACATCAAGTCTTTTCTGCCTCCTTACAGACACACAGACTCTCCAAGCCAGGATCACTCGTCACTGAAGATCATTTAAGGATTGCAGGCACAGTGTTACTCTCAGCAGGCTCACTCTTGATCTACAGTATCATAGCAAGCTTAGCCCACACACACACACACACTCCCAAAGCATCACCTCAGATGAGGACCACACCTTATTATTGTCCTCAACAAAATATAAAAGAATATATCGAAAGTTCAACCTACACAAGTTTTCAAAAAATAATAATCTAGGGCTCACGAATCATTTTCAAACCCTGCTGTTTGAAGCCAGAGATTCAAACAGTTCTTGTTCTCAGTTCCTGAAATCCTGACATTTTAAAGGTCAGGATTTTATATCTGCTACCGCAAAGCTGCTATTTTGAATTCCTGCAACATCTGAGGAAGATAGAGGAAAATAATCATCTTTTTCACTCTGTGTGTATCAACAGCTGCTTATTTGGACAGAAACTCATCAAATCTGCATCTGCAGAGGTGCTAAAGAGTGTCAGTATATATGCAGGTGGAAAAAAATAACTGATAAACACCACATGCATGAAAATCTTATACTTAAAAGAAATCACTTTTGTACTGGTGGTTAGCGCTGTGGGCTGCTAGTAATAATCCAGTCCGGGGCCTTTCTGTGTGGAGACATGCATGTTAGGATCGGATAAATTTGAGTAAAGATTGTTCCAAATCCAGTTGAAATTGACTTCTTAATCAAGTCTACAATGTGCTGAAATTTGTGCAAGACTCGTCAAACGTTCTGTGAAAGGCGCCAGGGTTTTTTGCCCAACTTTAAACTGTTGCAGAACTGAACAAATAGAAAAACTTTCACCTTTAGACACAGATCTGTGTCGTACTTTTTAACAAGGCATCTCACACTGAGTGTCGTGTTCCTCCCGTTTAGTGTTTACTTTAAGCACAAATGTGACGCAGAGAGTTACTGCAGAACAAAAAATGTGTTCAGGCAACTTTCCGTAGAAAGTTAAAGGTTGAAATAAAAAAAGCAAAAAAGCTTAATAATAATCGCCCTATGTGTGTGTGTGTGTGTGTGTGTGTGTGTGTGTGTGTGTGTGTGTGTGTGTGTGTGTGTGTGTGTGTGAATTCCTGAATTCCAGTGGGCCAGCAGAGCTCACAGGAACTGAGCCCACACAGACACAAACATCTGCCAGAAACCGATGCACACAGTGCCGAGTCAGTTAGCGAAGCACTCTGAGGCTTGTGGACTGTATGTGTGTGTGTTTGGGGGGGGGGGGGGGGGGTGCAAGACGCCACTTCTACACTGCACTGAGCTTAAGCAGAAGATCTGGTCAACACTCTATGGGTTAAAGCTCAAGTGCAATGTAATAGGAGAATGATCCCAAGCACAAATAGGTCCTTTATTTATCCAGGGCGATCTGGCCACTTCTGAACACCTCAAAAAGGATTCAATTAAACTTCAGTGCAGACCGAGTTAAAATCTGGACCTGAACCCCAGTGAAATGCTGGTGAAAGACTGCAAACCCTTCAAACTGGCAAAAGGGAGTGGTGCCAAAATACTATGACAGCAAAGTCCGAGACAGATCTAAAGTTATTGGAAATACTGCAGATATTGTACATAAAGGTGCCACAGTCAGCAGTGGCATGTTTTCAAAATGCAGAATTAGCTTTTCTATTTGACAAATGTGCATTTTGTGACTTCACAAAATGCACATTTGTCAAATAGATATATATTTTTACACAGCACACACTACACAGCACCAGATCCTTCAATACTGTGTGATGTATGTTTAAGAGCACCATTCTCTCTCCACTCTTAGATTTCCCACTGGGGGATGACATCATCTCAGGCCATCCGCCCTTCTCCTGGCACACAACACACACAGTTATGTATCCATGCCTTCAGTGGACCTTCCATTAACTTACATTCATTGTCTACAATGTAAGCAATACCTACTAGCACAGAAACATCACCCTCTTTGAAACGTCGTGAAAAGCCCATCACAGCACTCTTGCTGCTGCTCTTTTCCCAAACCACACCCTCACTTTGTAACACGTCTTCACTTTCAGTTATTTTCATTTTTTGTGTTCTGTCCCCATAAGGAACACATGTCCCCATAGTGTGAGCACAAATGCAGGTCCCCACAACATTAGTAAAACATGACACACACACACACACACACTTTAATGGAGCCGCAATGGGGAGCTCTATTGATTGAAGACCCCGCTTCTTACTGCAATCAAACATTAACTGTGATTCTCTGTTGCCATGGTAACATGGTAATTGAAATCAATTAGCATCTGAGCGTCACGATTTTCCCAATGTGATGTTTTTGTGCATGTCTGGTGTGTATGTTGGCACACAGAGCAGTGAGAGCAGCAATAGTAGTACTGTTTTGTTTTTTTTATTTCAAAAGGCAGCAGAGTGAGCTGTAAACCAGCAAAATTATAAATGTGAGTCTATGTGAGGAAATCTTTTATTTTAATGTGTTCTGCAACCCGCTAGATAAGCTCGCCAAAGAGCCAGTATCATCTTTCGCTCTTTCTTCCTAGCTAACCAACCCCCAGGAGACGCCTATGACTCCATAAGTGATGAGCAAGCGAGTCGCTATTGATCAGCGAGCAGAGACAAAATGTCGACCTCCACCATCGGGGAGTGTGCTGGAGGCCGACTGCCTCAGGTTTACCCTAAAGATGACTGACAGGAACTGGCCTGAGACAGACAGATGTCGGAGTGGTTTGGGTCTGTGTGCGTTATGTCATTTAATGTGGGACCTCAAACATCAACACGGGTGGATAAATGTGTTCACAGGACGTTACTGGTTAGCACCTTAAAAAAAACAAAACCTGTCAAAACCAATGACGATACAGTCATCGGTCAAAACGGAGGGCACAACTGTTACACAACTCATGTGATTTCATAGCTGCTACATTCACACCCTTCTTTCCTTCATTCCCTCTAATCTCACCTTTTCCTACCTTTTCCCTCTGCCTACTCCTTTCTCCTCCTTTTTGCCTCCATCCTTTTTACAAATTTTTTTTGTTTTCACTCCTTCCTTCCTTCCTCCCCTCTCTCTCCTTCCCATCTCTCTCTCTTTTCATCCTACCTTAACTTAACTCTTCACCTGCCCTCCACATCTTCTCTTTTTTTCCCTTCCCATCTTCTCCCTCCCTTCCCTCTTTTCGCATCATTCCATCCTTCCCTCTTATTCCTCCCCTCTTTCCCTCTTACTCCTCCCCTCCTTTCACCCCTTTCTCCTACTTTCCTTCCTTTCTCCCTTCCTTCTGTCTTGTCGCTTTCCACCCTACCCTCTTACTCCTCCCCTCCTTTCACCCCTTCTCTTCCTTTCCTTCCTCTTTCACTTCCCTTTGCCTACTCCCTTCTTCCTTGCTTTATGTTTTGACTCCATGCTTTTTCCATGTTTTCATCCTTCTTTTCTTCCTTTCCTGCTTCCACCTCCTTTCATCCTTCCTGCCATTTTTCCTTGGCCTCCTCATCTCTTTTTGCCTATTTCCATCTTCTTCCCTGTCTTTCTTGTTCCTTTACATCTTCCCTCATTTTCCTTCCTCCAGTAATCCAGTCTCATTATTCCAAACTGAGTGTAGACCTATTCAAAAAAGTCATGTATATTGAATTTTACAGTATACAAAAGACAAAAACAAAATAAATCAGGGAATACCCAAAATAAATGAATAAATAAAAATAAATGTCTGTACAAAAACATTTTAGCTCATTTAAGTCCAAATTTCAAGTGATTAAGTGAGTAAATTAGCAAATGTAAGACATCTGTAAAAATGTAGAAAAATAAAAAGTCAAATAAACAGGGTGGGAAAAAAGTTATAACACAGATTTGAACCAATTAGTCCAAGGTCCAAGCTTTACAGTTTTTCTCAAATGTTAAAACACAAAAGCCAATCCTGTAACCCAAATGACCAGTAGTCTAAACACATTTACTAAATGTAGCCACCATATTCCAGTACCATAAACACATGTCACATGAAGACACAATTCACAAAACACAACCCTCTGTACTCATAAATCTAAACACATTTTTCCTTGCTAAAACACATGTTGCAAAACAACTCTGCTCATATCCTCAAATGAAAGCCCATGTGATGCAAAATGCTTGCCACAGTCACCAATCTTTGAACACAGGGAACACACCTGGCGTCATTCACTACACACAATGACTCAAAATTGAAGACACTTGTTGCTAATGCTGTACCCACATGTAAAAGCAAGTTCAGAGTGCACAGTATGCTGAAGGTTCCAAACAAACACAATGGATGAAGGCAGAGTCAGGGGAAGAGGAATTTGATGCAGAGGAGGGAGAAGAGCTGGCCCTGGAAGAAGAGGAGCAGGCCAATGAGGAAGAGGAGTTCAAATGAGAGGAGGAAGAGGAGCGACCAACGAGGAAGAGGAGAAGGCCAACATGGGAGAGGAGAAGGTCCAGGAGGGAGAGCAAGACAACCTCGCACCATCATTACGGACGAGATGCGAGCAACAGCTCAGCGACATGATGCCGCACAGTGATTGTGGTGTGTGTGTGGTGTGAATAACGTAAATAAAAAAACTTCACACCCTGTTCATGTTTTCAAGATTACTGTTGTGTGCAATAGATTCTGTTTTTGCATTGAGTTGTGTTACAGTAGTGTACGTACATGCAGGATTTTCTATAGATTTATACTACTCATATGAAACTCACAAATCTAAATGCCTAATCCTCTGCAGAGATCTACGACGATCCGTTACTGTATAGTTTCTAAAATATGCATTGGCAGTTATGAAACAAAGAACCTTCTCACAAATTGAGCATTGTGTTTTCAATTGTTTTGCTGTAGTGTGTAATGCTGTGTATAGTGTTTATAGTTTTGACAGCTTCGAGCTGCTCTCTTGGTGTGGGAGTTTGAGTTTTGCAGTGGGAAGGTGTGGTTGTGTTTATGTAGCTTTAGAGAAGGGTGTTGTGTTTGGACATTGGGGGACCTGGTGGTAACGTTTGTGACATGTGTTTTAGCATTTGAGAAAAACTGTAATATCAGCTTGCTGTGCTGAATAAAAGCACTTTTGAGGAGAAGACGGGGGTACGATTGGTGTGTATTTCTCTCCCACAGCCTGAGTGAGGCCAGAGAAAACACCCCCTTCCAAGTCTATTTGCATTAAAGCTGCTTGTGCCCTGGACTTGTTCATCAGAACGCGAGACAATCTGCCCACAGTTTTGGCTCTCAGGGTGCGGTCAGCCAAGCACCACTCAGAGGAGCTAATGCTGAGTAACTGCTGGACGCCGCAGAGCTGTGGAAAATGAAAGAGAAGAACTTAATAAGGTGAGCCGGACCAGCAGACGGGCTCGCTCAACACAACCGAGGAAACGGGCGTCTGAGATGTCAACAGACTGACCACAGAGGTACCATCAGCTGCAGCCCACGGCGCAATTACCAATCATCAATATTCCCACTTTTCAAACAATGCTACAAGAACGCCGTCTCCCCTTACAGGGTCACCGTGTCACTAATGGCTCCATCATACCTCATTGATCCTCCAGTTTCCACCTCTGTTTGCTGTTCTGTACTGGGATTTGTGTCCGCAGGACGACAATCAATACCATCCTCCATCCTCTCCCTCTGTTTTGTGCATTAGTTGTCCGCATTTTTTCTTTTTAAAAAAGTCAGTGCTCAGATGAACTCAGGTTGTTTTGTTTTATCTGTGCTGCAGAGCCCTAAATGTCAAACGAACGAAACGGGTTAGGCTAGGACATCAGTATGAGAAGTTTCCATTAAATTAAATGCAAGCATTAAGACCAGAGATATTCAGAGTGTACGGCAGGCCTAACATCATCCTGCATTACTCACTTCGAGCTGGCCTGTTTAGGAGTGTCCATAAAAGGTCTGGGATGTAAAATGTCAGTCAATTAAATGGCCTCAAAGGATGCTGGCCTCTTTTAACTCTTAATTTAAAACCGCCTTTTTTTCCGTCCTCCTTCTGCTACTTTCCAGTCATACCAAAAAAAAAAAAAAAAGAAAGGGGGGGGGACTCGGGCTGAGTAATGCTCGTGGACAGACCGTTCCTCATGCATAATTTCTGCACAGTAATAAATGGTGAGGCCGTGGCGTTTTGGGGAGATCAAAGCAAAGCAAGCCTGGCCCTAATAATGGCTCTTATAGCGCTGGACCAGAAAGAACCAAAGATGCCACAGGCAGCAGGATGTGTGCGTTTGTTTGCCAGAGAACAAGGAACTACACTTTTGGATACAAAAGCTCTCATAAGCTTTTGTGTTCCGATCTGCTGAACAGATGAATGAAGCTCATAGATGAATGAACTCACAGCGCAGCCCGACAGGTAAAGTGATTGTTCAGCCTAAACAATCACCTGCTTCCTGTGCAGCTCTGTCACTTTGCCTTCAGGGCAACAGCCCGCCACACCTTCAAGGCAGACAGACAAAAATAGGTCAGCAGCTAATGCGTGTATTTTTTGTGCATTCTCAAGTGTGAGTGCATGCATGCGTATATGCAGTCGCCATGGATGTGGTAGCTGTGAGATGAAGGGGTCCGCAGCACTCCAATAAAAGTGGGCTGAAACACGACACCGATCACCACACAGCCAGAGAGGGAAAAAAAGGCAAAGCTCAGCAAAACAAGGGTGCCACAAACATTACCAGTAGCATGTCTTTCAAACCATTTGACAATCAGCAGAGGGGATGTTGAATTGCATGTTTGCGCCCACATTTTGGACGTTGCCTCTGACAGCGGCTCTCAAGCTTCTGCGATCTGAAATGACATGTCGCCTGTTAGAACACATGTTAGTTTTCCCTAACTGTCTCTCTGAGGCCTGCGTTCTCTTTGATCGGGGGTTTAACCTTAAAAAAGGATAAGGCTGGCATTCTTCAGCTTTTAATTATCCAAGAAGGAAATAAACCAGCGCTGAAATGTTGCTGCGAGCGGTGACGAAAAGGGCCGGAGCAGTTCAGGCAGGGTGCAGTCACCATGTTAATGTTAATGTAGTCGTCTTAAAAGCAAGCCTGGAAGCACAATTAGGGAAAAATCTTTCTTTTTCTTATTAATTATTACAACACCACCAGTGGGACAAATGTCACAATGTTTTAAGTCGTCTTTGAAATAATCCCGAGTCCATGCACCAAGTCTCCTTTTGATAGATCAAAGCGTTCGGTTACGGCCTCGCTTCCTGATTGGCGGTTTCGCTGCCAGATTACATTTACTGTGAGAGACAAATACCTTTAAGAACCCATGCATTCATCCATCCATTATCAGCCACCCTTTACAGTCGTGCTGCGGTGGCAGCAGGCTATTCCATACGTCCTTCTCCATGGCAACAGTTTCCAGCTCCTCCTGGGGGATTCCGAGGCATTCCCAGGCAAGATTAGATAAATATTCTCTCCACTGAGTTCTGGGCCTCCCCTGGGGTCTCCTCCCAGTTTGTAGTATGTGGATAATCTCCACAGGGTGGTGCCCAGGAGACATCCTAACCATGTTCCCAATGGCTGGACCACCTCAATGAGCTCCTTGAAGTACAGAGGAGAATTGGCTCTATGTCTATGATACCAAAAACTCATGGTCACAGCAAGAAGGTCCTGGGTTTGAATCCAGCACTAGGCCAGGGCCTTTCTTTGTGGAGTTTTTACATTCTGTCCATGTCTTTGTGGGTTCTCTCCAGGTATTCCAGTCCAAAGACATGCAGTCAATAGGGTTGGGTTAAATTCTCCATGGCTGTGAGCTTGAGTGGTTTTGTCTTTTTATCTTTTTATGTTAGCCCAAAACTGCATAAGCAGAAGAAAATAGATGGAAAAACTAAAAAGAAAGATTAAATGATTGATGATTGAAAATGATTAAAAACGTATTTAATGTATCTAAGTGTTTCTACAAGTTTCACAGCTTGGCACTTACAAAACTGGAATACTCCAGAACAGAGCATTTCTATTTTTTACTATTCAAACTAAAAGTGATGATAGTTAAAAATGTTGATATGAACAATTACAATTTCATAGAGTTGCATAAAGCTGCAGTGAGTCAACCTATCTGCCCATCTGGAAGCATTGCAACAAAACAGCCCCACCAAGCAATTTCCCTACAAGTACTCAGACACCACTCAGAACTGGACTGATTAAGGATTAGAGCAGGGCAATATGACCAAAAATATTTATGACGATATACATTTGAAAATTTGCAATAATGATGTAACTGACGATATAATTGACACTAGACAAAATACTTTACAACTACACAACTTTATTAGTGCAAAAAAAAAAAACAACCCATCAATGTATTTTCACTTAAACAAGCACCTGTTTTTATGTGCATTAAAGTTATATAAAAATGTAACAGTGCAAATGTAAATTCCTTGCTGACAGTTTAACCAAAAGGCATTTCCAGTGGAAACTGGCCGACATATCCTCAGCATAACCATGTATAATATCCACAAAACTTAAAAAGAGGTTATACGCACACAATACGGTAATATTATGTTGAAGCACAGTACGTATCACTCTGCAAGGCTCCTGCCTACGATAGCAGTAATGCTCCGACAATCCATCAAGCGGTGCGGCTTCGTAGCTTAGCAAAGTCGTACTGAAACATTTGACAGATTTTCGAGCGCCGTGTACCACACAAAATCGTTTCGAAGTCAGTAAACACAACCAGAATTCATACATAAGGCACACGGGATTATAAGGGGCACTGTCGATTTTCAGAAAAATCAAAGGATTGATTTTAAGTGTGCCGTATTTTCCAAACAACACGGTAATAACGACGGCCCACTAGCATGCTCTACCATAAATAGTGCTTTGTTGTGTATCTGACGGACGAAAGCTAAACCAGTTCCACACCACTGAAGTTGAACCATTTTTACAAACCAATTCTGGTTCATCCGTTTCATTCAACAATCCACTTTCACCCTTCTCATTCTCCGTCATCGCCATGCTTTTTCCGCCATGTGCGTATGAAAACAAAGGCACTGCTCATGCGTGTTTTACCCACATTCTATCGCAATATTTGATTTTTTTATCATTGCCCAACATTATACCAGTATTACCGTGAACGGTATGATATGGCCCAGCCCTATAAACGATTATCAACTCCTCTTTTGTTTCTTTAAAAAAAAAAAGAAGAAGAAGGACACGGAGTACACATACTGAAGCACGTAGAGGCACAAAGATAACCTTGATAGGACGCAACAGATGAAGAAGACAGGAGGCTTCAGGGGACTTGGCGTCTGCCACTATGAGTCAGGAGACTGACTATGGCAATCGGGTTTCGAAGAGTGTCATTCCTCTGACGGGAAGAGGAACGGTCATGTTCTCTACAGTCAGCAAGGACGGGACAGCGGAAGAGCGATGGCTGATGCATCAGCTGTACAAGGTCAATCCACTTAAAACCTCGGACTTCAGATAAAATGTAAAGAACATTTTATGAAAGAAGTTGGATATATTTTAAAGATCCACAGGTTAAGAACAGTGGATAAAAGTGGACAAAGTGCAACACATTCTCAGGGAGATGGGAGATTTCTAAGCCCCATGTTTAGCATTATTGCTGTCTGGGCCTTAATCCAACCTGAGGCAGAGTTCATGTTTGTAAAGGGAAGGGAAGAGGAGGTCGTCCAAAAATCCCAGTTTACAGGACAAAAATAAGAAGAATGCGCCTCGACCAGATGTCTGAATTTGAACAAACTCTGTTTATGACCTTGTAAACGCTTCACCCGAATGATGAGGTGGCCCTCAAACACAGCAGCGACCTCTGACATCCTGCAGGAGCTCTGAAAACAAAGGTGACAATGTGTTTTGAATGGCCGCTTTTTAAGCAGAGCTGCAAGAAAATACGGTGTTTCATTAAGGGGAAACCGAGCGCTGTGCGCAGCTAAGTGGTGCTGCAGTTTCCGAGAACTGTCTGTTTGACGTTTTGATTTGTTTTCTGAGGAAAAGCCTGCATTGTTTGCTCCAGTCCCACCTCTATTGTGTGTCCCAGACCTTGCGTTTCAGCAAATTCAACCAGGGCTCAACACAATAACAGTGTGAGGTCTTTGCTGCTGTACGCGTTCGGTCGCTCACATCAGCTGGGCCTCTGTTTTTCGCTCGTTCTCGGTAGTAGAGGTTTCTCTTCGGCTCTCAGTTTTCATTCAACCACGTCAGCGCGCCCCTCCCTCTCACCCTGAAATCCAAAAGGAAATGACTATCCAATTAGAGAAAGCGGAAGATGGTTCAAGGTCCCCTTTTCGTTCGGGTGAAACATGACACGATAAGAGGCTGAGGGGAAAACACTGCATTGTGGTCACTTTCACTTCCGCTTCAGGGATTTTTCAGCCACAGAGTTTTCTGCCTCCTCCCTCCACATGAATCATTTTCCTGTGACAATCTGTTCAAATGTACAGAAGATTAGCACATCCTCCTCTTAAACTTCACTGTTTCTCGCCTGCATGAGCACTGGATAGTAAATCCCTGGAAGCTCAAGTCTCGAGCTACAGGATGGCCTAATTTATCAAGCCTCCTTGAAAACCAGCACCGCTATCTCTGATGCCGCGGTGCTTGGAGCAGGTCACACAGACATGAGAGTGGACAAAAGCAAGTAGAAGAGACAGATTTCTGTGGGGTAATGACAGATAATAATGGGGCTCTAACATAGGCTCCACGGCTGGTTTAACCCTTCATTACAACACAGGGCTCAGAATCTAAAAGAACTCAGTTGACTCAAGCTACTCAAGCAGAGATGATGGGGGAAAGACAAATAATGTGAACGTGAAAAACAAAACGAAAAATAAAAAGGTTCCAAATCTCTAAAAGTCAGTAAAACGATTTTTAGATTCTCATCTGTCACAACAGTGAGAGGAATCTTACAGCGGAGCCCTGATCTCAGCATGTGATACCACAAGTTTTGGCGATACCAAGTAAATACAGGGCCAGTATTGCCCATACCAATACCGATTCTTTTTAACCTTATGTATTGGAGAGCAGTGTGTCATGATTTATGAGATGACTCATTATTAATTTGCCAATTCTGAACTAATTTTCATGACAACTAAATCACTGTCATTTTTACTTTCCACAATAATTAACGAACACAACAAAACAAAAACACCCCTTTGAACCATTCAGCTGGGTTTTTCTGGATCTGGCAGGTAAATGTGACCTGTCTCTAAAGCACTTGGGGTCACTTCTATTAAAAAAAAGATACATGTGACAAACAACAAAATAGTACTGCTTAGTTTGTTCAGCTTTTTGGGTGTCTGGGCTCTCCCTTAGAGATAGTGAGGAGCTTCGTCATTTAAGATTCACATATATAATCTCTACTCACTGGAGAGATTATATCACTCAGCTGGCTTGGAAAGGAGCTGGAAAAGGTGGCCAGGGTGAGGGAGGTCTGTCGGAAATGCATGGACGGATATTCCATGCAGTGGTTGGCGTTTACAGTTACATTTGAGTCTTGATGTTTTAGTTTATTCAAAACTTCCACGACATCCTTTTGTGTCTTTTCAAATCTTCCTCTTAGGTTAGTATTCAGTTTTGTAGTACTTTCTTGCTTCTTGTTTTAATTCGTTTCAGCTGTGTCCCATGACCCTCCTGTGTCCACTTACCTTGATTACCTCACGTGTGAGATTTTAAACCCCGCCTTTTGTCCGTTTTTCCTCCCAGTGTGTTCCTGTCTACTTTGTTTGGAACCTGCTTTCCTTTTCCTGTGGACTTTTGTATTCTGTGGATTTTGTACCAGCCATAATAAAGGGCTTGCTTTTAGTTATCCTGCCTGTCTCAAAGCTTTTGGGTCCTATTGTTGCGACCCGTGACAGTGGCCATTGCTTAGTTCTGCCCCATCAGTACTGTACAGGCCTTCAACACAGTTTAAAACAATTCTGATGATGATTTGATTTTTTTTCACTCTTTTGGCACAATAGGGAGAATGAATTACAATTTTTACAAAGGTATGGCTGTACAGTTTATCCTTTATAGCGACAATTACTACATTAAGGATTGACAGGATGAGTGACATTTGACTTTTTAAGACATGCAACAACATGCTGAAGAGGGAGAGTTCTTGGGGTTTTAGAAAATAATGAAATATTTCTGATATTCTCACCTATCTTCCTTCTCCTTTTCACTCACACTGAAGCCAATAGTGTTAGAATTAACTGTATAACAGTAATGGTGTGACAGCACCAACTGAATGTGGAGCTCCTCTTTGTGGACCGAGCGATTGTATTATTAAGCGAAGACCTCTGGCACTGAACGCTCCGCTGCGTCCTATCATTGAAAAATGGATGACGTGTCAAAAGAGAGTCAGCGGTATGTTTTGACCCTGGAGGCTAACGTGGG
The DNA here is from genome assembly GCF_057382095.1 of Aulonocara sp. 'chitande type north' Nkhata Bay. Taxonomy (NCBI): domain Eukaryota; kingdom Metazoa; phylum Chordata; class Actinopteri; order Cichliformes; family Cichlidae; genus Aulonocara; species Aulonocara sp. 'chitande type north' Nkhata Bay. The sequence goes on along the minus strand of NC_141350.1, from coordinate 21,859,351 downwards.
ACCACAAAAGGGTCTTTGGCGAAGATAACTCTAAATAGGGTCATAAATCAAGGTCTTAGCTCAACGAGATCAGCACATGCTGTAGTTATCAAATCCTAAAGATCCTCAAGCAGAGAAGTACAGTCTTAAACTGTCCTTCAAAGACAGATTGATACTGAAGAACAGGTGCACACAAAATTCTCAATAAGACTACAAATGCGATTAATATCTTTTAAATGCAATATCCAAAACTATAAACAGATCCTCTGATGTCAAAAGGGCTTTGAGGCTCATTTTTATGCTTCTTTGGTTTCAAGACAACCAGATTTTTCCAACAAAATCTAAAACCTATGGATTGTTATTATTATAGAAAACACAGATTTTGTTCAATAAGATAATCTTGATAAACACCACTTTCATGATTTTTCAACGATATCACCGGAGGTTAAACTCTAATGTTCGGATATAAACTAACAACAGCAAGGTCACATGACTGCAGGGTCAACACCACTAAGCCTATATGCTCGCCATGATGACAATGCATGTGCCTATCTTCTCGTTTGGGCACAAGTGAGATTTTATTGACATATTTCATGTCGTAAAACAAATGTTGGGTGAACTGTCTGCCTTCTTTTATACATCCAACCACAAACCCACTGAAAAAATGACTAAAGAGTTGAGAGAACCAGAAGTACAGTAATGATAACTTATTTCCAGCTTCTAGGACTCATTCTTATGTCACTGTCTTGCCACATCACAACAACCAAACCCAAAAATCATGTCCTCATTGACTGAGATACAGAAATGCTTCAATTACATCTCCTTCAGTTTTTCCTGAAACCAAATGCCCAGTGACTATCCTTGGGCCACGAGGTTACCATAGCAGCAGCTGTGTCTCAGTCACCCTGTGTGCCCTCCCGAGACCAATCCTGTACAGATTAGATATGACCATCAAACGGAGGAACTTGATCCTCAGAGGATTAGAGCCCAGAAGCAGAAACTATGTGACAAACTCGCAGCTTTCTGTTCGCTCCTGCGACTCCGGACTGTCCTCCAAAACTCCTCAGAGGATGTTTTGAAAATGCTCACATTGCCTCTAGCCCACATATGTGTTTTATGTCAGCTACAAAGGGGAAAAAAAGAAAAGAGGCAGTTAAGGCCAAAGAGGAGAGAACAGAAAAAAAAACGAAAAACAGCATCAAATTACTCTACAGCGTCTGCCAAATCCTGCAGGATGATGTCAGAGATGTTCAAACACATTTTTTAATACTGTAATAAGGCTTCATGGCCGCCAGCTATTTTAGATTATTAGCATTTAGACAGATCACATTCATTATGACATTTTAAAGAGCAGAGGTTTGCAGGGACGGCCGAGGGTCCGTCTGCAGTATCAGCCACCAGTCTGCTTCCTACGCAGAGCCCCTGAGGGCAGACATGAGTGCTGTTAAGAGTGTGTGCATGTGTGCATTTGTGGCGATATCAGTGACGTGGGATTATGTACACTCAATTTAGTCCCAAGAATGCAGCCATCAGGCCAAAATAATCTCCCACAAGGCCTCAGGGCACGTTTTAGAAAACAGGGTGGGACCACAGACAATTTAACACTTACAAAAATATCATTGGCATGACTGAAACACATCATTGAAAAATCTAAACATGTGGCCACATTCTGTGAATTTTCACGCTTTAATATAAATAATACAAAAGACGTGTGTGAATCCTCTCTGGGAACAAAGAAGCCTATTACATCCTCATCAATAAATCACGTATGGATGCGATGGTGAAACAGATAGCCTGTTTCCTCACTCAGGAGGGGGGATGAAGTGTGCAATTTAAAGGTATAATAACATTTTCTTTTTTAAGTTTACGTTTCACTGCATCGTGACTCTTATTTTTCCTCTCCCCCCAAATTGAGAGACAGCGTAAAGCAAGAAAAAAAAAGAGGAATAACTAGTAACATCTGCCTTTAGCAGTCTGCAAGTGTGACCTGAGTATATTCATTTTCTGTACCAGCCAAGAGCAGCGAGACAAAAACAGACACAGACAAAGCTCTCTACACTTCCCTTAAAGTGTAACCACAAACTCTCACCACATTCAGCAGACACAGACACACTCGAGGTAAATAAAGCCACAGACTACGTCAAGATGTGCTGCAGAAAACAAATGCAAATCATCAACAGACACAGCCATGTTGAGATTTTAGTTTACCCTCAGTATCCTCCTGCACCTAAAGCAGCTGTGTTCCTATCAGGGTACAAATAACAACAATTTCTTACCATACCCTGAACTGATTATGCTGTATAAGTGCATCATAAAGATCTATTATGGCTGCCACTACAACATATCCTACAGGCGGGTATTGGGTAGGCTCCACTATGCTGGGGTTAGCCCATAGATGGAAGTTATTATAAGAAGGATGTGCAGCACCAGGACCTGATATAATCTAAGCCTAATAGCTGACAAAGCCAAACAGGACTCAAAACAAGGGGCTCCTAACAGCAGGTACTCATCCAGGCAGAAATAACACAGGGCAGAACAATCCTGATCATAAAGGATCTCTACATGGGTAAGATGCCATTGAACTACTGGCCAATTACCTGCCTCTCCACAACGTGGAAGCTCCTCTCAGGCATTTCAGCCAACCTGAATAGGCATAAGTCTATACATGAACACAGCTCAGAAACACATTACAAATATCCCCATAGGGTCAAAGGTGGTTATCAGAACAGTACTAGGACTCTAAGGCCAGGCAGGCCAACCTGAGCACTGCCTCAATCACCTAAACCAGCCCAGCACTAACAGTAGATATGGATATAGATTCAGAAGTGGAGTGACCATCAGCCAGACATCGACTCACTGATCCATCTCACCAGCATCCACCAGCGTTGGAGCAACTGGAAATATATAATAGCAGAGATACAGTGCAGCTACAAGTACCTGGGTATCCCACAGGCCAAAAGGAACCCAGATACCCAACTGGAATAATAAGCTGGTCACAGGAGTAGATGGATACCACTGATGACAACATATGAAAACTGACAATGCACAGAGGTCTCCACGTGAAGTCCAGCACTCTGAGGCTCTATGAGCAACTGAAAGAGGGAGAGCAAGAAATACAGGGACTTGGAGCATTCACAAATAACATCAGGATGAAGCAACTGGAGATAGACAGTGATGAGGAACAGGAGGAGGAACTCTCATGGATGACCAACCACCTGTGTGGGATATACAATCGACAGAGGAAGGACCCGAGATGAAGAAATCCTAATAAAGGACAGCTTAAAGGACAGCACAGAGAATCTGATGTCGCTGCACAAGATTAGACCCTAAGCAGCAGATCCAAAGAGGCAGAACTCTATCAAAACCAACAGGACCCAAGTTACAGACTGTGCAATGGTGCTCCAGAGACCATCCACAACATAGCAGCACAATGTAAGATGCAAGGTGAGACACATACACTGAGAAGCATAACTAAGTGGTTGGGAAACCAGACAGGAACATATGTGGTGCATATGGACTAGAAGTCCCCAACTCCTTATGGGAGACCACCAAAGGGGGTCGAAAACAACAGGGCTAAGTTCCAGTGGGACTCTGAGTTCCAGACAAACCTCATGAAGAAAGGAATGATACATCTAGGCTAGGCTTTTTTCAGTGTGGGATATCCCCATCATTCATGACAAAAAACAAACTTTGAGAAGCTGGAATAAGGAAATGTGGAGCATTTCACCCCCAGCAACCACCTCCAGCTTTAGGAATACAGAGTCATTCCTATACTACCAAAGAGACACCTGACCTAGGAGGGGACCAGGAACATCACAGATGCTTGAACCACTTCAGATTAGATTGTCTCAAATTAGCTCTACTTCCCTACTTCAGTCATTCCCAAGTTTAGTCCCTTGGGAATAACTGAACCTCTCACCTGTCTAAAGCTGAACTCAGACAATCTTCAATACAGGGAGTGCAGAATTATTAGGCAAATGAGTATTTTGTCCACATCATCCTCTTCATGCATGTTGTCTTACTCCAAGCTGTATAGGCTCGAAAGCCTACTACCAATTAAGCATATTAGGTGATGTGCAACTCTGTAATGAGAAGGGGTGTGGTCTAATGACATCAACACCCTATATCAGGTGTGCATAATTATTAGGCAACGTCCTTTCCTTTGGCAAAATGGGTCAAAAGAAGGACTTGACAGACTCAGAAAAGTCAAAAATAGTGAGATATCTTGCAGAGGGATGCAGCAGTCTCAAAATTGCAAAGCTTCTGAAGCGTGATCATCGAACAATCAAGCGTTTCATTCAAATTAGTCAACAGGGTCGCAAGAAGGGTGTGGAAAAACCAAGGCGCAAAATAACTGCCCATGAACTGAGAAAAGTCAAGCGTGCAGCTGCCAAGATGCCACTTGCCACCAGTTTGGCCATATTTCAGAGCTGCAACATCACTGGAGTGCCCCAAAGCACAAGGTGTGCAATACTCAGAGACATGGCCGAGGTAAGAAAGGCTGAAAGACGACCGCCACTGAACAAGACACACAAGCTGAAACGTCAAGACTGGGCCAAGAAATATCTCAAGACTGGTTTTTCTAAGGTTTTATGGACTGATGAAATGAGAGTGAGTCTTGATGGGCCAGATGGATGGGCCCGTGGCTGGATTGGTAAAGGGCAGAGAGCTCCGGTCCGACTCAGACGCCAGCAAGGTGGAGGTGGAGTACTGGTTTGGGCTGGTATCATCAAAGATGAGCTTGTGGGGCCTTTTCGGGTTGAGGATGGAGTCAAGCTCAACTCCCAGTCCTACTGCCAGTTTCTGGAAGACACCTTCTTCAAGCAGTGGTACAGGAAGAAGTCTGCATCCTTCAAGAAAAACATGATTTTCATGCAGGACAATGCTCCATCACACGCGTCCAAGTACTCCACAGCGTGGCTGGCAAGAAAGGGTATAAAAGAAGAAAAACTAATGACATGGCCTCCTTGTTCACCTGATCTGAACCCCATTGAGAACCTGTGGTCCATCATCAAATGTGAGATTTACAAGGAGGGAAAACAGTACACCTCTCTGAACAGTGTCTGGGAGGCTGTGGTTGCTGCTGCACGCAATGTTGATGGTGAACAGATCAAAACACTGACAGAATCCATGGATGGCAGGCTTTTGAGTGTCCTTGCAAAGAAAGGTGGCTATATTGGTCGCTGATTTGTTTTTGTTTTGTTTTTGAATGTCAGAAATGTATATTTGTGAATGTGGAGATGTTATATTGGTTTCACTGGTAAAAATAAATAATTGAAATGGGTATATATTTGTTTTTTGTTAAGTTGCCTAATAATTATGCACAATAATAGTCACCTGCACACACAGATATCCCCCTAAAATAGCTAAAACTAAAAACTAACTAAAAACTACTTCCAAAAACATTCAGCTTTGATATTAATGAGTTTTTTGGGTTCATTGAGAACATGATTGTTGTTCAATAATAAAATTATTCCTCAAAAATACAACTTGCCTAATAATTCTGCACTCCCTGTAGAAGCTGATTTCTCCTACATATATAAACAATCATGTTCCTTCTGTCTCTAATCAGGCACGGTGGCCATAAATAAGGGTAGGAACATAAACTGCCCAGTGATTTGACAGAATTGCCCTCGCTCTCAGTTATCTCTTAGATAACAGACAGTGTTATATCAGATGCAAATACAAATACAGCCTGAACCCTTAAACATGCACACATATGGCTTTTAGCTTTACCCACAAGGTCAGTTTCATAAGTAATAGCCCAGACACACAAATACAACACATCTCTGCAACTGTCTGTAGAAGCTTTACTGATCAAAGATGGTTTACACTTCAAAAGCTTTCTAAAAACAATGATAATAAACCACATTTTCTTAAATTACTATGATTTTCTATCAGTTATATTAACACCAGATTTCAATGCTTGTCTGCATTAAATACACATGCATTTGCTATTAAATGTAACCTTCCTGTTAAACCTCAATAATTTCATTGCATCCAATTGATTTGTTGGTGGAATGACCCAGTTTCCCCACATGAAAATTTCATCTTGAACAAACACGCATGTTCAACACATTGCTGGCAACACAAAATCACTGCACAGGATTAACACTCACACATCATGAAAACAAAAGGCACATCTAATCACACACACACACACACACACACACACACACGGCAATCTAGACATATAGCGCAGACGCCGTCTCCCCTCCCCCTCCCTTTTTCCTCCGTTTCTCCATCCAGCCACCAAATCCACTTAGAGGCCAGTGTGTGACTCGCTGATTGTTTTCTCTGTGGCAGCAGCTGCTCTGCCTCCCTCCTCTGCCTCGGTCACCTAATCAACTGTCAGTCAGCTGGAGAAGGACTGAAGAGGTCGGAGATTAAAATTTCCTTCAGTAATGAACACATCCAAGGTCTCTAATCCTTCAGAGCCCAGCCTACAGATGAATTTAAAGCAAGGATCCATCAGATTTTCGTGTCTTTTATTTATACAAATTATGTCAGAGATGTGGAAAGCAGACTCTGCAAAGACTATTCACCAAAAACAAACAAATAAATCAAATAAACAGAAAAATAATGCAATCAGCAAGGCTCACTAGGGCTGGGGTTTGCTTGGATATCCTGTGTTTTTCTGAGAGTAACAAAGGTGGAAGACCTAATCTACAAACAGGAAGTAGCAAGTGGCTTTAGCGATGATGCTGAAGAGCTTTTTTTTTATTTGAATAAAAAAAACAAAAAAAACCTAACAGACAGCACAGAGTAACCTGGCACTTGATGTTTGGCTTTTGAAATTTTCGGGGTTGGTGGTGGGGGAGACAAACAAACTCAAAAAGCCTGAATGGAGGTTGCCAATATAGCATGTACTAATGAGGATGATTGTACGAGCATGAACCACATCTAACCTGTATCTGTGCTCATTTTTATTCAGTTCAGACACACAAACAAAAATGTTCATTTTATAATCCTGCTTTTATAGCGCTGAAACAATACGTCATGGGGTATTTTATATATTTGTTAAAAATTTTTTAAAAAGAAGCTACTTAAATATAAATATGCTTATTTTGATAAAAAGCGTATCTCAAGTAGGCCTGCAATGTGCAATAACAATATGACTTGATATAAGTAAACAAATATTAAAGATTTATCGTAAAAACTAATCTAAAACATTTAATTTACAGATAAAATATTACATGGTAACTTCCTCTGGTCTGTTTTTAGCCATCCAGCCACTTTCTGTAATCAGCTGTTCAGCTCTGGAGACATCAGTGTACAGAAATCTGTCGTCTCTTTAATATAATGAAACTAAACTGCACTCCTCTTTTGGAAAAATGAAGGAAAAAAAAAAAAAAAAAAAACACAAACTCAGCAACCATCTTTTTCCAGAAACTATGAAACAGGTTCTCAAAATAAAATCCACAAACCTCTGAGCAGTTTCAAGTAGGAACTATTTACTTTCTCTTGAACTAAACCCAGCTGAACACAACCCATCCCTTTAAAGTGTGCCAAGTGCGTCGCCTATTTGCACACTTTTTGCTTTAGTAAATACACAACTGACACAGACATGCTTAAGCACAATTTTACGCAACAAGGTCAAACGTTTGTTTAAGCTTGAGTGCGTGGCACATGCAAATCACATGACTTTTGTCATGTGATTATGTGCTAACCGGTGTTAGCCAGTAGATCTCATCAAGTTTGTGTAAAACTGACTAAACATCTTTTGTATTTGTTTGTTTGTTTTTTACATCTACATAATCAATGATAAATGCAATCCAACAGATTAAAAATATATTGTATAGTTAAGATACATGGTGTTGCAGCAGATGCAGATTCACATGGTCATTTTTCAAAATGCAGCTATGCAGGAAGATGACATCTGACACGTGATTGTGGACATATGTTATTAGTGTGAGTGTGTGTGTGGGTGTGTGTGTGTTTGCTGAGCGTGTTATGACTCAAAGACCCTTTATTCACCCCCATGTAGCCACAGCGGGCCAGCTTTCACACCCTCCTCAAACTAAATTAAACCCCACTGTTTCCACCTTGATCTAAACTAGACACACACACACAGTCATGCATCTGTCCTGAGCTTGATTTGTACACACTCTCTTTCTCTGGTGGACTTTTAAGCGCCGTGACAACAGCCAACCACAACGCAGCTACTCCGAACCCTCGAGCCAATCACTAGTCTCCCTTCGTTTTTTGCCGCCCAATGAGAGCACTCCCTCCATGGATGGTTTTATACCAACGGCTTTCATCATTGTTCCAGATGAGATTGTAGCTCTGCTGCTGCTCGGCTCTCCTCTTCGCACCAAAGAGCATCTGCTGCCTGAGAGGAAACTGAGAGCTTTTCATTAGCGCCACAGCTGCAGACACGGCAGACTCCCTGATGAATTCATACTGTACGTTTCACAAAAAATATTAACTGTCGCTCCTTCTTCATCGTCTCTGCAAGCTGTTTATCACTCATCCTTGCTACGTTACACTGGTTTCCATCATTTACAGTGTTCATCATGCTTTACAATGTTACAATACATGAAAGTGTCCACTGCTCATTAGGAGAGCAGCACACCATTATATTTGTTAAGGATTCATCTATCAACTCGACATAATCAGTATCTTAAAGACAAAGACAACTAGCAAGCACTGACATTTTAGAAGCTGAAACCTGTGAATATTTTGGCAGTTTTTCAAAACAAAAAGGATTCACTGTGGAGCGAATAAAAACCATTTTCAATTTTTAATTGTCCAGAAAAAAGAGACAAAAATAACCCACATTTAAAGCTGCTGTCTTATATCTTTCTATCTGCTGATGCCATCATTTACTAATGGAGAAAGAGAAAAAAAAACAACCCAGACACAACTGGAGATTTCTTTAGGACAATGTGGAGGCGGATCTAAAAGCAGCACCTGAAGACAGTGAAAACATTTTTCATCACAATAACAGACATTTAGGTGAAAATCCATCTTACCTGATGCACCTCTGTGAAGCTCATCAGCAGTGTCGGGTTATTGTTACCAACTAGCTGCTTATTTGAAAACGAGCGAGCGAGTCTGGCTCCTAGCAACTGCTGCCTGACGGGGAAGGTTGAAGAGGTTACGCTGTCACAAGGACCACAAGCCTGAATGAATGAACAACGTGCAGCAGAGAGAGGAGGAGGAGAAAGTAGAAGAAGAAGAAGGACCGAGCTTTGACCGCCTGCACATCCAAACACTAACTAATTGCTTTATTAACATATAAATAAAAAAAGATGAAAATAAGACAAAGGAAAGGGGAAACACGGGTGGCCATGAAAACACAGCGGCTGCAGGCTTTTGTTGTTGCGGCCAGTGTTTAGAAGCCCAAACAAGACAGACACGAGCTAATGAAGAGCCTAATAGAGAGGACTAAGCTGCTTCATTGGTATGCCTTTATCAGTTATAGGTGGTCATCAAAGAATCAGTTGATTTTTTCCAAATGTTACAAAAAGGTACAAAATTCTCATCAAAATCTTCATCAAAGTCTTCAAAATAACCGTTCAGCTCTAGTTTCAACAACATTGACAAGTACATCTATCAGAAAAAATGATACTTGGATACTGTTAGTACAAATTACTATCAAATTAGATACTTTTTTGCAACAGTATTGATACCAACACTTCTGTGTTCACCTCCTCCAGCTTAAACGGAACTTCAGATAGCCCCTCCCCTCAATAGCAGCTGAACACACATCAATAGTAGCGCAACTAACATGACACTGATTTTTACATCTTTAAGAATTTCAAGAGGTCAGTAAAGCTCTCATGTCAGCAACATTGAAGTATTAAATCTCTATCATAAATATTACCTGCTCAGCATACACATTTAACCGTTAACCTTTTAAGTGTTAACAATTATCTGTTCAGTTACCATTAAGATGATCATTTTAGTCTCGTAAATGTCACAAAAATGGACAACATTCTCTTCAAAATTGTTCAAAGTCTTCAAAATAACCCATTCTGTTTGACCAAAGCCCCCAAATTCTCCCAAAGTCCTTTTACAAAGGATTTCCAGAGGTCAGTAAAGCTCTAGTTTCAACAACATTGAAGTACTAAATAGTTATCATAACTGTAAACCTGAGAGAGGACTAACAGAATAGGTGTTGTTGTGGTAGATTATGTAGCAGAAGAAGATGCACTGACTAGTTTTTGGACATCAAGTAGGATTTATGCTTCTGTGGTAAATCTCCACCGCAGGTGCGTCATAACCACCAACACTTTTAAAACTTTACACCATGACCGGACATGCACCTCCGCAGACATGGTGGGTACATTTCTAGGAAAGCTTTGACCAAATTCTTCTAATGCCGTTTGTGTATAAAATAAAAAAGCTAAATCACATGTACATGGGACCTGTGAGACAATGTCACTTCCTGCACATGCAACACATGATTTGGTAACTTTGGGCTATTTACAGCAAACTCCAGTACAGGACGATGACTGAACACTGAGACAGAGACGCCGTACAAACTGCATCTATAGATCTCGTGACTAAGGCCACCGAACCACCGGATCCTACCTGCTATATTCGTATTGTGCCGTCCCAGTTTAGAGTCGTGCACCAAAGTAGGACAGGCTGCAGGACAGAGCAACTTTCAGACAACCTTGGCAGAATGACTACGCTTTTATAGCCACACAAAGGAAAGTGAGACGCAAGAAAAGAGGCATGGAAGAAAATGTGACCAAGAAGAAAATGAGGGCAAAAAGAAAGACTGTTAGGACAGGAATAGTTTACATTTTTTTACACTGATCTCAGCAAGACACCTTTGACTGTTTTTCCTTTCAGAAACACAGAAAACCTGAATTTCTGACTAAGACTAAAAATCATGTCAGGGGTGTTAAACTCATTTCAGTTCATGGGCCTCACAGAGCCTGATTTAATTTTAAATGGGCCAATTCTGTGAAAGCATTGCACAATAACTTGCATTTTTAAAAGAACATTTTTCTCTAGTAGGAATGTGATCAGGACCAGTACTTACAGTACCTTTTGAACTGCTCAAAACACAAATCTACTTGTTTTTATTGTAGGGGTTTTTCTTAGTGTTCTCAGAAAAAATGACACTCAGATACTAACTGATCTTGAAATTTACTATCAGATTAGATACTAATTTGCAGGTATCGATACAAACAACTCTGTGATAACCGCCTCCATCTGAGCAGTCATCTGAAAGTCACATGGCCCCTCCCTTCACTAGCAGCTGAACACATCAACAGTAGTCAACAGTTAACTTGACACTGATACCCTGGTCTTTATGAAGAATTTCAAGATGTCACTAAATCTTTCCATTGTTTTAACAACATAGAAGTATTAAGCAGGCATCATAAATATGAATATATATTATGTGTATGTATATTAATATATTAATGTTAACTTGTCATTAAGGTAGCAGCCAGCAGCTATGGCTAATTATAGAATAATAACATTATTTGTGGGTTTAGACAACAATTGTTATGTTAATAGAAAATATTAATTAAAACAATAACACAATTATTTGTGTCTAAAGAGTACTATGTTTCTCTAAATCTCCCAGACTGAAACTAAGGAAGGTCTACCAACAACTACACAGACACAGTGCCAGCCTGCCTTAACAGGTATTTGATCAGCAACAAAAATACAGTCACAAGTAGGGCTGCACGATTAATCGTTAGAAAATCGCGATCTCGATTCATACTTATGTGCGATCTCATTTCCAAATGACAACGATTTAAAAAAAAAAAAAAAAAAAAAAAAAAAAGACGATGACGATTGTACCGCATTTTGATCCGGGACGTAATCTGCATGAAAACAAGCGCTCACTCTTCCTGCTCAACAAATGACAAGGGCGGAGCCTTATACCACGTGATACAGAAGCTGTGCCGTGTGATGCTAAAATTAGCAGGGAAAAAAACAACGGAGAGCACGTCAGGGATGACGAGAAAGTGACAGGAGGAAGAAAATCCGTCCCGGTCAACCACCCAAACATCAATAACGGGAACCTTATACAGCGCTTCCCTATACGCGTCGAACTCCCGCAGGCACAAAGAAATTACGGAGGCTATCACTTATCACCTGACCAAAGATATGGCTCCCATCAACACTGTGCAAAACGAGGGATTTAGGAAAATGATCAACACCCTAGACAAACGCTACACAGTGCCGTCCCGCAACTATTTTTCTATTGTTGCACTACCTGCTCTATACACGCAGCGTCGAGCAACGGTGGAGACGGAATTTCAAGCAGTACAACATTTTGCGGCAACGACAAAACGTGAGACATTTGTTGTTTTTATGTTTATTTATTGTTTTTATGTTCAGTCTAAACTGTTACGAAGTTGATGTGCAGTTAATAAGTGCAATAAATATTTATACTGGAAAAGAAAATCATGAGAGAATCGTGATCTCAATTCTAAGCCAAAAAATCGCGATTCTCATTTTATGCAAAATCGTGCTGCCCTAGTCACAAGGCTGTGGCTAAATTTACATAAACCAGTACTGCTGTAATTTTCTTTTTTAAAAATGATTTCTCTTAATTTTGGCTTTTTTAACTCTGTGGTATTGAAAATAGCATTGAGTACTGAGTATTTCCCTGGGTGCAGGTTTTGATTTTGACATTATAGTGCTGTGACAAGCATGCTCTGTAAACCATCTTCTTAAAATGTTTACCTGGGGCATAATCAAGATTTTAAGAAGCAAAAACCATAATTCCAAGAGAAATACACCCGTTGCTCCACTCCCTGAAAAATATGACAGCATTAAGCGTTCTTTATTTTTTCCTCATTTAATGAATAGCTCATGTATAAAACAGATGAGGGACAGCCTGAGATGTCTTGAGATAAATAAGTGTGATTTCTTATCTTAGTTTTTTCACAGTCATTCAGTCTACATGTAGCTGCAGTTTTTTGGAATCGGTAGGAAATTTATGCAATGTTTGGTGACCAGAAGAAGCGTTGAGTGTTGAGAGAGCGGCAATCCAGCAGCAAGGATCCCGACTTCATCAAACTGAAAGCGCCACACCCAACTCTGGTCACAGACTGCTTTGTTCTGGCTCTGGCCACTACTGTCTCTTTCTCTCTCTCACACACTGCCAACAGCATACTGCAACAAAGCAGTGGCAGACAGCAGGTCACATGGTTGTCCTGCCTGCTTGTCGTACTGTGCATGTATTCAAATTCCTCTCGCATGTATATCGGCTGCCAGCTCCCTTCAGCAGGGCGTCATTTGGCTACGACTCCCGACCCGCAGCCGAGGCCGCAGTGACTGAAGCCAGACTCTGCAGCCTGCAAACTAACTGACAGAACGAATATGAAACAAGCACTTATTATAGATGGTAGTTCAGCATTTAGGGAAGTGACACAAGCGTGGAATAACGCAGCCCCCCTTCAGTCTGTAGGCACCATGTCAAAAACATTTAAAAAGCGAACCACTGACACACAAGTGAGATGTGACATTATCGACTGCCTCGGAACCCCAAAATGACACGGTGCTAATTGCAGAGGGGGGCAAGAGTTTTTCTTACTACTGATTTAACCTCACAGGCATTTTCACAGGCAGAGTCTGGCAGACTTTAGGGGAGAGTGGCTGGCTGAGCTAGATCTGTCAATCTGGGCAGCGACTCCATCAATCTGGTGTTAACACAGTGAGACAAACAGTGCAAGCATCAGCATCATGAGCAGAGCTAAAACACACGGCAGGGCCTAATACTGGCCACCTGAACTCACTCGAGGGCTTTAAGTGCATGTTCAACCATTTTCAGTTGCTGCTTATAACTTCATATGAGCATAATAATAATAATAATAATAATAACTGAAGGAATTTGAGATTTTTCAGCATTTCTGGATAACTTCCTCTGAGGTGCGTCCATTGTTTCCAAGAGCTGAGGTTTGGATTCTGGCTCCCCTCAGCTGCTTAACACATAAACTCAATAAAACAAACAAACAAAAAAAGATCAATGTGATATTTTATGGATGACTCCAAGGAAATGGCCTTTAGTCGCCCTACTAATCTACTCAAAAGCCATTTGAGCTCTAACACAGTGAACTTGCAATCTTAAGAAATGAATGGAACTAATGACTGACAGACCACTGTTCACTTAAATGTATGGTCTGGGGTCATGTGGATCATGTGAGCACTAAGCCACACAGAAGTGGACAAGGAAAGGGAGACAAACTGGAAATGTTCACAGGGAAATTCCACTTTCATACAATTTGGGTTTTATATCAGTTGTGATAACTCTGCTCGCTCCCAGTTGATAATCATGAAAGAGGGTAAATGGCACCAATATTAACACAGTCCTATAGGATTTGTTTATAGGTTTTATGTACCCAAACTGTCAATTGTGATGGATCTTTTCAGAGAACATGTTTCCATTTCATCTTTAAATGGCTCAACGCGCCTTTACAAAGTATGCAAACAGTTTTAGAGATAATTACAGCATTTGAGTGTACTCACTACAGGCATAATTTCCAAATAAAGTGGTTAAGATAATCTGTGAACCAGACTCATTTGACTACTTGCGTATTTCGCCCTGCTAAGCAAAAGCCATAAAGTACAGTAGAAAATGCTACTTTAAAAGATACCACAATTATTTTCTTAACTGTATGTGACGTAAAAGACGTCCTTTACTTTTACATTTTAATGCTCGTTAGCGTTTTGGTTTTCTGGCATACAAATTCAGTGTTTTGATCGTTCTATTCACAGAAATAACAGCCAGCTGAAACTGTTGCACTTGGTAAATGATTTTAGGAGAATTAAGAGAGAGAAAATGATACATGTATGCATATATACTTGAATATGCAGCAGTCTTTAATATAGGACTTTAGCACAAACTCAGACAGCAGTATCTTATCTCCTGTCCCAAATTGTTCTTTGTAGTGGTTCAGTCCACAGGGAGTAAACTAAAACTCATGATATAATTCATTGGAGGCTGCCAGCTGCATTATTAGGACAGGTCTTTACTGGAGCCAGGGACAAAGCAGTTTAGCTAAACGTAACGTGTAGCTGGCGAGGATCAACTTGAGTTCTTGTGGTAAGTGACACTGTTTCCAGGTTCTTGGGCCAAGTCACATTCTCTGTGGTTAGTTTTTGCAGAACTGCCAAAAACCTGAAGTTCCTCCAATGGCTACTTGAAGCTGTTTCCAAAACTGAATAAATCCCATTGACTCCCAGGCTAAAATGCCAAACTTTAGAGGTGAAATAAACACTTTTACAGCCTGGTATAAAAATGGTTTTGGTCTGTTTAGCCAATTTCACTCACTGTGACTGTTGGGTAAAGCTTAAAATTGTAAATTATTATGGGCAGTCCACTGTTGGTGATCGTTGGGTGACAGTAGATAAAAACACTGAGCTGCTTGGTTTCTCTGATACGCAGGTTTTGTTTTAAACCTGTTTCTACACAAGCCTTATTTAGCATCCTATTAATCAGCCTTAGCTGTCCCCAGGTCTACCCTCTCATGCAGTAGTTGACAACACGCTGACCACACACAGCTTTTAAAGTCAGAGTTCCACCGAAAATTCCTCGTTATATACCATAAATATACTGCCTTCAGAAACTAGTAGAGACATATAAGGGTAAGAGACAGGGTCTTAATCTGCAGAGGGAGTCTCACTGCTGGCTGATTTAAAAGGAATCCTTCAACATGTATCAACGCCTAAACTCGCTCGCTTAATGATCCTCGTTCCCTGTCAAAGTCTCTCTTGCTGCCTCTCCATCTGTAACCAGCTAGGCAGGATGGAGGGGAGAGGTGCCGCTGGCTGCTCTTTGCCCCCGGGCAGTGCCAGGGGACTGATCCATGCCCTCACCGGCTGCTACCTACTGTAAGAACCACAATCAAGTGTGCCTATTCTCTATGTCAAAATAAGCCCACCAATAAAACCAAGACGTGTTTATTTCCACAAGGCGAATACTCGTTAAATGGTGCCTAAAGCAGTGACAGCCATAGCATGAGGTTAATGAATAATACAAAGGAGATGTGAGAAGCGATAATGGATGCAGAAATCCACGGAGAGCCGGGCTTTGAGCAGCTGTAGGAATAACAAACAGCGGAGCCCCCACCAAGAAACAAGCCATGTTGGAATCAAAAGGACTTCTGCTATCATGCTAACAATCTGCACCACTGACACTTTTTATACTGCAGTAAATCCTTTCAAGAAGCTTCTGGAGAAAACAAAAGTGAAAGGTATTTTAATCTCATCAGACAGCTGCACAAAAGAGAGGTAGGAATTCTCACCGGCTGTCTCTTTGGTTTGGACGCAGCTCCTTTGAATGTTTTTCTCTAAATAACACCTAACAAGTAAAATGCGCTCGTGAATTAACCCCACCTGCAGATGACGGACGTAATAAAGGGATAAACGTGTCTGTGTGGGGATTATTTGTTGGATTCAGGAGTTTGTGAGAAGGACTTCAATCAATGAAATGAAGCACTTAAAGACTCTGTATCTGACAGCATCCACGCTCTTAACAAGCCAGCTTCTGTCTTCACGGTGCACATGTGTGACAGAGGTCAGCAGGTCACAAGGCGGCCTCAACTAACAGCAGAAGTGTGACAGCAATCGTGTTTGACTGAGTGATCCAGCCGGCTGGAGAAAATGTGCGACTGTTTATTTTAATGCACCCGTGTGCTGGTGTATGTAAAAATGAGTTTGTTAGGAGCAAATTGAAGGACACAGCAACATCAGATGCACGAGACTACAAGCTAAACCACCACTGATAACAGGATTTACACAATCAATACTCTGCCAGTGCTACATTGTATCTTCCTTCAAATCATTTTGGGAATAAGACAGATTAGCGAAGGCATTAAAGAAAGCCAAGACAGTCTTCTTTATATAACATTTTAAAATGTCTTTAATCTCGTGGCATGAGTATGTCGAATCTAAAATGAAAACGTCAGCGTCTTCCAGCATACACTCCTTCATCAGGCAGTGAAACAGATTTCGTAAAAGCACCGGGTCTATTCTAGTGGTGTTCCACCAACACATTGTGGCAACAGTGGATGCACCACCAAGAGGAGGTCTCTTCTAAACATGGATCGAGTGTAGGAGTTTAAGAGGGGGTTAACACAACAACTAAAGCTTTTATTCTAGAAAATAGATAAGAAATGAAGCTTTATAAACTCCTTTTAAGAAGACCAACAAATATGTTGGTCTCTACTACATTTGTGCAGTGTTGGCAAGGATTTCCCTTGCTGCCTTAGGTTTGTTGTAGATGGCTGCGCATAACTGGAGAACCCCAAATGAGATAATGCTTCAGGTTCAGATACAGATGTGCAATCTGCTGACAATACGCAACTGCAAAAATGATGGGGAATAAACAAGCATGTTTCTGCATGTTTGCATGTGTTGGAGTCCCGACTTCAGGTCAGGAGATGAGGCTTGAGGTGAGGAGGAAGAGGATAAGATTTTATTCAGTTGGTGGTCAAGTTGTCTATTTTCTCTATGTGTTTTAATTTTTTTGTTCTCCGATGATAAAATATAGATATGATTTTTCATAACTTGAGTTTACAGGTGCACGCAAATGCCTCAGAGTTCAACATGGGAGTCTATGAAGACTGACACACTTTCGATCTAATCAGGCTAACTTTTTTAACATTTTCTGGACAACAGTTGAGGCCTCGGACAAAACCACAACATGTATTTCTTGCTTTGAACAGACAGCTTTGGTTCTTTCTGGGATAGCGCTATATCTTTTATATTATGAATTTATATCTAACAGATGAAAAAAGACACATTACTTTTTATGTTCATCAGAATCTAATAGTAAATGCAAAACGTCAAACTGTGCACAGACATGCCTCGGTGCTCCACAATGCATCGCAGTGACTGTTTTTTGAACAATGTCTGTGAAGGTTTGTTTCCTCTCACACCACAACCACCACAGTCCATGTGGGTGACACCTAAAATAAAACTGTGAGAAATCTCATACTATAGTTGAAGCAGACAATAGAGGGGTCTAAATACAACGAACACATAAATAAATATGGAATAGTTATCAATTTAAGGCCTTCATATTTTCATTTACATTTGTCTGATCAGGGTTAGAAAATGTGAGGGCAAAACATAACAAAAAAAAAAAAAAGGTGCATAAACGAGCCATGGCCATGGTAAATAAAATAAAACTAGTGACAACTGAAATCTGACTAGTTAACTGCAGTATCTTTTCAAAATCTTTTTGTCAGCGTGAATCCAAAGATAGATGCCTCACACACACGCATGCACACACACCATTCACACCATTGTGAATGGCTCTATAAATACACCTGCTTAGAGATGCACATAGCTGCTGACATGCTATATGTGGCCTTAACCTCATCCTGATATTGTTTTACATGAAGCCTTGAGTATTGCTGCAGCAGGTTCAAGAATGAGTCAGCACCTCATGCAAGGACAAAGAGGGTCCAGATTGTTCACACAGAAGCTATTTCTCTTCATAAATGTAGTTGTTCACGGACTTAAATCCATTTGAACTGAATTAACTCGTTGTGCTTAAGCTATCAGTCAAACTGTCTGATCAACAGTCTTTTAACGTGCTTATTTATGACAATAACAATAACCAATTTTACGCTGCAGCTGCACAGATTTGACCCGTTTCTTCTTTAAAAATTCAGACACTTGGCTTGGTAAATATTCCCTATTCATACTACCGTATAAGCCTCTCTTTTCTAACCCTTCCTTCACACCTTTCCATTTGCTTTCCTGTTTCACATCAACCAAACAAACTGCAGATGTGAGAGCAATGAACCACAAGACTATGATTTATCCATTTTGCATTAAAAAGTCAAGAAAAACCCAAATCTAGACACATTGGTCCAGAGCCTCAAAACAGCTGTAGAAAATAGATTAAAGACTTCCACTGTTTATGAATTATTGAAATGACTGGTATTGCTCTTTTAGTGCCTTGAGTGCTCTGAATGTGTTGTAGTGTTTATATTAACTTGTGAGGAAAAATAGCCTCAATGGCTGCTCTTCCGCTTTCACAAATGTCTTCATCTGCGACAGATTTAAAAACGAAACATCTCTGGGCCGCTTTGGAGCTCCTTCGGCGCACTCACGAGCCCATTCGCCAGCCAGCTGTCAAAGCAATGTTTTCAGTTCTGCTCTCAAGGGCCTCGCCACTTACATAATGACTTGCATGAAATGTTAACGTCAGCAAAGTTGACACTGCAAAAAAGCAGCATGTTCCTTATCCCGAACCGGCAACGGGGAGAGTGAAACCAGACAGTTGAGCTCAAGAGCACCCGGAGGTGGTGAGAAGTGTTTGTCTCTCCTTGCCTGTCAAAGACGTCCACCCAAAAGTGCTGTTATCTGTTTTCGTGAAAGTGCCATCACTGTGGCATTTCATGCAGATTGCCACGGGGAGCGGAGGAGGAGGGTAGAAGTAGTACTGGGGCTTTTGGAGCTAGTGGATGGAGACCTTGATGGCACCGGTGGTCTGACTGAGGCCAAGCAGGCATGTTTTAACCTGTCAGCTGGTTTGAAATCACCTCATTTTGACTCAGACTCTCACTCAAGCATTATTTTATTTTCATCCTCAGCCCGACTTAACATCACAAAATGGCTTGTACTTTTTGGTATTACATCACACCAATATTTCCTCTACCTGCTCTCTCATTCCAATCTGTAACAGGCTTACAGCTTAAAATCCCTCTTTGGTGTTGACAGCTCTACTTTTGTCGACAAGAGTTGTGTCAGACTTGTTGATCTGATGGATGTGTGTCAAATTAGTGCATTCTTTAGTCACTAAATTGCATTAAAAAGTTGAATTACCTACGTTTCGAAATCAAACCATTCGGAATCTACGATCAGGCCGGAATCAAAGTATGTTTAGACTGAAGGTAAAGCAGAACACTGCTCTAAGTGCACGCTGATCAACAGGACATAATACAGGATCTATACTGAGCCTCGTCCACAGCAGCTGAACATCATCCTGCCCTGCTGTAAAAGAAAAAAAAAAGCAGCCATGCCCCATCAGCAGCAGCAGCGTGATGTCAGCAAGCTGAGAGGCTCGCGCTTGACGAAAAAAAATTTCACCACCGAGCGTCATGGAGCTCACAGAGCGCGTTAGCAGGGAGGTAGATGACACAAAAACAAAGCCCCGCAGCTGCAGCTCCAGCAGCCCGTCCTCTGCGACACAGAGCCCGCCCGGGTCAGCGCCTTGTCCGTTTACACCAGTGCGTCACGTTTATCTGCTGCACCCCGCCAGATGTGGAGTCTCGCATCCACCAGCCAACATCTGTAACCGTACCCGCACATTTACTGCATTATGTAAGAAAACAGGGTGACATTCATCCGAGGCGGTGGCAACGGTGGAAGAGAGTGACGTGAGAAAGGTGTAGGGTGTGTGTAGGCATCATAAGGTGGAGGGTATTTTTGAATGACGGTGTGGGTTAAGGTGTCCTGGTGAAACATCTGAACTGGGGTGGCGGGGTGGGGGGTGGACAGGAGGCTGCAGCCGATGAGCTGACTGATCGGGGCAAACAGCAGCTCCGCAGACGGAGGTTTGGCATTCCTCACCCCGGTGTCTGCTCTTACTGACAGCGGGAGCTGAACAACACAGAGCTGAAAGAAAGGAGAAAAGGAAGGCTTACCTCCTCCACCGTGCCTTCAGTCTGAGCACAGCCCTCCGCCACAGACTGTCCTTTTTGAAGAGGAAGAGCAGACCTCCTCACCAAAAACACCCGTGCTGATTTTTTTTTTTTTTACCGCAGGGAAAAAGCCGCCGTCGTTAACAGAGCGCGTATCCGGCTGCTCAAATCTCCAAAATGTGCCGCAGATAAGATCCGGTCCCTCTGTCCGTGTCGTACTCCCGGCAGCTTCTGTTTTGGGTGCTCCCGTCACGTCTGCCCTCCTCCCACAGCAGCTCCTCCAGCTCCTCTGTGCTCTCTTCTCGCTCTCTCTCCCTTTTTTTCCTCTACGAGCCGCGGTGCTGTTACCGCGCGTGGACTCGCGCTTGCGCGTTCACGTACACCGTAGGATGGGCGCTTTATAGCAGTGATGCTGGTGGGTGGAGGTGGGAGACTGCTGTGAACCAACAGCGATTGTTTTCACGTCAAGACCTGAGCAATAAAAGTAGTTTTTGTTAGTTAGTTTTTTTCTGAGAGGAATTAACGTGTTGGCTCTGAGAGTGTCACTCAGATCATGACGTGCTGAGGGGTGTGGCCAATACTGACACACCCAATATACACACACAGGAAGATGCATAAATTGGAGTAAAATATCTTTGTACTTCTGGAAGATTTACGACTGAATTTAGTGGAGGTTTTTACAGTATGGTGTTTTGCATTAAGCCAGTTATAAAATGACCAATATACAAATCAGTACTACCTGCAGAATCAAGTACTTATTTTGAAGATGAAATCCAAGCCAAGGCTTACCTTATTTATTTAATACAGATCACTGAAATGACACAGAAAGCTTAACTTTACTGTCTGTTTTCTATTATTGTTTTATAGATGCAATCATGTAATTCTTATCGACGCGTCAGATTAAAAATCTTTTGTTTTTCCAAGACTGACTGGGCCAAAAGGGCAGCAGAGAAATAACCATTAAAAATGAAGAAAGAAACAAACACAACTGACTCACAATACAAGCAAGTGAACGCAGGTCTATGTCTGGGCCTTGATGTGCTTCCAGCTTCCCAGTGTGTCCTTAGTAGAACTGACTTTACTGACATGTTTCTATTATTTTGTGCATGATTAAAATATGCCACCAAAGATCTATTAGACAACGAGGCTGAATGTGTTGTGGATATCTTACATCCTTCTATGTGGGATAAACCAAATGTTGAGTGTGGAAAAAAACAAACAAACCCAAGGGCTGTCAGGGACTTTTTATAGTGTAGCATGAGTGTATCATTGATTTAATTACCACTTGCTGTCAGAGACATGTTACCAAGAGACCTAATTATGTGCAGACATTCTTGTGTGATGCCAGGATGGATTCACATCTCTCACGACCTGTTCTGTGACATCTCAGGCACTTCCAGTGTTGTCTTTGGGCTGTTTAGAGAGCCTCAGCGACGTCTCCGATGTCTGTCAGTCTACCACTTTGGGCCAAGACAAAACATCTCGGCATCAGTTTGATGGCTGGCCGCAAGCATTAATGATCCCCAGAGGATGAAGCCTAATGACTTTGTTGATCCCTAATACTTTTTTGAGCAGAAACCCCTGTGTGCTTTTCTTTTTGGTTAAAAGTTAAGTGTCTTAACTAGTAAATGATTTCCTTGATGATGATATTTATTGGCTGCACATATGTTGTACTCAGGGACAGTTTAAAATATGGGTGTGGACACCAAGGCATCAAACACTGATTTTGAACTACAACTCACAATGAAAGCTGAAGGCAGGGGCGCCACCAAGGGGGGGGGGCAAGGGGGCACTGCCCTCCAAATTTGCTGACATTACCGGTAAGTTACTCCATTCTGGGAAAGTGAATCTTAAGCTACTTCCACTATGAAAAAATTTCCAGAGGCACCCCTGGCTGGAAGCTGTTTTTTTTTTGGGGGGGGGGGGGGGCAAAACTGATCATAAAATAGTGTGATGTGATGTTATCAGTCATAGGAGTCGAGCATAAGGCCTGGGGCCAGAATCAGCACAGCAGTGAATCCAATACATTTTGGAGTTTTAACTGTAAAAGTTTTACAACTTTTCCTACTGGTAAAGTAATAGATAAACAATGAACTGATAGAAAAGTTGCTTTTCCCCCCGCTGTTTTATTTGTGTGTTTTTTTTACAGTGGGTCAAAAAGAGAATATTGTCTGTGAATTAATAAAAACTTTGCTTTATAATAGGACAGTCTGGGCGATGAGCTACCAGAAAGTTTCGCTGTAATTTAACACATTTATTTCCTTAAGCCCAATGAGCGGCTTCTTTCATTTACTACAGCAACACTTATTAAAATTGAACATCTTTCTTATATTATGCTATATTATATATTTTAATATAAAGCTCCTTGAGGTGACTTGTTGTGAGTTGATGCTATATAAATAAAACTGAAGTGAATAAAATATTAAGATGTAACAGGGAGTAAAAGTGTAATTCGATTTCTTTACACTGACAGAAAACAGATTTTCACTGCTTAAGATCAAAGTGGGCTGTATGTGGCCTACAGTGTAGAATCAGTTTGACGTCCCTAGTCTTCACTGGCAAGTTTAGTTAGCAAGATACAGCCATAAACTGCACAGACACAATACCAAGGAGCACACTGATTAAATACTAGGATTTCACTCACCTCAAACTTCCGTTGAGTTAGTATAGAGGGGAAAGTTATCTAATGGGGGGTGAGGACTGTTTTTGTAGCAGGTTGTGCTCATGCTTTTGAATGCTCTAAAGCTGGAAATTTCAACATAGCAGTCTTGACCTCAAGTGGCCACTAGAGGAACTGCAGTTTTTGGGACTTCGTTTTTGTTGTTGTGTTTTTAGGCTGTTACTTGGTTGTACCTACATTATTTCGTATAATACTTTTCTTTTAAATGTAAAAACAAACAAAATGTGTTTACTGCTAAATGATAAAGAAAATAATTAAGTTAGTGGTTGGAATAGATGAAAGGGCAAAGAAGCGATGCAACTGTGACACTGGTAACAGCGGCATTTTTTCATTTCCTTTTTTTTAAACTTAATGTGTGAAAAATGTCACAATAATTAAGCAAAGACAGAGAAAGAAACTACAGGTTTTTATCAAAGTCACAGATCACCATGCTTTATCATAATCATCTGATCTCCTTTTCCTTCCCTGATAAACATTTTGATTTTCTAAGCCTTTGTAAATCTTTTCAAACTAATCCTCACAGCACAGAACACAGAAAAACCTGTGCTTTCCAAAACACCTGTGCACATGTGGACAGAGCCATACCTCAAAAAACACCTAAAACTCTCAACATAGTGGCATCAGATTAAGGAAATGCATGTGTCTGTTATCAGTTACATATGTTTCTGTTTATATTACCTCTCTTATATTACCTAAACCTCTGTAATGCACGCTGAAAAGCTAAACTGTATCTGGTAACCTCAGTACATGGATCCAAAGTTGCAGTGAATTTGGAGGATTTGTAATTTGTTGAAGCTTTTAATAACAACAAACTGATCAAGTATTGGTCCCTGGTCGCAGCCGTTGGAATCAAACAATAAATTATTGTCAGAGTTATAAAAAACTCGGAGTATACCGGAGCATTTCTGCTACGTCATTATAAGAATTAATCACAGGTTTTTTTCTTCTTTGAGGCGTGTGATGACAGCGGGCTGGCTGTAAGTCAATACTGGCTTCACACAACACACCTTTGTGTCATGATGGATTTGTCATTGGAAAGGTCACTGTCGTTTCATTTTCGTTTCCACCGCAGGGGTGTTCAGTGAAATGTAACTCCTTTTGAGGTACGGACACACCACACACAGTAAATCTTTGAGAAATCTTATGAGAGAAGATTTAGCAGCCGATCTCAGATAAACTGCTCCAGCGCTGCTTACTCTTGACAGATAATACCTTTGCTGGCAGGGAACTAACTCTCTTTACATTCAATATGTGTGTGTGTGTGTGTGTGTGTGTGTGTGTGTGTGTGTGTGTGAGGGAAGAAAGACAGATCACATGCACTTCTGTAGCGGGTTTGAAAACATCCCACCTGTTTTTCACAGGATCGGTTTCCAGCCCGGTGACATATTTACCAGCCAGACATGTTGAAAAGGAAATCCTCCCCTCGGCCCTGAAAGCTGGAATCCTACTCCGTGTCGTGGGGCCCTCTGCTCACGCATTCAGGCTAGCGTCATTAAATTAGAGGATCAGGAGCTGAGCGAAGAGGCCGGGGTGATGGAGACAGTCGACTAGAAACGTTTAAATGGAGGGGAGTTTAGCCAGGAGGCCGACAGGGCTCTACTGACATGAGAAACCTGAGATAGGATGAAGAAAAAAATCAGTATCCTCGGGAACAGAGGAGACAGTAACAAAGACACCTCTTGCTATTTGACACTTGGAAATTTTTCTATTTAAAACAGGGTGAAAATTGGCCCCGTCTCACAGTGGCAACATCTGTATACCAGCATGAACACACACAAAGCAAATAACATATATATTTTAGTTCAAACTAATGTTTTTTATATAAAATTTATAAAAGACGGGAATCCACTCTGTTTGGGTTTCCATTAAAGTCCTATTTTTACAGCCAACCTGATGATTTTTTTTTATTTCTTTTGCACTTTTACATCTGACTGAAATAAGACTGAAAGTGCTGAGTTGTGGTGGCCACAAAGAATGACGTAAATGTTGTTAAATATTCTGTCTGGTGAACAATTATTTCCCATACAGTATATCTCAAATGTGTTCTGGGGAAATCTTCCAGTCTCACACCCACCTGATATGACACACTGTCTAATACCTGTCTCATTTCCCAGCCGTGCAAATAAGTCGGGCATCCCGTCTTTGCATAATCTCCTTTTAATTTTTTCTTTGTGTCACAGTTAATAATATCTCATGATGTGACTTTTATGACTCATGAAACTAAAAAAAAACACTGCCGGTCTTTACCTCATACTTTTTCTGGGAAATTCGTGGATGGAAGCATAACTGGATGAAAAACACGAGATGAATCAAGTTAATCACAAAATAATCCCTGGTTGTACTGAAGCACAACGGAGAGAGAAGGAAAGAAACTACAAGCTTTCTTTAACAACATGGTTCACCATGCTTTACCCAGATGATCCACTTTTACTTTTCTACATCGAAAACAATCATAAAAATAATCAATAGCATTAGCCTGTTAAGTTTCCACAGAAATCTTCTCAAAGTAATTCTTGCATCTTTGAAATGAAGATAAAAGTTTGACAACAGAAAATGGGTTATTAAAATAAAAATAAACAATTTTAACTTCTGTTTTCAGGTTTTTTTTTTTCAATCTTTAACTTATTAAACTAATAATATTATTTATTCATACTTAAACATTTTATTTTATATACCTGTACACGACTTCTCTAATAACTAGGGTGGTGAATATAGAAAATGTTTGCTAGCTACCTTTGCTAATATTAGCCTGCTCACTAAAATGTTTTAGCTAAGATTTAATACAGCGATACAATACATTTAAGTTGCAACAGACCATATACACCAGCCACTTTGTTAGTTAAACCTTGTACTAGTACCAGGTTGGACACATTTTACCTTCAGGAGAGACATAACTCTTTTTGGCACAGATTCAGTAGGAAAGCATTCCTCTGAGATTTGAGTTCATGTTCACACAATAGCATAAAAATGCTGAAGGTTTGCTCTCTGCACCGCCGTAATGCACATATCTTATCCAAATATCCAAATTCTGGCCCTACCATCTAAATGTCGCAGCAGAAATCAAAATCGAGACTTGTCAGATCAGAAAAGGTTTTTATGGTCTTCTGTTGTTCAATTTTATGAGCCTGTGTGAATTGTAGCCTCAGTTTCTTCTTGTTTCCTGACAGGAGTGGTACTTGATGTTGTTTTCTACTGCTGTAGTGCACGCGCTTTAAGCTTATGTTAAGATCTTCAGAAGTACTGACTGATGGAGTTTTATGACAAATGTTTGGCTAGCTTTTAGCTACCTGTGTTTTTATTTAAGCTAGCTGCACTGTTCTCTGTATTGCTTTGTGCCAAATGACTTACACAAAGTTTAAATCTTTGTTACCAGTTCTTTACACTTACATTGTAACTTATTTTACTAATGGCGAATCTTTTTCTGGAATGAATGAAAAATTCCCACAATCTTAAATACACCTGTCTCACACCTGCTTCAGTCCTGACTCCTTGGGCATCCCACCATTTCAAAATCCCTTACGAATTTTGCACCGTGTGACTGTTTCCGGATTATGTCTGATGATCAGTGCTTCATGACTCATGAGATTAAGAACAAAAATAGAACAGAGCTGAAAGGTAGATTCAGAGGGCCACCATGTTTCCTGATGTCTGGGAAATGTGGGGAATAAACCACATGCAGATATTTTGGAAGATCTAGAAAATCTGTCACCAAATACACTAAGAGATGTGATGTGATAGTAGTGGAGTGGACCTAATTGCAAAATGCAGAGACAGTCGAGACAAAAACAAGTCTTTGTTGGCAAAAAGAGCTAAAATTAAAGATATAGATCAAAACAGAACATGGGAGCTGAAAACAAAAAGAGATCAAGCATAACAAAAGACCAAAGGAAAAAAATTATTTACACAAATTATGTTTTTCCTTGTTTGTCTGTTTGTGACAACATGATTTTAATTTTACTGGATAAACTAAATAATACATAAAATTAAATATACAACAAAGACTAAAAAGATTAATTGCCACGGTTCAGGATAAAGTATTTTATTTGGATGTCCAAACTCACTGACAATGTGTCACACATAAAAAAGCTATAGAAAAAGTATAAGTATACCTGATCAATGTTTATTGACCACAGGACTGCTGAGCTGAATTGTGAACAATGATATTCTTTTAGGCCATGAAATTAACCCACAGTGTATTTATTAGCTTTTTAAGGTGACTTTGTAGGCCATAATAATGAGAAGAAATGTCATCAAAGTCAAAGAATGGGAACATAAAAATCTGTTCATATGGTTTGGGTTTTTTCTCTTGGCATGAGTTAAGGATAGATGCAGAGCTGTAAATGGACTGGTTCTTATATGGTACTTTTCTAGTCGAGCACTCAAAGCACTTTATATAACATGCCTCATTTGCCCATTCATACAAGCTATTTTCTATGTTTTTTCTACCTAAGCGCTTTGTATCTAATATTAACACTCTGATAGATGAATTGGAGAGCAACTTGGGGTTCAGTATCTTACCCAAGGATACACACAGGCTGGAACCGAACCACCAACCCTCCGACTGGTAAAGGCTCATTTAAACAGACTTTTAAACTGAGGAAACTAACACAGATACACTGTAGACTTCAGTTATATCGTATTTCTTTCAGTCCTTTAACTAATACTGTTTATTATGTTTTTGTCTACATTTTGTAGTAGTTTCACAAGGACAGCAAATTTTAAAAGTGTGTATCTGAGCAACATTGTAGTGTATATCACAGCACAGCAGGTGTTGATGCTTTAAAAGATGATGACCTGGAATTGGCTGCAGTTCTATACGTTTGCTAGCTGAATCCGTGTTGCCAACTCCTCAGTAAGGCAAATCGCTATTGGCTGTCCTAAAAGTCGGTAGAAGTCGCCAAATGACGTCATCGCCTAATTGCAATAATTGGTCATGCTAATGTAATTGTAACCTACATTGCTGGAGAGAGAAATAACATCATGGAAGAGACACAGAGTGAGTAAAAAACGTTCTAAATGCAGTTAGAATTGATTTAGAACTACAAATTAAATTTATTTTACCAATTATTGTTTTTTAATGTCACAATTCCAACCCTGCTCCTCTACCCGGGCCTGGACCGGCAGAAGGGACCTGAAATTGGCACTCTGGTGGAGTTACTGTGTGTGTGTGTGTGTGTTTATAAGTAGTTTTAAACCTTGTGATCCACAAAACAGGATAACAGTAAAAGAATAATTGAGTGTGTTACAATATACAAGAATGGACATAAGGGGCTTCTTTCAAAGAAGATGTTAGATGGTAGGTGTTATTTTATATATTATGCTTTGTATGTTGTTCAATATATTTCTATGCAAAACAAGAGGAATTTCAATACACAGCAGTATATTCACAGTTTAAACCAGATATTTACACACACTTTATGGAAAACACAAGAACATTTTTTTACTGTACAACATCAATTTAGAGTAAACTTGTTTTGTTTTGGATAAGTAAATATTGAAATATCTTTTGAATTAGTCAAATGTCAGAATAAAGAGAGACAGAGCTGTCTATTTTTTATCACTTTCATCAAATTTAGGAGCACATATACACTAAGTTTATTGTTAATTAATAAGAAAACTCCAGACGATTCTATTCTGAGCTGAAGAAGCTTCTGATAGGTTAGTAGAGTCCATGTGAGTAAATTGGTGGCACAGCTGTGGATGCATATAAGGCAAAACACAGAGCCTGTTTCTGTGACATGGGAACATCAAGAGATGTCAACCAAAACACCAGGAACAGAACTGTGGAGCTCCATAAGTGTGGCTCAAGTTTGAATACAATTTGGTGCCATTTGCAATTAAGAAACACAGACAGTTTCTCTCTTTACTCTTAAAGTTAACAAATATGTTTTTATATTTATCAATCTAAAAAAATAAACATTTAGTCTGATTTGATGTTACAATTAAAAAAGTGTTTGTGTTTTGATCTGAAGAGTACATAAATATCTGGTTTCAACTGTAGATTTGATGATGTTGGTGTTTGGCTTGATTGTCAGCACAAAGAGGGAGAGAGGAGCAGAGAGGGAGATGGAGAATGAGGACAGAACAGAGAGGGAACAAGAGCAGGTGAGACACACATGTTAGTCAAATGGTTGTTTACCAAAAGTATCACCGTATCATAGGTCCTCATGTATCTCGTACCTAGTGTTTCTTATATAAACTTTTCTCAATCTAAATAGTGTACTTTGGTAGAATTAAAAAATAAGTGTAGTGCAGGTCTATGATGATTTTTAGTGCTACTATCATCTAGTTCTGATTCTTGTTCTGTCTTAAGTCCTCAGTAGTCCTGATTTTGAACTGTTGTAGTCCTGTTTTAATTCCAGATCAGTTCTGGGTCTGGCTGAATTGTGGTTTAGTCCTCGTGTCTTGATACAGCCCCGACTTTGTTCTGCCTTGCTACTTAATTAAAAACCTAGTTTAAGGTGTCCTTCACATGTGATATATTTTTTCCCTATATGAAGTCATTCTTTTTTGAACAAAACTCAAAACAGAGCCTATTAATCTTTCAGTCATTTCTAACCCCCCCCCAATCCCACATGCATACTACCCTTTAGGGCTAAGCCCCGGGTGTATCAAATGTCTGCCTCCGCCTCTGCTTCACAGTCTCCTATTTCACCTGAGTGCTGACACTAAAATGCCACTACACCAATTTTTATAAGAGACAATAAAAATCCCTTTGGAGCAGACTCCTTTAGTGATACCGTACAATTAAAGGCAAAAAGAGGGAACTTGATAGCTCAGAGCTGCCACTCAGCCAAGAGCTGGTTTGTCAAAACAATGTCAAAACAGATTGTCAGGAGAGACTCCTCCCAAAAAGTCACAGCGTGGTTGCTTTGGATTCAGCTCAGATGTCAGAAATTTGAAAAACAGAGCAATTGCAATAAGGTCTTTTCAGATGAATGAACAGGGTGCCATCATTTGTTTGTTTATTGAGATGTTGTGAGTGGTTGTAACTTTCTACTTTCCTGTGGCAATCCCCTGAGTGCAATGTGATGATGTGATTATATCTGATAACCTGGCAGACGTTCACAAAGCTGGGCTGTGCAATAGAGAGAAAAACCTCAAACAGGAAAAAAGGTTTCTCCTAACACGCTACGGTGCTGTGTACACGATCAGCTACAATCTCTGCTTTTACTGATCAGATCTGTAGAAGTAAATGAATTCCCCCCCTGGAAAAACAAAACTTTAGGTGTGTTTAGTATTTGTTTAGGGCTTTCAAGCTTTCATGGACTTTCTAAAAATGGAAACTTGACTGATAACATACAGTGAGCTGACTCATCGCACTGACAATAAACGTAGCAGGCTTGGGGGGATTTTTCGTGACTAAAGCTGATTTTTATCTGTCCAGTTGAGTGAAAAATCCCAAAAATAGTTTTTGAATAGATTGCACTTGTTCCTGCAGTACATGCACATTCACTTAAGGCGTCACAGACCTTTAACCTGGATTGTGGATGGCACAGTGAACTGTGTTCAAAGACAAGGATTTCTGGACGTGTTCCTGAAGCCATGCAGTGATTTCCACGACAGGATCCTGCCTGTTTTCAAGGATGGCATGCAGGGATATCCATCACTGATTTTCACTCTTGTCCCTTGTGTACAGAAATTGCTCCAGAATCTCAGAATACTGTGATATTATCTACTGTAGATGATGAGATATTCAAAGTCTAGACATTTTTATGCTGAGGTGCACTTTTCTGAAACTGTTGCACAATTCGTAGATACATTTTTTTGAAGACTGAGGAACCTCTTCTGAAAACCTGACCTGACCTGTTGTCAGTTAACCTAACTGGTTTCAAAATGTTCCTTCAGCTGTTTCTTTTAAATACCACTTACTTTTCTAGCTTTCCCCCCCTTTGTCTCAGAGTTTTTGAGATGTGTTGTTTAAAATGAGCTTATATTTCTTATTAATGTCAGTTTAAACAGCATTTGATGTGTATACTGTGAATAAACCCGGTTCACGAGATTTGCAAATCAATGATTTCTATTTTTATTTACATTTTACACAACGTCCTGTTTTGTTTCTTGTTTTTTTTTTTTTTTGGGGGGGGGGGGGGGGGGGGGGGATTCTGCAATTCTGTTACTGGTCTATTACTTTAGTTTGTCACTCCCCAACATTATAGCTCTTCTCAAGAGCCACAGCTTCTTGAAGTTGCTTCAAGCACATAGGAGGAAAGATGATGGTGTCACAAGATTCCTGAGCTAATCTTACCTAATAGGACATCATTTTTTCTAACACACTGCTGTGTTTACTTTCACACAAAGTAAACACCTGCTAAAAAAAAGCCATTTTCTGCATGTTCCCTCTTTATGCTCTCTGTGAAAGTCTTCTCCGCTTCCCCTTGTCTATAAATGACTGCTTTTCCTTCCTTTACCTGCCTCCTTTTAATATACATCTGAATGATTGACCTGTCAAACCTAATATGGGTTTTCCACCGATGACATCGATGGCTGCTCTCTTCGTCACTTCAAGGGATGTTGTGTCTCACTCTGCTTTCCTTTTGTAGTTTCCTGGCATGACTGCTTTTCTGCATTATCTAACATGTTAGGCCACTTAGGGACTCCAGGTGGAAACATATGTATGATTATAATCGGGTGCAAAGCAACATCTGGTTTTCATCACAGAAGGATTTGGTGTACTTGTACACTGTCCCAATAAAATAAACTCACAGTAAACCAAATGAATGATGCACTAATACCTTGAAATACCAGTTTATACTTCAGAGATTTAATTTCACTTCAGTGCCTTGTAGTACGGTGAGTTGAACCACTGGTTCAGTTTATCCCACAGCAGCAGCAACACAGTGTGTTGGCCACCACCAGCACCAGCATGTACTGTAAATAGTTTCAGTCACATTTGCTTTGATGTAGCAGTCATAAAATCTGATGGGCTACAGCTTTTAAGGTAACTGGTGCTTATCATATACCAGCTAAACCCACTGGTCTGTACTGGCCCTCTTGCTCTTCAGCTTATTCAAGTGTTATAAAGGATTTAGAAGCTACTGAGCACATGAGCTGCCAGGGTGAATCTCAGGTTGTTGTTTTATGCAGCACCGCCATCTACTGTTCAAACCAATGAATTAGCAGATAATGTTGACTATTGTCTCCATCTTCCACAAATTAAACATTATACACCCCTTCATGTTTACCGGGCCAACTATACATTACACCTACAGGAGCTGGTTGGCTATGGAAACCTATCCCATGAAGCTCCTGGTTCTCACTTTCTGTGCTGGTGCCTTTGTTACCAAGTCAGCAAAGCTTTGGTTATGTTGGTGACTTTTACGCACCGTGCGTAGACAGATGATTATGTGAGAAAATCCCAGCAGATCCCAACAACGGTACCATGTTCAAGGTCACTTCAAACTACTTTCTGTCAGTTTCTGATGCTCAGTTTGAACTTCAGCAGGTCGTCTTGACCTAAATCACAATAGACATTAGCAAGAGTGCTGCACTGCAAGCAATTAAAAACTGATTTCTTAGACATTAAATTAAAAAAGAAAATTGCAAGGCCAATAAAAAGAGTTTAAAATAGACAATAATATTAAAAACAGCAAGAGGAAATAAATCAAAGCGATACCGACACAGTTAGACCTCATTTTAATGAGCAGTGGTGTGTTTTAGTGTGGTGAGGTCAGCGTATGCACAAGGACGATTAATCACATCTCTAAATGATGTGGTTAATTGTCTCCTAGAAAATTTTAGATCCACTGCAGAAATATTAATCTTCAACCAATTTGATTTGAGCGTGTGCAGGCGAGTGCTGATCATTTTTGGGTAAAGAAAAACCGTGAAGGTGTACTTTTGGTCAAGATTTTAACACTAACCAAGGAAAAATAATGAGGCCCATGAAAGTGTAAGCAATCTCTGTAAGCCAAAAACTGTTCTGAACTCATAGAAGTCTTTTCTATTCTTAAATCTTCAGGATGTCAAAGAGAGATGATATCCCCAATATGGTTCTGTTTCTTTTCTCTTTTTTTCTTTTGCATTAATTTATTTATATTATGATAAAAATGAAATGAAATCCACAGTTTAAGACTGTAAAAAGTTCAGTAAAGGCATTTATTATCTACAGTCAGTGAGCAATGCTGTTAAATAACCAAAATAATCATGCAGTAAAGAAGCAGCCCTGCTAAACAGAAACCTGGAGAAATAAAAATAAAATGCATTTCTAAATAGTGACACTAGAAGGCGCCACTGCTCAGTGTGTCTGGTAATGACAAAGACTGGACGCTCACAATAAGCAGACATGCTGTGGCCTACTTAGTGCTGACTCTTGGGGCAGCTAATTGTGCAACTCTAAATTCAGGCTGGCTTTGCTGATCTCTGCAGACAAAGGATTGTGGGTAACAGCCTCTGCTGTGCATTGTGTCCAAGAAGCCATACAGTAACATGAGTGCGCGCAGGTTTTGTCCGAGGAGGAGAGACACCTGATCCTGACACACAGTGAGCTTGTATGAGAGTCGGCAGACAGTGAAAGTGTACATGAGAGGATGAACACTGTTCACTGTCTCTTCACCTACTCTGCTCAATTCAAGGCTGCTGTGTCAATGCTGAAGCAGGACTAGAGGGAGGGAGAGATTACCCTTTCCTTGGCCTTCACTCTCACCATGAAAGTGCTCAATAAAACCACGACGTCAGCAAGCTGTCTGTAGGGAGGTGCAATGTTTAAGAAATCATTTTTATTCAGATTTTAACAATTTAGTGGTAAAACTGCAAAAATAAGGCCATCCATCCGCTTCCGCTTATCCTTTTCAGGGTCGCGGGGGGCTCTCGAGCCTATCCCAGCTGTCATAGGGTGAGAGGCGGGGTACACCCTGGACAGGTCGCCAGTCTGTCGCAGGGCCAACACACAGAGACAGACAACCATTCGCGCTCACATTCACTCCCGCATTCACACCTATGGGCAATTTGGATTAATCAATTAACCTATCCCCACTAACTGCATGTCTTTGGATGGTGGGAGGAAGCTGGAGTACTGGGGGAGAACCCACGCAAACACGGGGAGAACATGCAAACTCCACACAGAAAGACCCCGGCCTGATGGTGGAATTGAACTCAGGACCTTTTTGCTGTGCGACAACAGTGCTAGATTAATCCAAGATTAATCCATTATAATGGGCAGCAGATAGGACAGACAACTGTTTTCACGACTTTGAACTCCAGTCAGCGTAGTGAAAACTGTTCTCTCACTTATTTACTGAAAGTTGATTCGCAGTCGATTACAAGCTACAGATGCAACTTTCTCTATGCACGTGTTTCCAGAATAGTTGACTTGGTGATAGAGTAACATTTTTAATCCAGCAATAGTTTGTTCTCAAGGCAAAGTTAAAATAAATAAATAACCATCAGCAACATACATCGATATGATTAAGTTCTTCTGGATTATATTATGGGATATCCTTGCTGTAAAAAGGCAGTTTAAGCCTGTGGACCTTTACTGACCAAGATTTAACCCATCAGCAAAACTTCTGACATCCAACAACAGGGCAAAGGTCTTATGGGAGAGGTGATTGACATGGAGGAGAAGATAGATGAGGAATCCCAGCTGACATTAGCATCACAAGGAAAGTAGACTGAGAAGTACCAGGGACTGAAGGACTAACTAGACAAGATGTGGAAGGTGAAATCCAAAGTAGCCCAGTGGTAATGCAAGCGTTAGGAGCCGCTATTGTCATCAGCATGTTTATATTAAATTCAGCAGAAAGCAGAACCCAAGAAACAACCAGCAGAACTCAAAACAGACATGAGCTAAAGTTAACAGTCAACACAAGTTTACCAGCTTTATATACACAGGACGTAATCAGGGAAAATGGAAACATAGGGAAACAGTGGAAACAGTGGAAACTAACCAATGCCACTGACAAAAAAAACTAAAACTTATAGCAAAGCACAAGAGATTGAGGACTCACCAAAATAAAATAGGAAGTAACTGAACAGGAAAAAACAACCAAGTAGACTTGACAAAACATAGTAAACATAGTAGAATGAACTGAAACACGAGGAATTCAGTATAAACTGCAACTCAAGTCAAGTAACTAGATTTCATAAAGCAGCAATAACTAAAACTAAACTTAGAATACAATCATAACTAAAGCTTTTTTTGTACTACATACAAAGAATACAAAATTTAAAGGGAACGAGGGGTGGCTGTAGCTCATGAGGTGGCACAGGTCAGCTATTAATCAGAAGGTTGGTAGTTTGAACTCTGGCTCTGCTCCAGCCTGCATGCCCCAAGTTACTCTCTGATGCATCCATTGGAGAATGAGTCCATTTACTGTTTAACGCCATAAACACGGGAATCAACAGGAATAAAGAATAACTAAGAACAATGAAACACATGTCAGAACCAAATATTAAGTACAGACATAAAACCCAGGGTCAATGATGCACGTGTCAGATTACAAAGCAAAATACACATCAGGTGATGAACGCTACTTAACCTGTTTTTAATAATCGTTATCAGTATTATATAAAGTCCTTAACTTTATATAATGATGGCCTGGATTGTTTGTCACCTTTTAGACCCAAGTGCTTTTTTCTAGTCTTTCAGATGCATTAAAAGCTTCTTTAGCTTTTTCATTTATTAGGATTTATGTGGATTTACAGTTAAAATCAATATGGGATTAAAGCAAATTCAGTCTTAGGCCAACACAGCTGGACATAATGTATTCTGCATGAATGTTGTAATGGATACTTTAAACTGCTATGAAATGGGAGATGGCAATTACACAATGAATGATATGTTCATATTTGCTAAATGGGGAAATGCTACGTTTAGACTGGATAAGAGATG
Organism: Aulonocara sp. 'chitande type north' Nkhata Bay; assembly: GCF_057382095.1. NCBI lineage: Eukaryota > Metazoa > Chordata > Actinopteri > Cichliformes > Cichlidae > Aulonocara > Aulonocara sp. 'chitande type north' Nkhata Bay. The sequence goes on along the minus strand of NC_141350.1, from coordinate 21,823,281 downwards.
GTCGATCAGGACGTGATGGTTGTGGCATTCCTTGTTGTGATCGATATGTGGCAGTCACACTCTAATGAAGATATAATATTGTTGAACCTCCAGACATTTATCAGTTAAGTCTGCAGCTTGAGTCAGCTTTATAGTGATGTTTGTATCTTTTAGGCTGTCATCCTGCAGCTTTGCAGCTTTTTAGTCACTGTTGCTACTCTCGTGGCTGCCTTTGGGTTGCAGCAAGAGAGCAGTTTTGGAGAACAGGCTCTAAAATAAGTTACGTATGTCCCATTTTATTCCCTGGCCTACCAAAAAAGATATATCAGAATGTGCATGGAAAGTTTTAGAAAAGGGGGCCTTGGAACTTGGAAGTGTTTTAGTTTTGCATCGGCATCCTGGAGCTACAGTATTTGGACATTTTTTGCCAGCACAAAAACGAACATTTAAGTCATTATCTTGATGTTCTTCAGTAATGCCACACATTAATGCAAATCCACACAACAAGATCCAGGAATTCATAAACACACTCCTGTGCACAGTGAATTTTCAGCCTTGGAGGTTCACGGTCTCGGACAGTTCTTGTTTTGATCTGCAAATCATGCAAAGCTACTCTACAAGAGTCCTAGATAATAAATATAAGGTTTATGAGCCTAAACTTAGACAGTTAGTCCCTTAAAGTACTGAGAAAAAAAAGATCACTTAATGTGACAGAAAGGGCCGGAACAGCTGATAAAAAGTGTATTTTTTGTCTGCAGTGGTGAGAGTAGAGAAGCACAGAAAAGCAGATTTTATTAGAACATCCGATCTGCATCAGTTTAAATGCTTTCTGAAGGGATTAGCTGTCCACTGTCTGACTTTAACTCGCTACCCAGTGCTGGAAACCGAGATGGGAGGACGCAGGTACATGGGCAGCTTCTGAGAAGTGCTGTGAGTGCAGCTGATGCTGTAACCACTTACTTGCCTCCATCTGAGGTGACTTTACGTAAAGCCAACATAAGATTAAGGCCAGGAGGGGACAGCCTGCCTCTTGACATTTAGTGCAGGGGATTAGTGACACAGCTTTATTTTAACATGCGAGCTGCTGTCGGCCATGGAAGAGCACGAGCACTTAAATGGTGCCTCAAGCAGCAGCTAAACATGAACACACAGAAAAAACTTTGTAGACTATACAGGAGTGTAGAGGTTAATTTGGGAGTCTTACAGCTGGTTATAGGGTATAATATCAGCTCATCCTCTGTTTGAGCCCTTTTGCTTCCCTCGATTGGCTGCCCAACACAAACAGAAGGTGGGGATGGCGGGTGTGATGGGCCACTCTTCCCCCAAAGACGTGTGGCTGAGATCTGTGCTAGGGATATCTCCTGTTTTTGACATCATACAGATACAGAAGTGAGAAACATAACTGAAACTGGATGTATGAAACAGCCTGCGTTCAGCTCACAGAGATTACTGTGCTTATGGTGAAAATCTATCACAGAAAAGAAAGTGAAGATCAGAATGTTGAGTTTTCTGCTTTAGGAAGTGTTTTGTATTTTGCAGCTCAGGCCCACCACAGCTGAAAATAGTCCTCTTGATCAACTGACCTGAGAGCTGGTAGCGATTTTTGGTGAGGAGTCAACAGTGATCTGTAGGATATAAGTGTATGTGACAGTGGCTGTCTGAAACTACTGACAGCTGATTAAAAAACACAAACAAAAACAAACTTTCACTTGCTCAGATCAGCCTCATCACTGCACTGTCTCGGTGTTCACGAAGGTTTCACACATTAAAAAGCTCTTCTTGCCTCCTGTCTGTTTTCTCTGCAGCGTTTCTTTGCTTATACTATTACAGCAAGTCAGTGCATTTAGGCATGTGGACACAGTCAAGGGAACCTGCTGAGGGTCAAACAGCATCAGAATGAGGAAGAAAGGCAATTTAAGTGACCGACTGTGGCTCTGGTCCAAATATTTCAGAAACTGCTGATCTGTGCTGGGTCTTTCCAGCACAATCATCTCTGGTTTTTACAGAGAAACATCCAGTGAGCGGCTGTTCTTTGAGTGGCTGCTTCTAGACGACAGAAAGGCGCCATTAAGTCAAATAACCACTTGTTACAACTAAAATGTGCAAAAGATTCAAACCAATTTTATTTATATAGCACCAAATCACAACAACAGTTGCCTCAAGATAAAATCCACCTTTCTCATACCAACAATGAGCTAAATTTATCAAATTCAGTCAAATTCAGGTTTTACGCACTATAACTTTAAACTAGTGACTGGTGTTTTTCCCCATAGATTTTTCTATCATTTCTATCATATCTTCAGTAAACATCCATGTTTTGTATGGCCTATTTTAACATCTCTGCAAGCAAAATGTGTGTTTCTTTGAAGGAAAGAAAACAGGAAGCATGTTTCAGTTAACAACCTTTATTGATTCCCCCTGCATGAAATACAAGTGCGGATTGTCATTGGATGGTTGCCAACTAGTTAGAACAAAAAGTAAAACCCTAAAACTATCACCATAGAGAAATATACATAAAAATATACCTCTGGAAAACTTCATATAGACATTTCCTAACAGCTTATAGTCAGGGCTCAATCAGTAGCAATAAAGACTGGTATGATGTGAACACAGAAGAAAAAACAAAACAAAAACAAGGCCCTGCCCCATCTCACCCAGACACTGGACAGACGGTCATGTTACAGGAAGTATGGCTGACGTGGGGAATGTAGGTTAATATTGCTTTACATAAACACAAGCTAGGTTCAGATTAGCTGGATTTGAACTGACTGCAGACAAACTGAATTCTTTGGCGTTTTATTCAGAGTACTTAAAACCATAAAACCAAAGTCTGAAATGGAAAAAAGAAATAAAAACTAAAAGCGCCTGCCTTTTAACCGTTCTTGCATATAGGATAAGCACCTGAAGAGTCCCTGCTTGTACCCCGATGGCGAGCTAACGTTCCTCTCACACAACATGCGTCTGAAACTGGGGTGAAAAATGGACACATTCCTTCAATAAGACTTGAGTGTAAGAAGCATTCGCACTCTCATCTTGAGGCACTGAAAACCCAGTTTCGATCAACACTTTAGGCGGTGCTGAAGAATCTGCGGGACTGAACGAGCGTCATTTCCGGCCTCTCATTGCACCTTTATCATATTTGAGTCACAAAGCCGATTGTTCTGTTCTCAAAATGTGACATCTCCAGATCAGAAATGCCTGACACGAGTCTGCTCAGCTTGTTTGACAATTACGTCTTAAAAAAAAACGCACAAATTATGGCTGCTCGTCACGTTCTATGAAAACCAGGACGCTCAGACTTAAATGTCATCGCAAATTGTGAGGATCTGCTTCTGTGAAGTGAAGCCGTCTCTTTCTCCAGCTTCTTAGCAACTCACTGACATAATTAGTGGGCGGGGGAGAGGTGAAGGCGATGGCATTGAACAGGCTCGCTGCTTCTTACTGCAAACACTAACAGAGTGTTTCCACATTTGTAGCTAAATCGTTTAGAGCAGGAAAAAAAAAAAAGAAGAAGTGTGAGTGACGTGCTGGAATGATGCCTCGACACATTTGAGGAAGATTAAAGAAACGTTTACATGTGTTTAATGCTAAATGTAACAGATCATCGTGTATATTATAAAGTAAAACCATACCACACCCCAGGCTTCCCCCATCAACACAGCTTTAAGATAAACAGCACACAAAAACACAAAGTCTCCTTTCTGCAACGTTACAAGCTGTCAGGAGAGATATGTTGAACTTTAACATTCTCCTGGATGTCCAGCAGTTGGTTGTCCTGTCAACCGCAGCATAAACAATGTGGCCGAGAGAGGAAGCAGGAAAGAAAAAAAAAAAAAGGAAAGAAAAAATCCCCACGTTGCATGTGACAACTTAGTTCAAGCTATGCTGCTTCTTCACAATACGTTTATCTTCAGAGAAGGGGAGATAGGAGGGTGAAGCAGCAGTGTCTGCGCTCTCTCGCACAGACACGCTGCCGCTCCTGAACACCTCCTTAAAATAAGTCTAAGGAAAAAAAAAACGAAGAAAAAAAAAAGTGACACCTCGTAGAGGAGGGGGAGGAGAGGTGTGTCAGAGGGAAAGTTGAGGCAGGTTCGATTGTTTGAAGAGGAAATAAAAACGGTGGAAAGGAGAGGAGAGGGGGGTGAGGGTGGGAAAGGGAGGCGTCAGGGATAATGTGACAGTCACTCCTCGTCAGAGCTGCTGCTGTTCTCCAGAGAGTAAACCATGAAGGCCAAATCAGGCCGGGCAGGTACCATGGGGTTACCCGGCTTCACCATCTCGAAGCCCATGTAGTGGAACGTCTTGATGATGGACACTGGAGAGGAAATGAGGGAGAACGCTCAGTGTATTTGTTGAGGTAACATTTAAGCCCTAAAAACTGCAACCAAATCAATTTTGTGCCAACTCCACGTCTCAGAATGTGAAGCTAAACATCTCATTTTTTTTCCTATGTCTATATCTATTTATCTATCTATCTTATTTCAATAGCAACACTGCTCCATTTAAAGATCTGACACAGGAACACTGGATATTCTATCCATTTTTCTGATAATTCACTGGAGAAAACCTCAAAAAAGTAGTTTTTGTATCTTTTAAGGAGCTGGGATATACTGCTCAAACCAACATATGATAAGGTCTCCTTTTTATTTACACTGAGACTCACACCAGCCTCATATTCTAGCTCAGATTCCTTCTTTAATACTTTTCTAATATAGGAAAATATAATGGAACTGCAAATATTAAATGATCTGAGTTGGAGTGTTAACCTTGACTCTAAGTGGTCCAGTCTTTGTGCATAAGCACCTCTCAGTAAATGATGATTTCATTTATTTAGGCCAAAAAGTCATCCAGACTCACCTGGCCCTGTGTGAAAAAGTAATTGTCCCCTAATCCTAATAACCGGCTGTGCCACCCTTGGCAACAAAAACTGTAATCAAGCGTTTGTGATAACTGGCAATGAGTCTTTTATGGCGCTGTGGAGGAATTTTCTCCCACTGATGTTTGCAGAATTGTTTCGGATCCACCACACTGAGTGGCCTGTTTAAGATCATACCAAAGCATAGGGGGCTTTTTTCCCCCTTAATAAATGAAACCATTTAAAAATGTTGTATTTACTCTTGTTATCTTTGTCCAAACGTGTAACTGTTAAGAATACACAAAAAACTAGTAGCACTGATAGCGTATGAATACTAGCACTGTATTTATACACTCTTACTATTGGCTGTACACCTGGATAAGGTCTCTGCATCAGTATACAGTGGTTGGCAAAGGCAAATCGTGCTTCAGAAAGAACAAGGGAAGTGCATTTTAAAATAACAGGAGCTCTTACATCGATCCTCTCTGTTTTTATGGAACCACAGGAAGACGTAGTTAACTTTGAGCTTCTCTTCTGCAAACTCAAGCAGCACGGTGAGCCTGTGGATGACATGAACACAGAGATACAGAGTCAGCCGCTAAGCGAGGGAAGAGACGAGCGGGGATGACGCACAGAATATTTTCCCCCCCCTCTTTTATATAAGCACTGCAACTTTACATAATAATGCAGTGGCAGCTGCAAAGCTGGCTGTTTTTAGGACTGGCAGGGTGCCTGCACCAGGCAAGGTTACTCTGTCCCACCATTGATTACAGACAAACACAAAGCCAGGCTCTAAAAGCAGAAACTTATTAGCACAGCCTTTTAATTTGTAATAGATTTGAAGCACCATGATAAATAGCTTCTCATAAACAACTTACATCCTGGCATAAAACCTGCTCTGGTGGAGAACACTGGGACAGTATGTCAACATTTCTAAAACTAGACCAACATAAGAAATGTCCCATTTAAGCAGCTTTATGACCCAGAACTCCAGAAGAAGAAGAGCTTGTGTTTTGCTCGTTTTTCTGCTGGACTCGGTAAAATATGAAAGATTCACAAAAGCCATTTCTGTCTTAACAGTGTCCAGTTTTTTCATGTCATGACTTTGTATTCAGTAAGCAAGAAAAATTGTTTCGAAAATGCCAGAAAATGTACTCTAACACAAACAATGACAGGTTAATGAACCTAATCTTGTAGTTTCCAACAATAACTAACAATTCAAATATAACAAATGTAGAAAAATGTGTCCTGTGAGGGACCCAAACTCTCCTCTCTCCAGCCTCCAAACTTAAACCTGAACTTCCATTGAAACTAAAAGTGGAATAGGAAGAGGCAAAAACAATGTTTTGCATTATGCTTAAAATGCTTCTACACATCTGAGGCAAAGCTGAAAATGACTCAGAAATTTCTTCCTGATGAGACAGTTTAGAGTTTTAACAACAGCAAATAAAAAGCAGGGTGGCTTCTTATTAAACCACAATAAAATGAGGAAAGTTGGAACTTAAAAGATCGTCTTATAAACTCTGTTCTCCTTTATTAAAGTCACATTTTATTGTCAAAGAACAGTGTTGGTCAGGTCTGGCATTTTGTGCTTTTCTAACAATATCCCTCTTGAACTTACCCCTCCTTGCTGCCCTCCACCAAAGGTCCAGCAGGAATCTCCAGAAAGAGGCTGTCTCCTGATAGAGCTGTATCCCAGGCGGCTGAGCGGCGCTCGCTCAGCTGGTAGTGGAAGCGGAGCAGAGTAGAGCTCCCACTCACTGAAGAGGCCTGAGTCACAGTTAACTTTTCATCCTGGAGGCACAGGGAGGAAGAAGAGATTTAGAATAGATCCTAATCCAGCTTTGTGAAACCAGAGTGAGATGCTATATGATACACTTTCTAAGGACAATAAACACAAACACCACCCCCACCCGGTTCCTCCATAAAGGGGCATATTTTCAAGCTCCTACTCTGTTTTTTTGGGAATCTGAGTTCTAGCAGGAATATCACATCCACGCGTACACATCTTTATCCTGGCTGTGCATGCCAACGTTTTGAAAGTTTGAGGGGTGAACGAAAGCTGAAACATCAAACTGCAGCACACGCCTCCAGCTGTGGTGTCACTTTTGGTGCGAGGGTGAAGCAGCAAGTGTAAACATGCCAGGAGGCTGAAAGCTTGGCAAAAGTCTGAAGAAGACTTCTCTCTGTCTGAGAACTGTGCTGAAATGAAACCAGTTAAAGAGGAAGTGGTTAAAGAAGCAGCAGACAAGTGTGATCTTCTGTGAACTAGCAAACCATTTGTCTTTACCAACAAGTTAGTGGCGCACAGATCTTTGTTTCATGAAACTGAAACTAAACCAAAGCATGGCAAACAGCAAAGGTAAAGTCTTGGTTCGTTTTTTAATAGCTGCCCTTCACAAGATGCTGTCCATTTCAGGACCTTTGATCAGCAGCGTCACTCTAAATAGTCATGCATGACTCTCGTGTGCCGAAATAGAAGTGAAAGTGTGAACGCGTTCAGCATTCTGTGCTGTTGCTGAAGCAGTAATATTAGAAAGGGCTGCACACTCTGCACAGATGAAGATGTTAATGACAGTTTGTGACTGATCTGCCTGATCCTAAAGCTCTAATCCTCCTGAGAGTCAGTCACATGTCTGGGGAGCAACCTGACATACACACAAACACTGTTGTTTCCTCTCTATTGTTTGTGAGTTTGTGTGCAACCCCACCCAAGAAGTTCACAAATATGAGACAGCTATAAAAGTATACATTTTCACTTGGGTGCTTTTTTGTGTTCTGCATGGCAAACATACCATTTGAGCATGTCCGGGGGAGAGAGGACTACAATAATTTTGTTAAATCCACTGCAGGTGCAGACGAGCAGATTAAAGGATTTTTTTTTAGCTTTAAATAAAACAACTTTGGGAAATGAGGGTATAACTCGTTAGACAGGCGCTCCTGTGTTTGGCTCAGTGAGTCAGAAATGACCTTGAGCGGTGAAGCACTTAACAGTTATGACAGAAAAGCTTATAGTGAATTACAGCAACACGTGCCAACCCTTTCCCCCAGTGTTTACCCCCTAAACCCCATTCAGTTTTATTAAACCCAATTTAATCTGAAATAAAGACCCTGATGACTAATGTAGGACTCTCACCACAGCAGCATTAAGAGGCTGATATTTTGCATGCATTATGGCAGCGGTCCCCAACCTTTTTTGCGCCACAGACCGGTTTATGCCCGACAATATTTTCACGGACCGGCCTTTAAGGTGTCGCGGGAAAATACAACAAAATAAAACTAGTACCGGTACTGAAAAAAAAGATGATTTATTCATAACACACGTGAAAAGACCCAGGAAAACAGAGTTAACGATAAAAACGATAACAAAATAACGCTGAAAACCGATAAAAACCCTGAAAACCACACATTTCACACCTGAGCCTCAACTCTCGCGGCCCGGTACCAAACGACTCACAGACCGGTACCGGTCCGAGGCCCGGGGGTTGGGGACCGCTGCATTATGGCACCACTTTGCATGTGTGTTGGTTAGAGTGGCCACATGTGGAGAAGATGATTTACAAAATTGGACTATAGCTCTGTGTGAAATATTGAGGACCTTCACCTTGTGCAGTAGCACGCCGAGAGAGTGATCCCTGACCGTCCCTCGCCCACCCGGGATCTTCAGCTGTGGGTGAGGGGCATCAGGAGCACCACAGAGGCCCCGGAGCCTGAGGGATGGAGCATGGCATCAGAGACCCCCCTAACCAGGAACTGCAGAGAGAAGCATGGAGAAACATTTTTCAATACTCGTGTAAATTAAAAAAAACAAAAAAAACAAAACAATTTTGTATAAATTTTTACAACTGCCACAAAATAGTGAGATGGAAATGTTTTCGAGACATATGTTTCCTGCCTTAAAGTTCTTGTTTACTGTGACTGTACTTCACAGAAACTTAAATGAAGAGCTGCAAACCTGCCAAACTAAACTGGATGGAAACGACTGGCGCTCTTCGATCTACCCTTATACCTGACAGAGCAAAACAGAAACCATCAGCGAATGAGGAGAAACCAGAGTGCATTATTAAAATCTGCAGAGTGACTAATCACCAAGACCACAGCTAGATAAATGAAGTTTTATGGGAATGCTTTCACGCACTTACAACACTGCAGGGCATCTCTAACTCAGACAGACAGAAGTGAAACTTGGGCACTCATGACTAATGGCTAATGATCCACTGCTGATGTAAACCTCTTAGCTTGTTACTTCACACACACCTTATTTTAACTTCATTAAGCATGTTCATATAACTAGCAACTATGAAGCACCTGTAGCAACAAGCTCGCAGAACGAGATTTAGCACGATACTGCCCGCTCGTTTGTTGGATCCATTTAAAGCCAGGGATGTCAAACCTGCTGCCCAGGGGCGAGAAGTGGTTACTGGAAAGCCTTGTGAAGTGTGATTCAGCATTTAATTACTCAACACGCTTAGTAGACACACTGGAATGTGGAAAACCTGACACTGCTGACATTTATTAATTTTTTTAAAAACGTATTCTACCTCAGAGATGTTAGGCTCATTAAAAATGAGGACGCTTCATTCCAACTTCTGATCAGATATCAGTGTAAAAATCCATCAGCTATAATCTTCACTGTGAAGAATTATGCCTGATGCTGCTATAAACATTGCTTTACTAACTTTACAAATTAAAAGCTAAAGAAATAATAAAATATAGCAGAATAATGAGTTGAACAGGCCTGATATAAATGTGGTAACATTTTTGCATTTGTCTCACTTACAGCAACCAAATATTAGCAACGCTTTTGTCTTTTCCTGAGGCTCCTCACACAGTCGGTATAAATGAAATCAGCTTGTGACAGGTCATGTTACTGCAAGCACAACAAGCATTTCCCAACAAGTGTCACCAGTGTCCTTCTACTGTACTTCACGCTGTTATAATGAGCTACTTCAAGGTCATCTGATATTTGCTGTGCTAGTTTCTCTTCATTCAGTAAGGCCTCAGTCACACAGGCATAGAGTCTGGTCTGCAGCACCCTGGCAACCAGTGGTTGCTATGGAAGAATGAATTCTGACATGTGATTACTGGAGGTTGCTAGCAGTTTCTGGGTGCAACTAGTTGTAAAGATGGTGCTTCGCCAGAAACCCAGAACTGAACTTTGCCTTTATACCGTTTTCCCCATATAGGTTCTCATGCATGTGGCCAAATAAAGTAAGTTTTAACATTTCTTTGAGGTTTGGAAAAAAGAGAAACTTAAATTACATAATTAAACATAGCTTAACAGAAACTCCTACAGTCGTTTTTGTATATTTGCATCAAACTCAGAAGCAGAAACAGCCTGACTGCAACACTGTGGCCTTTAACCTGAGACTCAGTGGTCTGCATGGTTATATATAGAAAGTTCTTCACTGCTTCAAACCTGTTACCACAATTCAAAGTAGAGCAGGGCGATATGACCAAAAGTATTTATCACGATATACATTTGAAAATTTGCGATAACGATATAACTGACACTACAGGGAGTGCAGAATTATTAGGCAAGTTGTATTTTTGAGGAATAATTTTATTATTGAACAACAACCATGTTCTCAATGAACCCAAAAAACTCATTAATATCAAAGCTGAATGTTTATGGAAGTAGTTTTTAGTTTGTTTTTAGTTTTAGCTATTTTAGGGGGATATCTGTGTGTGCAGGTGACTATTACTGTGCATAATTATTAGGCAACTTAACAAAAAACAAATATATACCCATTTCAATTATTTATTTTTACCAGTGAAACCAATATAACATCTCCACATTCACAAATATACATTTCTGACATTCAAAAACAAAACAAAAACAAATCAGCGACCAATATAGCCACCTTTCTTTGCAAGGACACTCAAAAGCCTGCCATCCATGGATTCTGTCAGTGTTTTGATCTGTTCACCATCAACATTGCGTGCAGCAGCAACCACAGCCTCCCAGACACTGTTCAGAGAGGTGTACTGTTTTCCCTCCTTGTAAATCTCACATTTGATGATGGACCACAGGTTCTCAATGGGGTTCAGATCAGGTGAACAAGGAGGCCATGTCATTAGTTTTTCTTCTTTTATACCCTTTCTTGCCAGCCACGCTGTGGAGTACTTGGACGCGTGTGATGGAGCATTGTCCTGCATGAAAATCATGTTTTTCTTGAAGGATGCAGACTTCTTCCTGTACCACTGCTTGAAGAAGGTGTCTTCCAGAAACTGGCAGTAGGACTGGGAGTTGAGCTTGACTCCATCCTCAACCCGAAAAGGCCCCACAAGCTCATCTTTGATGATACCAGCCCAAACCAGTACTCCACCTCCACCTTGCTGGCGTCTGAGTCGGACTTTCAGCCTTTCTTACCTTGGCCATGTCTCTGAGTATTGCACACCTTGTGCTTTTGGGCACTCCAGTGATGTTGCAGCTCTGAAATATGGCCAAACTGGTGGCAAGTGGCATCTTGGCAGCTGCACGCTTGACTTTTCTCAGTTCATGGGCAGTTATTTTGCGCCTTGGTTTTTCCACACACTTCTTGCGACCCTGTTGACTATTTTGAATGAAACGCTTGATTGTTCGATGATCACGCTTCAGAAGCGTTGCAATTTTGAGACTGCTGCATCCCTCTGCAAGATATCTCACTATTTTTGACTTTTCTGAGCCTGTCAAGTCCTTCTTTTGACCCATTTTGCCAATGGAAAGGAAGTTGCCTAATAATTATGCACACCTGATATAGGGTGTTGATGTCATTAGACCACACCCCTTCTCATTACAGAGATGCACATCACCTAATATGCTTAATTGGTAGTAGGCTTTCGAGCCTATACAGCTTGGAGTAGGACAACATGCATGAAGAGGATGATGTGGACAAAATACTCATTTGCCTAATAATTCTGCACTCCCTGTACACAAAATACTTTACAACTCCACAACTTTATTAGTGCAAAAAAAAAACAACAAACAAAACCCATGAATGTATTTTCACTTACACAAGCAGCTTTTTTTAAGTGCATTAAAGTTATATAAAAAATTTGCAGTGCAAATGTAAATTCCTTGTTGACAGTTTAACCAAAAGGCATTTCCAGTGGAAATTGTCCAACATATCCTCAGCATAACCATGTATAATATCCACAAAACTTAAAAAGGTTATACACATACAATACGGTAATATTATGTTGAAGCACAGTACGTATCACTCCGCGAGGCTCCTGCCTACGATAGCCGTAATGCTCCGACAATCCATCAAGCTGTGCGGCTTTGTAGCTTAGCAAAGTCGTACTGAAACATTTGACAAATTTCCGAGCGCCGTGTACGACATAAAATCGTTTCGAGGTCAGTAAACACAATCAGAATTCATACATAAGGCACACGGGATTATAAGGGGCACTGTCGATTTTCAGAAAACTCAAAGGATTGATTTTAAGTGTGCCGTATTTTCCAAAAAATACGGTAATAACAACGGCCCACTAGCATGCTCTACCAAAAATAGTGCTTTGTTGTGTATCTGATGGACGAAAGCTAAACCAGTTCCACACCACTGAAGTTGCAGCATTTTTACAAACCAATTCTGGTTCATCCGTTTCATTAAACGCTCTTCTCATTCAGCGTCGCCGCCATGTGCATATGTAAACAAAGGCACTGCGCATGCGCGTTTTACCCAGATTTTATCGCGATATTTCATTTTCTTATCATTGCCTAACATTATACCGGTATTACCGTGAACGGTATGTGATATGGCCCAGCCCTAATTCAAAGTAAATTAAAATCACAAATGTCTGAATATCAATCATGTGATGCAAACCAGCTACAAACTCTTAAATTGCTCGTATTGAGCTCTAGTTCATGGACTCTCCTCCACGGGCTGTTTGTTTACAGCGAGTCTGTCACTGACAGAATTAAAGCCGATGATTTATTACAGCTTCAAAGAGCCACCACATGCAGTGGAGGGAATGTATCATAAATAAGCGCATGATCTGTAAACACCTCTGCAAATAGCCTTCATGGCTTTCGGAAACAAGCATGGTCTGCGTTTCGAGTTACAGTCGTGCATCTCACACCAGACGTTGGCAGACGGCCGGCGCTGCCAGAGTTGGGCTGGGACACGGGGAGGGCTCCCGGTCCTCATGGCGTCAAACTTTAGGTAGACAGCTATGCAACAGCGCCTGACTCAATTCTGTCCCCGATTGCCAGTGAAACCTGACACGTTCTCTCTTAAACATGCATCAGATGGACTGATCTGTTTGCAAGTATACACACATATCCAAGTCATGTGCAACAGAACAGTCACATGTATCAAACAAGCATGTGCCTTTCATGAGAGGGAGGTGCCACAGTTTCCCTGCAGACCAAACAGGTTACCCCCACGACCTGATGTACAGAGCTACAGAGCAATGGAAAAGAAAGCGTATTATGCCTGTTCATGTCTGCTGCACACACCCTCTGTTTGCTCGTCTCATTATTTGTGCTTAGCTGTGCACAGGAAATGTGCCAGTGCATTATAGTGGGTAAAATTTTAGGACCCTCTAACTGGAGGTTACTCAGTTTCTTTAAATAATCGTTACGTAATCTATAAAAATTGGTCATAGACTCTTCATCAATAGAGCATGTCGATTCCACAGAAACAAAACTGATACCGACTGTATTTGGGTCAACAGGTAGGACACAGATGGAGGGAGAGAGAGCAAGATGCCAAGGCAGGCTTCTTTTTCCATCTTCCCTTTCAGACAGTCTGCCCTTGATGGAAATGCCAGCTTGTTTTGAAAGCCAACGCTCTTGTCCTCTGACATTTCAGCCACACTCTAAACACCCTCCTCTACACCCTCCTATCCCAATATGCCACTCAAGCTGAAGGGCTGTGGCCTTTAGTCGTCTCCCAACAAATCACAAGTGACAAAAACACCATTTAGTTTACATTTTTCCAGAAGGTTGACTTTATGCTCTGTAGACCATTAATGTGAAGACTGAGCACGTTCACAAGCCTGTGCTGCATTAAGTTGCTAGTGAGGATCATCTGTGTATTGCAGAGAGATGCGTTATCATCATTTTGGCAGGACTGGTGAGAGTATGTTTGTATTCAAGAGAATTTATTATTTTATTTTTAAAGCGGATGAACGCTTGCACTGCCAGTTTGCGCTTCCTGAGGTGCAAGTTGTTATGAGAACTGATTCAGGTGAATTGTTTCACGGGGATGAATACCTCGGGTTGGACAGGCAGTTGATCCAGAGTTTGGCTAAAAGCCAAAAAACACACAACTCAACCAAAACAGGAAGCTTTCTGGCAGGTCCTCCAAGAAGCCCAAGACACACCAAACCAACTTTTAACGCTGTAATTACAAGATTAGTCATGGAAAACGACTCGACTCAAATCCACACTGAACATAAACAAGCTTCCTGGCTCCAGAAAAGCTTTGGGAAAGGGCTTTAGGTCTTACACATGGACAACTATTTACTGTAGGAAAATAAGGACAGTCCTTAGACTTTTGCCGACACCAGTAAGTCTGTCAGAGCAACATGTCGGAGAAATATCGAGAAACAGGAAAGGCACACGTGCTCTGAAACGTCAGCGTGAAAGGAGGCGTCTCTGCCAAAACATAGAACTGACCCCTGCACCTAAACTGTATGTGCTGAAGCGGTGCTAGAAACTTCAGATTTAACCCAAGATTCATTTTAAATGGTGTATTATCTATATAGATGTCTGTACCCCATTTCTCCGTATCAGTTGGACCAATCTCAATAACCTTTTCTGCAAACATCATGAAAAACAAACCTGAATTGCGATGATTTTCTGAGAATGCGTTCTTAAGTTCTGTTTGTTTCACATGTTACTTCCCTACGTGCGCAACTTAGCAGTCATCAAATTGTTGGTCAAGTTACTACTGAATACAAAATGAACCTTGATTTGTTTTGGCTCTCAGACTGTTAAAAGCAATCTGGGCTGAACATCTAAACAGTCATTTACTGTAATCTATCAGATTGTCCCGTGTCTTAAAGGTAGAGCTATGATACTCACAAGTCTTATCTTGCACAGTATTTTTACCAGATTTCCTTCCTGGTTTCAGATATGCTGGAGTTACGGGTATACCATCTCTTTTCCCATCTCACTGTCTAAAGTGCTTGAAGCTCAGAATATCATACAGCACTTTGTGCATTACAGTTATGTGTAAAAAAAAAAAAAAATTAAAAAATTAAAAATTAGCTGCTCTGCTAGCAGCAGCCCCTTCTGTGTTTCTGACTGGTCATATGATGTCACACCTCCTCTTATAGAAACTACACTGGGAAATCATGGGTTCATTTATCGATCACCTTTGTCTGACTGCTGCCTTCAGTTCTGATTTTAGGGTGGGAAAGCCAGAAAAGTGAATAAATCCTGGGTATGTTGAACATGTTTCATAGTAAAATCATCAGACAAACAGTGAAGTACAGTGGAGACATAAATGTAACGTTTTTGTTACTCAGGAACACGACACATAAGGTCAATATTTAACCACAGTTCAAAACAGAGCTGAAGGACACAATCCGAACAATCAGAAGATTTTAGCTTGTTATATTAACAAGATAACAGATATATTAATGAATGCATCTGCTGATGATAATGACAGGATGTGCATTTGAGATGAGATATGCATTCAAATACAAGTGTAAAAGCCTGTATCTGCACTAGCAGCTCTGCAACACTGAATGCAAGCATTGCAGTTGCTTAAAGATGACCCATTATGCTAATTTTCTGCTCCACATTTTTTATTGTTGGATTAGAGTACCTTTGGATGATTCACAGTTTAAATAATTCTTATTTATCTCACACCGGGCCTTGGAGCAGCTCTACAGTTCAGTGTGAAACAAGATGTCCTGGCTCCTCGACCTTCAATCCTTAAGCAACTGAGCTATTTTAACCAGAAAAATGACAGTGGGGCCATTTATGTTTTATACAAATCATTATTAAATTCTATCTTGATTTATCATACTTGTAGTGTTGTCTTTATCCATGACAAATGGTCTTAAATGTTCAGAATGACATACAAAACTGAACCATGACTAAAGGGAAAAGTATGCATGCTCATGCCTGTTGAGCAAGCAGTTTGACATAAAACATCAACTCAATTATCCAACAGCAAAAAGGGTGTTTCTGCTTCAAAAGACTTGAGGGCATTTGTGTATTGGATGGGTATCTCATTAAGTGCCTGCCTTTCTGCTACTACAGTATTTCTGTGGCTGACAGAGAGCGCACAGACTGCAGCTGAATCAGAGGGACTTTGAGACCCCTTTCATGACAGAAAACACCAGCAGCCACTTTATCAAACCATATCTATAATCAGACCTTTTACTTTTGATTTCAACTACAGACCTGTAAAGTTTTATGATACAGTCACAGTCACAAAAATCAGTTGATCTACAAGTCAACAGACCAACACAAACATCCACCAAAGTATTTGAGATTGTGCCAGCAGTCAAAGGCATCTACAGGACCACAAGTTCTCTCAACGATATACAGCCGCACAAGGTGAAATCAATACCAGCCATGCAAATAGGGCTGGTAACAAACCTGAACAAACCATTGGTCCTAATATGAAGCCTCAAAATAACCGTTTTTTCCCCGTCACCATCATATCTGATGAGACATGGGTGGATCTTCGGGGTGGGGCTGAGAACACAGAAAAATAAATACTACATACACATAATTTTATTGACACTTGCAATAATAATATATTTATTAGTGTAGGTAAAGGCAGAGCATTTTCCAATGAGCCACTCTCACTGACATACTTGCATATTTGAAATGTGAATCTAACGAAAAAAGGTGTCCGCAGCTGCAAGAGCATAATATCCAGTGACACCATAAATCAAGAAAATGCAATAGCTAACAACTGACTGCCACTAGCCAATGAGCATATTGTGGATAATCCAACTTTCTGACATTTAAAATGCCCAAAATTTAATGAATCAGCTTTTTTTTTTTTTTTTACTCAGTGTGACCCCCCCAAAAATGACATTAGCACAGGGCTGGGCAACTCCAGGCCTCGAGGGCCGGTGTCCTGCAGGTTTTAGATGGTTTTAGATGTGTGATCCAACACAGCCGATTCAAATGGCTAAATTACCTCCTCAACATGTCCTGAAGTTCTCCAGATGCTTGGTAGCAAACTAATCATGTGATTCAGGTGTGTTGACCCAGAGTAATATCCAAAACCTGCAGGACACCGGCCCTCGAGGCCTGGAGTTGCCCACCCCCGCATTAGCTGGGGGTGTAATTAAGGTGTAATTAATAAACAAATTAAGCAACCTTTCTCATCACAATCGCCATCTTCAATCTCATGCTTAGTCCAGCCAACAGTTCAAACCCTGTGGGTAACAGGCTGACAGTGACTGTGGTAAAATACTCCATGCTTAAATCTGAGAAGCGAGCACAAGCAAAGCAAAAAAATAAAAATCTTGCGTGACAAATTAAGAATAATAACTGCTACTTATTACTGCTAAATGACCTATGTGATTAAGCATTTCATCTCCAACTGCTTCAAAACCATCAATGTCTGTTTCATGCTGGCAGTTAGGAATTCGTCCTGTTTATGTAACCAACTCCCTGCGGACAACTATAAAACCGGCGGCTGTTAAAGCCAGATGTCAGCTGATGCTGCTTGGCACAGTTTTGGCTTTGTTACGAAATATTGAACATGACTGATCCAGGATATACCAGCAAACAGCGCAGAGCCCAGAACCACTGAATTAAAAAGGCACTTAGTGCACTCAGGTAGCACAGGTTAGAAAGTCCAGCCGTTTCCGAGTGAATGCACTCCTAGACACTTTCCACATGCAGATTCCATTGATTCTTGGGAAGTGAACCAGGGGAGAGAATGGGGTTATGCAACTGCTCTAATGTAGGCCAGTGCATGCCTTCTGCTGACGAGGCCATAGCAGTCAGAGAGCTAATATAGTCACTGCTCTGGCTCACAGCATCAATGGACCTCTGCCTTCTCCCTGCTCTGCGTGTCAGATGATAAACACACAGGACAAAAACAGGCCTTGTTTCGCTCTCTTTTTGTTTGAGGGCAGAGGCATACAAAGAAAACACACAGGCTACAATTAAATGCTGCAAATGCTCATTTAACCAAAAGGTCAAATAGTTATTTAACGTCTAACATTGTAATCACTCCCAACAAGGGTTAAACAGGTGGGTGCTGCATAACAAAAGACAAGACACCAAATCCCTGTAGGACTATGATGATGCAATAGCAGGAACATAAGGTGCAAAACACCACCAGTGTAAACACTCACTGAACAGCCACTGTACTACACACTCCAGATAAAGTGAAGATAATATAATTCTCTTAGCGCTTGCATATCACTATGCACACAGAGGTGGGGAAAACCAGGCACAAACAAAACCACACACGCTGCCACTAATTGTTATTTTTATTTTTGATAAAGTCAAAATAACTGTCCAGACTTCCCACAGTTCAGTGAGACTTAGCTGACACCCTGGCAGTCTACACAGAAATAAATCAGTGCATGTGTTGGGTAATAAGGAAAAATATCAGAGTTCATGAAAGAAAAACAAGAAGAAAAAAAACAGTAGTATCTCCAATACATGGTTTGTCCACCAGAGAGCACTGATTATTTTCCAGCTAAAAGGCATCTTGCTTCCTACAAATCTGCTCAGTTACTTAATAGTAGGTGAACTCCCCATTAGGAAAAATGTCATGAGGTTCCCCCAATAAAGACCTTATCAGCTTATAAAACGAGATGTTTCTATTATTCAATTAAAACAGTGATATTATTAGAAGTGGAGGAAAACTAAGTCATCTAAATGATTCCAGGATTGGAAACAGCAAATATCCAAATAAATAATTAGCTGGAAAAATGCCTTCAATAATCTGTTAGGGCTACTAACTTTCTACTGAAATAAGGTGAGGAGTACATTACATCCGGAAATGTAATCACTTAAGGAGTTGGATTAAAAAATTAATATGAACTATATGAAATCTGTGAACCAACTAAAATAGTCTGGGTCTGGCTGTTTGTTTGTTTTTTTAAGAAAATTTCACAGTTGGAGCTCATTAACTTCTAGCGACTAAGGAAGAAACACTAAGCACAAAACACAAATTTAAAAAAAAAAAGGTGCAGATGCAGGCCTATATTTCCTATATTTTCAATAACAAGAATCAACTTGTTTGCTCCCGGAAGAAAGCTAAAAAGTGGTGTAAGGGGGCTTTCACGGCCTTAAAGACCTCCACCTCCAACAATAAAACAGCGTACAATTGAATTCACGTATAGCTCACAGTTAGTGGATGCTTACCTGCTTTATACAGCGGGAAAAATACCGTGTAAATGTGGCATAAAGCAGCTTTAACACTGTTAGAAACGTCTGGGTGAACTTGTCCTGCTTATTTTTTAAAGACGGTAATAAAATTCGCCATTAACCTGCTCGGTAAATATCATAAACCTAAAACCTTCAGCTCCTTGTGTTTACAGTGGCTCGACATCTGTCAGGGGAATCATTTCTAGATGCTTCCAGCCTTGCTAACTGAGCTCCGTGCTAACTAGTTGGTTGTTTGTTTGTTTTTGTTTTACAAACTAAGCGCCTTTAACACAGAGACAGCGTTAATATGAGCAGCTGACAGCAGCGCAAACATCTGCTTTCAGTATGTCGATAAAGAAAAACAAACATCCTCATACCTTTCCTCGGTGTTCAACATGATGGCTTCGAGGAAACGCGGATATTTACTTCTTTTATGACAACCGAAGCAATCACTGTTCAACAAAAACTCCGCAGATGTATTCACCATTCGGGGACTCGGAGCAAACTTGGTGTTTGTTAAGTCTGTAGTTCCACTTTCTGTAGATGAAACCACCACCCGACGGTACAACTACACTGCTGCAGCCCGCAAACGAAACACGGCGCTTTTATAGTCGCGCGAGGCATCATGGGTATTCTTCGCAGGTTTTTTTTCCCCAGCTCAACAAAAACAAAGTGAACAAACCGACAAAAACAGACTAAAGCGCCGAATAAAACTAATCACGGATGAAATTAAATGAGAGTCGTGATGTGTCATTTCTGTTTCTTTGTTTTTATTCTGCTTCCTTCCCTTAATTCACCTTTTTTGTAAGACATAGGCCAAAGAGCCGAGGAGCAATTTTAGCAATATTCCTCAAGTTTTCTCACTTGTTACTTATCTTTCCTAAGACATTTTAAGTTTTTCACATATGGATGTTTTAAAGAAGACTTTTAACGTCCTTACACGCCTATAGATCTGTCTAAAAAGTATTCGCCCTATTTTCTTCTTTCTTTTCTGTTGGAAATTAAGCTTAGTTACGTGTTTCAGATCATCAAACAAATTTTAATTCTAAACAAATATAACCTGAGTAAATACAAAATGCAGTTTCTAAATAATGATTTTATTTATTAAGGAAAAATCTCTACCTACCTATGCAGACCTACCTAGCTATATATAACAAGCTAGGTAGGTCTGTCATTGCACAGTCGTACCTAGTACAATAGTACAACGAATTACTGTGCAATGACAGTAAAGAGTTATCTCAAGCTGCCAAGGTTTCCAAAGCAACTTATTAGGTTAATAAGGGGCAATCACTTTGTCATATATAGCTAGGTAGGTCTGCATAGGTAGAGCAGCAGCTAAGCGTTTGCTTTGCAGGATTTTTTAAAACTCATGCCAAAGCATGCAACCAGATTTCCTGTGCAGGCCTCATGACAGTAAAATTGGAAAAAAAAGTCAATGAGTGAACAAGACTTGCGTGGAAAAGTTGACCACTAAAGGCTCTTCTCTCTAAAAAGAACAGGTAACCTGGCATAGGTTTGCAAAGATTAGTTCAATTCAATTCACTTTAATGCAGATTAGTTTACATTGCCAGTGCCAAATCGCAACAACAATCACCTCACGTTGCTTTATACTGTAAGGTACATCCTACAGTATTCTGGAGAAATTCTTAACAACCAAGCCCCCTTATGAGCCATCACTTGGCAACAGTGGGGAAGTAAAAACTGCCTTTTAACAGGAAGACACCTCCAGCAGCAGCAGGCTCAGGAAGAGGCGGCCACCTGCTGCAAATTCTTCGGGGGATGAGGGGAAAGAGAAAACAAGAAAGACAAGAGGAAAGAAATGATCCCTGATTAAAAAAAAAACAAAACAGCAAAGGGAATAAAAAACTAAAATTTAAAAATGTCTTCTCTGAAGTCTCACCCTCCAGTGTATGTGTAAAAATGATTCAAACAAAAGTGCTCATCAGATAAGAAGCTTATTTTCGTGTTTTCCGACAGCTCGCTCAAACCAGTTATACCGCAAAGGTGCACCCTGACATGTAAATAACACTGACGTTAAAGGTAAAGCACGCACACTGTAGCAGGTTCTCTCCTCTCCTTGCCCAGCCAGTTACATAAGAAGCACACAAAGAAAAATTCTCCAGTTTAACATAAGTAACCACTATTTTTTCCAACCAATGACTATATTTGCATTAACCTCCTAAGACCCGAACTCTGCATTTTAAATTTTTCTTTGATATTTGGGCATATTGGGGCCCAATTAATGTAAAAACAAAGAATTACCAGATTTTTTTTTTTTACCTTATTGTTGTTTTTATGAAAAATCAGAGCCACATATGAGGATATTCGTTTAAAATTTTGATAGAACAGTAGCAGTATAACGTCCTCGTAAGTGGATATCAGGCCCTTGTAGAGCAAAATTGAGTATTTTGGTCTAAATAACCCAAAATGTGATGTTCACATATGTGGACGCCAGGTCCTAGGAGGTTAAATACGTTTGCTTAACCAGTAAGCAGAGGGGGAGTTTGAGACATCATGACATATCTCACCATCAAAGTCCCTCTGGAAACATGTGCTAGTACGAGCTGGTGTGCAGTGACACTTTGAAACTCCATCGGATTTAAATTTGGCCTTATAATAAAGTCTGGGGTTAGAGTTACTCAGGTTAATTTATTAGGGTCAGGTTTCACTCATCCAGTGTGTATCCTGTCTGAAGAAATTAATGTACATTTATAGACTAGACTAGAGCATATCTGTTTTTAACTAGTTATGATGCCTCTACATTTACTTAAGTGCAGGTTTTAAACATTTGCCTGATAATACTGTGGAATATTATAGTTTAAAATGTAGTTTAAATGTCCTTCAATTATCTTTATATACATTTAGTATTTCTTGAGTTGTTTTTCCAAAAGAGACTGACCAAAACTCTTAGTTTTTATTCTTTTTAAATCAATACTCTTCAGGATTACCTTATTCAGGCCCTGACTAAAGTTTCTGCTTACAAGCTCTTTTAAGAAAAGAAAGTCACCGACTTTACACACAGGCAAAATGCAGCGTTGCCAGAATTAAACTAATGCCTTCTTGGATGATACTCCTCCCCGATCTCCTGCACTGCAGTGTATTGCAAAACCACAATGATTAAAATTAGTTACAAAGATGAATCAATTTGAACAAATAATATCACACAGTCTAGCTGGCTGAACACTGTTCACACTCTGGCAATTGAACTCTCATTCTTACAATCGTAGTCATGCTTTGATGCACACACACACACACACACACACACACACACACACACACAGACTGAAAATACAGTATCATCAACAGCTTTAGGTCTAGAGTCAATAAAGCCATGTGGTAACGTGGGATATAAGGAGATCCTACTTGTCATTGGTGCAGATCATGATGCTCCAAATCACCCTAGAGCTGTACATTATAGATGACTTTGACCTCTGACCCCTTCTGAAGAAAGAGACAAATTTAACTTACACCCCCTTAAAGTGACGGCAAAGCCCTGCTCTTCCTGTAAAAGTGATAGTCTGTCCCTCTCAGTGGGCATCTTGGCCCAGTATGAATCCCAACATAGACCCAGTTATGTAAGGAGGAATGGAAAACAGCTCCTGTGCCAAACAGATTATCAGATTAGTAACAAGATAGTTGCAGCCAGGCTACTTGATCCTGGCACATCACAGCGTTACTGTCGGAGGTCCGGCCTGTCTGGACGAGCAGAGGACACGGGGGGTCATTGCCCCCCGCCAACCACCATGAAACAGCTCTGTCGTGATGTAACCGTGTGCGAAACCCTGTTGTGGAGTCCCTGTGGTGTAAATGACAGTATCCAGAGCATTTTACGGCACGGCTCATTGCTTTTCTCAATAAAAATTCCAAGAAACACTAAATCTGAATGTTATATAAGTTGTAATGGCATTAAAGTGAAGGCAGCTTAAAATGTGGAGTTAAAATCTCAAGTGTGAAATTTATCTCTTAGTCTTTAGCTCCTCTTCTGTGAGTGATGGAGATTTAAAAAGAAAATTATAACCCACTAAACATGGCTGAAATAGCATAACATTGTCTCCTTGGTCAAACCTGTTCTGGGTATGATGCCACAAACAGGGTAAATGGATGGATGCTGATGTTGTTTCCCATGTATAATATTAACTGATCAGAGTGTGTTTACATTTCGCTGTAGGTCATTTTTCATTAGTAATGTCTGTGCTTGTATTGGGAGCATTTATATGTGGGCTCATGAATGAATTTTTCCTTTGGTTCTGCGTGAATAAGTGACAGATGAGCAGAATTTTACTTTGCTCATAGAAATTTGAATCAAGGAGTAGGAAAGCACTGACGCGGGATCATCTCTGTTTCTTTTTATTGGCTATATGTTTCTTTATCTTTAAAATTCCAAACTCAGTGATTAGGTAACTATGTGACATTACCATGCCCACCATTTTGGTGGTGGCAGTCTATGGTCACCTAAGTCTAAGTGTATAAGGCCAAAGTCACACCGGCCTGGGGAACAGTCAGTGACCCCCTGACTCCCTGAGCTTGGTTCTGCTGTAGGTTTGCTCCTGTTAAAAGGGAGTTTTTCCTTCCCACAGTTGACAAGTGCTTGCTCAAAGAGGGTGATCTGATTCTTGGTGGGGGTTTCTTTGCATTACAATTTAAGGGGTCTTGAGGTGACTGTTGGGATCAGGCACTTTAAAAATAAAGCCAATTAAGGTGCCGGTTTAGTTCAGTGAGCCAGCAGGTGACCAAACCTGCTGTTATTTTGTTCACGTCTGCCTCCTGTGTCCTGCATTTGGGTCTTGCTGTACATTTTTAAAACATTAATGAAAGTATCTTAAGCAAAAGCAAAGAAACCACACACATCTGTGGCATTCACGCTTACATCCTAAGAAATAAACATTTGAGTAATAAAAACATAGATAATATATATCAAACATGCTTTACAATATCGATCAGGCTTATAAATAAATCCATACTGTAATGAGACCCATAGACTGATGGCCTATTTTTTGTATCAGGCAGAAGTCGGACGTTTAAATTTCTTTCACGCTGAGACGGCAAACAAACACCCAGGCAGAGCTCAAATTCTTGACCTCGTTATTTGTAATGCAAAGAAATGCGCTGGGACACTTTTCCCCTACTGACCTATTTATGTTGTTTTCTGACTCAAACACTGGTGGGCTGCAGCTGTTTCCACATGACAAGCTAAGAACCAGTGTGACTTTATGGGGAATGTGGCAGAACAATAAAGTTTAGAGTCACACTGATTAGTGGTTCAACCTCACTTGCACGTCGTGTGTTTGCAGCTTCAGTTTAACTAAACAAAAGTTCAGTCTTTTCAGGTAAAAACAGATAACTAACAGGAAGGTGAAGACAGAGGGAACAGAGTTAACATATAAGATGACATTAGCATACTAGATTGAACTGTTCCTGTTTCACCACAGACTGCATGAACGATGACATGCTAGTCGCCCCCTGGTGGCGGAGTATAGTCTCTATGTTAGCAGCTGGAAATTACCTCAAATATACTAGATTTTACTAAATATAGTGAGAATGACAGATTAAGTTCATTTTATCAGTTGGTCAAATGTTCAAATTCCTGATTAGATTAGAAAGAGTTTTGAGAACATACAGTTTTTTTCAGTAAGTTTTGTATTTTTTAAAGGATAACTTAATAAGTTGATGCTAATGTTACAGTTAGCAAGCAAAAGTTCATTGACTAGCTTAACCGCCTTCATTCTGACTCCTATTTTATACTCACTCTTTTCACCCTTGTGAACTGTGGCATGCATTTCTAGTGAGCCAGGTTGAAGACACTAGAACGTGGTTGTGTTAGTCTTAAATGCAATTTCAATTTGATACACTACTCAAAAAATTAAAGGGACAGGTTTTAATCAGAGTGTAGCATCAGTTTAGCTAACCTCTTAAGTCCTGAAGTGATAATCATGCCAGTTTATTAGCAGTCTCCCACTAAAATTTCAAGATTGTTCAAGATTCCAGGAGATAGGCAGCACTCGAGGAGAAGGACCTTAGAAGGTCCTTAACCCATCAGTAGGACCGATATCTTCTTCTTTGTAAAAGGAGGAACAGGATAAGAACAACCAGAGGCTTGGTGGTGAGTCAGTGATGGTCTGGGGATGTATATCCATGGAGGGATTAACAGATCTCTACAGGCTAGGCAATGGCACCCTGACTGCCATTATCAGGATGAAACCTTGCAGTCATTGTCAGACTGGGTCCTGGGTTCCTCCTGGTGGACGACAATGCCTGGCCTCATATGGCAAGATGCAGGCAGTTCCTGGGGGATGAAGAAACCTCATTCAGTGGACAGACAGACTGGTACTTTAGGACTGTTTAACGTGTGTTTAGAAATATTACATTGCATAATATAGAAAGAAAACAGGACATGCTTGGGGTAGATTGAAGCTTATTGGAAGATTTAAGAAACACAGGAGAGACTTATATGACCTAACCAAAAAAAGTACTATATTAAAATACAAAAAACTATTTTCACGTTTCTGTCTTTTATTTGACGAAAACATTCGCACAGCAGCGAAAAGGAATCTGAGCCTGGGCTCAATCTCAGATGACCTTTAAACCTCTTAGTTTGCAGGACAAAATGTCCCTCCACTGACCTTCA
Source organism: Aulonocara sp. 'chitande type north' Nkhata Bay (assembly GCF_057382095.1). Classification (NCBI taxonomy): domain Eukaryota; kingdom Metazoa; phylum Chordata; class Actinopteri; order Cichliformes; family Cichlidae; genus Aulonocara; species Aulonocara sp. 'chitande type north' Nkhata Bay. The sequence continues at coordinate 21,797,529 of NC_141350.1, read as the reverse complement.
TGAACTCCGGTGCAGTATCACAGAGTTTCATATGAGAGTCTGACTGAAAAACAAAGCACGTCTCATGTTTCAAGCTGTCGTCCTGATGCTGTTTGAGACCGACACTGCTGACGTGGTGTTTCACTCCTCACACTAAAGATAAAGGGGTAGATCTCGTGAAGAGCTCGGGACACTCTATCTCTGCTTTGAGGATGAAACATAGGGATTAAGCACTGTATATAGAAGATGTACGTAAACGCTTTTTTTTTAGTAATCAGCCAAAATGTTCAAAGTTACTTGAAATAACTTTAAATCAATTTCCAGACCGTAATCCAACTTCCATCTTCCAATCAAAACACAGCTGAAACCATCAAAGTCAGCTTCTCAGCCTGCATCAGAAAACATGATTTTGTACAATAATTTCTCATGTTCCTTTGTAGGTGTCTCAGTAGTTCAATGTGGACGTGGCTAAGTGGGAAACAAAGAGGTTGCATGCTAACAGTTGAACTTACACATTCACAGATGGAGTAGATCAGCTATATATATTTTTTTCATGGCAATAAAAACACAAGTTTCCGTTCTGACCTGACGTCTGTAAACACTTTTTTACTGAGGTTATGGGCTCATGTCACTCATGTTATGTCATATGGAACAAAAATTTAGTCTAGTTTGTAAATATTGGTCATACTATGTTTCAAAATGGATCGTTATCATTGGTTTGATTAGAGGATTTTTTTGTTTGTTGGTTTTTTGTGGGTTTTTCTTTTAAACCAAGATGATGACAGTGAAAACACCAATCTCAAGGCTTCAAAACGAGAGTTCAGAAATGAATGTCTACAATCCACCTGTTTATAAATGTTATTGTCAGTTGCTCATGAGTTACTGTACTGAAATTCTTTGTAATTTCATGATCTCACATTGCAGCCTGCACAAGGATCAATGACCAAGTCAGATCAGATTATAGAAAATATCCTGATTATACTTCCATATGCACGTTGTTTGGAGGCAAAAAAAATCAGAACAGTGAATTTATGTACCTGTCAGGGTTAGTGCCTTTAAACTTGTTATCACAACCTACCGAACAGACAAGAATACAGCTAATGTCTTAACGCGATTGTGTTCTTGGACACACAGGAATGCAAGCGTGCACGGATAATCCCTGAATAAAGTTTTGATCTAATTAAAGTTTCCATTGTTCCTCATTGGCAGCGTCCCATCTTTATGGGCGGAAGATTTACTTGTGTAGGGTATCACAACAAACACAACGACTCTATGAAGTTCAGGTTCAAATATGTAACTTTCCTCATTTTCTATTTTTTCTTTCTTTTGTCTCAATGCGTCGTCTGTGTTTTTTGGGATCTTGGGACAGCATTTCTTGGAGTTTGGATAAGAACTCCGATCTTTGCCAAATCTTCCGTGGAAATCATGATGACAGTGATTGTTGTGGGCGAGGTCCTCGTCAACAATGGAGCAGAGCGTGTAGGCGTCCGCAGGAAGCTGTATTTGTCCGCTTTTGTTTTTGAGAAGATGTTTCCAGAATGTTCTTTCAGAAAGTCACATGGGCTGGAAGCTGCCATCCAGAACATGTTATGAAATATACAGATTTTTGATGGTGTTTGACCAAGGGTGGGACGGCTTATATAAAGTAAGTGAAAACCCTCGAATCCAAACATGATGGTTGCAGATTACAATAAAAATCTAGCTAACACAGATCCACTTAAAGGCTTGTATTGCCATTGAATCAAGGCTATATGTTGGCTGACGTGAAGCAGTACACTCCTGTCATTAAGGTTCCTTCATGCTCAGGATATTGTTTAGATTTTTTTTTAGGTTAAATATGACCATACCATGAGAATAAAGGCAAAATGAAGGGAAATTATTGCATTTTAAACACTGCATTATTTAAACTAATATCAATATGAACAAATTGCTTTTTCTATAGGAAACAACCTGAAAATTGAGATTTTATGACAAACACATGACTTCTCGTAAATGAATGGTGTTGTTATGTATTACTTCCAAAGAGAAGGCACCACTCAGGAAACCAGTGGATTGGATGCCCCAAGTGAGCGAAGAAGAGTATCTCAGGAGGATCTGACGGTTGATTTTTGTGATGTTAGCAGTAATGTCTTATCTTAATGACCTTGTAGTACCATATCACCCTATTAGAGCACTTCGCTCTCGCTCTGCAGGCCTACTTGTTGTTCCTAGAGTATTTAAAAGTAGAATGGGAGGGAGAGCCTTCAGTTTTCAGGCCCCTCTTCTGTGGAACCAGCTTCCAGTTTGGATTCGGGAGACAGACACTATCTCTACTTTCAAGATTAGGCTTAAAACTTTCCTTTTTGCTAAAGCATATAGTTAGGGCTGGACCAGGTGATCCTGAATCCTCCCTTAGTTATGCTGCAATAGACTTAGGCTGCCGGGGGATTCCCATGATGCATTGAGTTTTTCCTTTCCAGTCACCTTTCTCACTCACTATGTATTAACAGACCTCTCTGCATTGAATCATATCTGTTATTAACCTCTGTCTCTCTTCCACAGCATGTCTTTTATCCTGTCTTCCTTCTCTCACCCCAACCGGTCGCAGCAGATGGCCGCCCCTCCCTGAGCCTGGTTCTGCCGGAGGTTTCTTCCTGTTAAAAGGGAGTTTTTCCTTCCCACTGTCGCCAAAGTGCTTGCTCATAGGGGGTCATATGATTGTTGGGTTTTTCTCTGTATCTATGAAGCGCCTTGAGGCGACTTTTGTTGTGATTTGGCGCTATATAAATAAAATTGAATTGAATTGAAATTGAATTGAATTGAATTGAATTAATGTGCGTGTTGTGCCATACTGTTGTGATCAAGCAAGGGTGAGCCAAATGGTGGAGCTCTCAATTTACCAATCCATCTTATGACAGCTTAATTTTAATGGAGAGAGACAGAATATCAAAACGTGATTCAGTACTTGGTAGAGAAATCCTTTTTGGCCAGCACAGCAATGAGATGTTTCTTGTAGTTGCTCACCCGGTTTGCACACATCTCAGGAGGGATTTTGAATGATTCCTCTTTACAGAAACTCTCTGAATCCTTTAGGCTTCTTGGCTTCCACTTGGCAACTATAAGCCTCGTCTCCCTTCACAGTTTTTCTATAGGACAGAGGTCTGGAGATGGGCTAGGCCAACCCAACCTTAATGTGCTTCTTCTTTAGTCACTCCTTTATTGAATTTGTGGTATGTTTGGGGCCATTGTCATGCTGGAAAACCAACCCATTATATGGAGAGATTATATCTCTCCATCTTCATTGGAGGACCTCCGGATCCAGCTGGAGGGGATAGAGTGTTAGTCAGAGGCCAATATAGAATACTCTTACCAGTCCACCCACACATTAACCCTACTTTGAATAAGATGAAAACAATGGATGGATTACTAGTTTCAAATTATGACAAATCTGTCATCAAATTAATGCCAAAAGGAACTGATCCCACTGCTCAGGTTTGCTCAGGACGTTACCTTTATGTGACAGAACTGATCATCATGTGCTTTGTGTTGCTGAGAGCCTCACTCTTCCTCCTTTGCATTCATACTCAGAGCCTTTATAAGCTGATTGTCTCCATGTAATGCAGACCTCCACGAGTGTGTCACTGTTTCCAGCTAGGGCTGTCAGTGTGACCTGCAGCTGATCTGATCTCCAGACACGTGTAATCTCACCTCATCAATTAATGACAGCTAGTGCGCCACAGCACTAATCGGTTACAAGGAGATGGGACAGGTTCTTTTGTTAGTCTTTGTTTCTCTAACATACTGACAGGATAGAATTGATGTCATAATTTTGCGGAACAATTTCTGCCAATTGTTTAAAGGATATTTAAAATAATATTTTTTAATTTATTTGTCTTCAAATAAGGAAAAAATATAAGTCAGGTTGAACGTTAATAGTAAGAGTTATAAGCAGATTGGACAGGTTCCTTTGTTACTCAAAGTGACTCTAACTTACTGACAGAATCAAAGTAATTGCATTGTTTTGTCAAACAAATTTTGCTAATTGTTTCCAGCAGAACTAAACAGTAGGTGTCTTCAAACAGAGGAAATCAGCATGTTGCCTATGAATATTTTGACAGTGGGACTGCAAGAGGTGGGAATTAATCTAACAGGTAACAGGACTTGGTGCTGGTTCGAACAGCTTGACCTGCTTTAGGTTTGCCATTAGCATGCAAGACACGGTAGCTAGTTAGCTAGTTAGCACTGCTGGGATGTAATATTTTCACAAGCTAACATGGGCTACATACATGAGTCCACAGGTACAGTACATAGTCAGAGCACTGGGGACATATACCACGTTTATATGAAAAATATACAGTATCCCTTGATAGTCTTCATATAGCTTAAAAAAGTGAATCCTTATGCAGCACAAGCATGTTTTTAAAAAGGTCTCCTAAGCAGTGCAAGTCTGTGGCTGCCAGGGTGTTTCTCTTCTCTCTTAACCAATTACGGATCTCCTTACATTGGACCACATGGCTAAATAATGTAGAAGCTAATCCAATAGCAAGTCCAATAGTTCATTCACTTGCAAAGAGTTAATCCAGAAGCTGAAAAGAACATGGAACTGAAATGAATATATATTCTATTTATAAGTGAATTATATGTATATATATATATAAAATTCCTTTATAAATGTCTTTGGATATATAGCATGCTATATTTATAAAATATAATTTTATTGTGCAATTAGGTTTTAATCCACAAAAAATACTTTATTTCTACACATTTTCAATGGGAGCCAGAAATATGTTGACATTTATGATTAGTAGACTCCATTAAGTAGTGTTGCTAGCTGAGGTTGACGCAGTGAAGACAGAGTACTACTACGCAAAGGGTGAGCACTTTTGATTCTGTTGCAATTCAACTCATTACGGTTGCAAATTCAAACCCTCACAAAAAAATCTGGGAAAATCTTATTTCTTGACTTATTGACTTATTGACTTATTCTTAACAAGTTAAAATGAGTTTTAGTTTGACTTGCTTTTTTAAATACATAAAATAAGGCCGCAAAATGAATTTTAAATATCAAAATTGGCCAGCAGAACATCACCAACCTTCATTTTTTCCTTTAATTTGTTTGTTCCTCAAATGATGTAGGCAGTATCTGGACTACAGGATCACGGGCCTCTCGGGACAGATGACGCAGTCTGCAGGAACTGTGTAAGTGGGTAATCTCTCAGCGGGCTCCATATCGACTGTGTATTCCGTTGCCTGAAGTGCCAAGCAAGCGGCTCTTTCTAAAAGAAGCCCATCTCGCCCCTCAGCTATGAGATTTATTACGCAAGTCCTGCTGCCCCATTTCCACTCACCCATGTACCCACACCACAGAGCATGACCTGGAAGGGCTGAGAAGACTTTTAGTGCAAAGATACCAAGTTTTAGTCCTTATTTCTGTTTTTTGAGCCTATAAATATTACATTAAGATCCAAGCACTTACTTTCAGTTTTTCCTCTTATTTCAAACCAGATGTGAAAATCTGGCACTAGAGCTACTGCCTGCAGAACTACAGTTTGATTAATATTTCACAGGCTTACATAACTCCATCAGTTAGCTTGTCACCATGAACCCGGTGCTACTACTATTACCCAACTCCATTAGACGAGCAGGAATGCGGCAGAACTTTTATTGTTTCTGGAAGAACACTTGATGACGTCCCTCCCGTCACAGCTTTATCATTTTATCGTGTCGTCAGAATTCAGGCCAGGAGGTGGGGGTGCAACTTTAATTAGCTGAGCATGCTGGACTGAGGATATAGAGCATTAAGAACACTCTTTAAGAAAAGTTGGAGACTTCGTCCTTTGTGATTGTACTTACTTTTTAATCATGAGGTTGAGATGAAGCTGATGAAGATTATATAAAAATGTGTTTTAAGGCCCCAGGAACTTTAAAATTATAATAATAATTTAAAAAAAATACAGTGATAAAAGTTTGACTTTACTTTTTGTAGCTGTATAACCTCTCTTGAGTTTTACTTGCCTCTCTCAGAGCCTGGTCCTGCTGCAAGGTTTCTTCCTCACTGCTGTCACCAATTGCTGACCCATAGGGCACTAACAAATCTTAATTTCATAGGACGCATGACTGGCATAAAACTGTTTCCACCTTAAAAAGTAAAACACCTTATTTGTTGAATTCCCAAAACTCTCATTGTAACGACTTTTTGCTTTTGTAGAGCTACTCCTATAGATAATGCAATAATGTAATAAGACTTACTGCTGAAATCTCTGTGTTATAAATGGATGGATCACTGAAAAACAATGTTTACTGACTTTTTTACATTAAAAGAAAGGTAGATTATTATGAAGTTGTGTTTGTTTGTTTGTTTGTTTATTTAACTGGTCCACCCCACTTCAGAAAAGAAATACAGTGATCCAGATTGCCAACAAAATTTTATATCTTCTTCTTTTGGGCATGCTCCAGCCAAACAGGCAGGAGAAAATGGAAGTGAAAACATGTTTTTATCCTGTTCCTTCTATAAGCATTAGTTAGTCGCAGCTGATGCTGATGTGAATATCTGTGCAGATACCGATAAACTGAAATACTGCAAACCAGTGTTAGCTTTTGCCATCATAATTTTTGAACCTTTTCTTCATAAATCTATGGCATTTATACTTAAGGGGAAGGTGATAACCAGTGGATCTCAAATCAGCCAATTTTCTGCTCAACCATCTCTGATTTGCCCATAAATTTTATTGTTTGCACACATGATTGCTGTGAATTTTTTTGCTTCATATATGGAACACATCAAGAGATATTGGAAAATGATCTGTCCAACTAGTTTCAGACCAAATGAATTCAATGTTTGAATATGAATATCTCAGAAGCTATTGAAGATTTAAGCTTTAAATTTGTACTACCCTTTCTTGTAATTAAAATGAAAGAGGATATGGACATAGGGATAACATAACATAAAATTCTTCTTCTTGTGAGGCCAAGCTGTTGTATTTATATGGCATGTTTGGTAGTCTTATACAGGATGCTAACTCTAAACCTCTAACTCGCTAACCCAACCCTAACATGAATGCCATCAGTGCTACAGACAAGTATGTACACCACAGAGCATAACCTGAAAGGGCTGAGAAGACTTTTAGTGAAATAGTCCTCATTTCTGTTTTGTGGGCCAGTAAATATTACATTAGTATACAAACACTTACGTTCGCTCTTTTAAGCAAATGAGAGACGCTCAACAAGAAGATCCGTGTTGAGATGGAAAACCCCCGCTGTCATGTTGCCCATTATCTCTGACTGAGGTTTTAGGTTTGCTGAAGCCAACTGCCACAAAGCCTATGCTGAATTCGTTTGATGATGTCATGTTATAGAATGTACATACAATGTATTTTACTAACTTAACTATGTAAACATTTTAGAGGATAAATGTTATGTTATTTTGTCTCTGTTCTGTTCTTACGTTTTAACATTAGTGTAGCATAAGTTGAATCATTACGCCCATGTAAGGGTCCAATGGAAGACATTAACCCTGTATTGCCCCAACTAGATTTCATTTACCGGGATCCCTGTTGGAGAAGCATCTTTGAATAATTGTGTTATATCAACTCTGATGTATTTGCTGTAGCTCTGCAACAGATTTATGACCTGTAGAACATGCAACCCCTGTCTCAGTCTGTGACAGCTGCAATAGCATCCAGTCACCAGCAGTCAGGCAAATGGATGGATGTATCATGGTGGCAGTGTGTAGGAAATCTGGGGATTATGTCGGGGTATCAGCAGGGGGTCAGGCTGGTGGTCTTCTTGATGTAGTGGTTTACTTCTGAACTGGTGCCATTATATGAAATATTTGTCTACAGATTGGTAGACCAATTTTACATGAAAACTACAAGTATGGCTCTGTATTTTGAATCAAATATTCATATCCAGCTTCTGATAAAGCAACTCCAGCTTCAGTCACTGAGAAACATATCAAATTGCCATCCATGTACACACACACACACACACACACACACACACACACACACACACACACACACACACACACACATAAGTTCTACACATCATGTTTTATAATGCTCCCTCACCCACTCGGCTCAAAAACCCACCAAGCTCTCGGTCTTCTGGGCTTTTGAGTTAGTGTCGTCTACACTGAGCTGGTTTAGTCCTACAGACCTTGAAACTACAAGAAAGATGTGCAGCATGAAAATCTGTTGAGATATTTCAATTGCAACCTAAGTAGCCCACCATTGGATTAGCACTGCTGGTCACTACATTGTAAATATGAGCAGAGATTATGGAAAAATGAGACCTTGAGTTAACCTCCTCTGGAAATATTCCCACTATTTTTCCATATTTCTGTCCTTGTAGGGACATTTGTGTCGCACGAGCTTAGTACACGCTCATAACTTATATGTACTCTTAGTTACAGAGAAGGCACCAGCTCACAGTCTTTCACGTAATTCTCATGTAAGACAATGGAGAGCCAGCAGAGTTGCTTAAATTAGCACGCACTCTCAGTGGCCTTGTTGCCCTGTTTTCCTGTCCGGAGCAGTGAGCAAGTAGTGACTCTGGAGGAAGGGCAGGAGATCGTGGGAACCAGCATGTCACCACAGGCTGGGCCACGTCCCGAAGAAAACTCTGACAGACTCTGCAGGCTGCAAAGCAGGGGAAGAGAAACCGGAGGGGAAACTGGAGAACAATGAAGAAATTAATGTGACACTGCTGCTCGTATATAGGTCTGGGTGGGAACCCAAAAGTCTGTTGTCCCGGAGTCAGAGCCAGGATTTCTAAAACTCATTGACAAAAAATAAGCCCCAGTTCCCACACTGACCTTTCCCACGCCGCTGCTAGTATTGTATATTTATACTTGTGTTGTTGAACTGCTTCCCCTCTGAGTTGTACACTGCATGTTTGGCTTTCCTTATCTATGTGAACGTGCTTCGGCTGTTATTTTGAACTTGATCTCAGCTTTATTTACATCTCTCCGCCGCAGAGGTTTCTATGACGTTTGTGGCTGGGCCCGCAGTTGAAGAGAACAAGCAGTGCCCAAGGAAAAGTTTGGCCTTTTAAAGAACATTTTCACTTGTAAACCCTGCTTCTTGGAAGAGAAACTCCCACTAGCTTCCAGCCATCTTTGGACAGCAAACTCATAATATGCATTCTGCTACAAACAGGTTTATCAGACCTTCTTGCCTAATGCTGTGAGCTGAACTATGAAGCAAGTTCAGCGTACCCAGAATCATTTCTTCACCACTTAGCCTGACTGCTGATCTTAGGGTTAACATGGCTAAGCACTCACATAAAGGTCTTCATAAACTTGATACATCAATCCAGGATCTTCCGGTCTAGCTACTAGTGTGTTACATTGGCGGCACATAACCAATCACAAACATGGACCGACCTACTGCCAGATGAGCAGCTGATAAGCTATAACATCAGAAAATTATGAAGAGTTTAAACACAAAATATGAAAAATGCAACGAATAATATCGCTTCCAAGAATCTATTTTCTTACTGATGCTTTTTCTTACTGATCATGAAAATGATAAAGATACTAAAGCTCTGACAAGGCCCCGGAGTGCAGTGAGCTCTGTCATGAATACAGAACCACCGAGTTGTGTTTGACATCCAGCCAAACTGAACAAGAACAGCTCTGCCTGGCCAAAAGGTAATGACTGCAGTCTATTCAATGCTTTATACAGAGAGCAGATCACAGGAACCAAGACATGTGACCTCGAGCTGGAGAGGAAATTTAAATTCCTGGACAAGAACAATGCAAAACACAAAGAAAGACGACACTAGAGCGTCTTCGGATGTGATCCCTTTCACATTAAGCCTTAGAGTCTCAAAATATCTGTAAAAACTAAAAACAGTCAAGGTCTAATTCAAGAAAAAAAAAACATCTTCCTTAAAATCAAATGTTTAATGAAAATAAAGTAAAATACAGCAAATGCTGCTGGGTTGTGTTTTCTGATCACAAGAGACATGAGGAAACAAAGAAGTGGTGAAATTCTGTCAGAAAAATGTAGACACACAGGTTCAAAATATTATTTATTACTAAGGGAAATCTGTCATAGTTACTAAAACAGCAGAGTCTACTTTTATTAGGATAAAAAAAACATACAGGAAATATCTTAAATTTTGTCAGTGTCGTCAAATTTGTCAGCACAACCAGTCTGAGGAGCATATGGTTCATGTGTTTATGGGATGTCTGTGTGACTGTGTCTGTCCTTGTTCTTTGTTCAGTGTTTGTTGAGTCTTTGGATCCTGTTTTGATTTTGTGATTCATTCGTGTATGTTTTTAGTATTCAGTATGTTTGTGTTTCTTGGTGTCTCCGTCTTATCTGTGTTAGTGCCTCCATCCCTCTTTGTCATCATGTTTCCCACCCATCCTTATATGGATGTATTCCAGTTTACATGGGGTGGCAGGTTTTCTCGGTGAAGATGAGTCTTGACTTTGTTTTTGTGTGATTGTCTGTTTCTGCACCTGATGTCTCTTCGGCTCCGGCTCATTTTGGACTGCCGGTTTTGTGCTAGACTTTTTTTATTTGCAGAAAACAAGTTAAAGGCTCACATTTCATTTTGTTTATTTCTCTGGTCTGCATTTGCGTCCTCTTTACAACACATCTCATGACAGCATCATATGTTTGTATAGCAGTGATGTTAGATGGTATTGTTAAGTCTTACAGTTTGAGAAATACCATCAATGTATTTGTCAGGCAAACTAACATTCAAACAAACATAGAAACTAAACTAAAACTAATCAATAAAGCCTAAACTGAAACAAGCTAACAGGAACTAAACTCAGTTGAAGACACTTTGAGAGCGCAAACCTCTGCCAAGGGCCCTCAGTCTCAGGGCAGTATTTACATATTTACATTTAAGGGAATTGTTCTGTATTTTCTGTGTATTCGTTTTTTTAATTTGTTCTTTTTAAACATACTTTAAGAAGTTTGCAGTCCATGAAAAACAAGTGTGAAGTGCAGGTTTTGTTATTCACCTTGTTAAGTAACTTGAGCTCTTAAACAATATGATACTACAGTATATTTCAAACTGGGTTCATTCTCTTCCAACTGACAATACTTTCTTTGAAGGTGTAACGCATTTGGGTTTCAACATGAAAGAAAGGCAGATGTGAAATGTAAAAGTGAGGTCAGAGGTCAAATATGGTCAATATGACATAATATTTAGCGTCTCCATATATATTTTATTTTCTATAAGGCTGTATGCTGCCAACACAAACAATAGCTGTAAGAAACATGGTTTTAAAACCTTGAAGGAGAGGTCAGACGTCAAATGTGACATCATATTTTAATCATTATGTGCAGGTTAGGGCTTTCTATATGTTGATAATGCACATCACTTGTAAGAATCATAGTTTTTCAGTTATAAGGCTTTTTGTCAATTTATGACCAATGAATCATTAAGTTGACCTTGAAGGCCTTGATGGATATAAAACTAATTTTAATGGATTATTAACATGACCCCGCTCTACAGCCTACATATTTTCTCAGAAGTCATTTGAAACTTTCCAAGCTATCGTGCTTATAGACAAGAAGAATGACACACACACACACACACACACACACAATACCAAAAACGTAACCTCCTTGGCAGAGGTAACTATACAATTGTACTTAGGCACTGATAGCATTTGGTTTCTGTTAACGAAATATTAAAGTGTGCGTAAAGCAGAAAGTAATAGACGGGCCAATCATTCTTATATCTGTATTCACCCCCTAAGCTCATTTTGAGCCAACAAGAAGCTGCTATCAAACCAATTTAATGTGTTTTAAACCATCTGGCCAGGTTTTAATCATTAAACCCATCATCATGACCCAGTTCATCGATAATGAAATACTAAAGCCCTGACAAGGCCCCCAGGAGTGCAGTGAGCTCTGTCATGAATACAGAACCACCGAGTTGTGTTTGACATCCAGCCAAACTGAACAAGAACAGCTCTGCCTGGCCAAAAGGTAATGACTGCAGTCTATTCAATGCTTTATATAGAGAGCAGATCACAGACACCAAGACATGTGACCTCGGGCTGGAGAGGAAATTTAAATTCCTGGACAAGAACAATGCAAAACACAAAGAAATAAAGTACTACTTTCTTTACGTCCTGAGGAGGCATTGCCTGTGTAAAGACATGATGCCTGTTATCTCAAGTGTTAGGGGCTTAAAATATGTCCGTTTGTATATTAACTGATAGGTTTTTTTTGTTTTTTTTTAAAGTGAACAAACCTGAGGCCTATTTCAACAAAAACTCATCTGTTTTCAGCAAAATGTAAAACACACACCTTTGACTTGTAAATGGTAAATGGCCTGTATTTGTATAGTGCTTTACTAGTACCTAAGGACCCCAAAGCGCTTTACACAACCAGTCATCCACCCATTCACACACGTGTGTCTGTTAATCCACAAACCTTTTACTGAGAATATAAACAGAATATTTTTCAAAAGGCAAATAAAGCATATATGACTTCGGGCGATATTGCCTGGATTATGTTTTCTGATAACAAAGATGAAATGCTGTCAGAAAAATGTTGATACCAGACATAGAGATTGAAAATAAAATTTGCTTGATGAATGAAGTTATAGGTTACTAAAACTAAACTTAAAAAAATCAAACCAAAAATTACTTAACTGAAATAAAATTTATGCAAAGCAGACTGTAAAAAAACTTGTTCAACTTTCATGCCAGGTTGAGCAAATATGACAAGTTGCACCCACAAAAACAAAGCTATCGGTCTAATCTGAACAGAAGGAAATCGTGGAGTTTCCAGATGGGCCTCATAAAACGTTTTTTTTTCTATAGCCAGCCCTGACATCATGGAATATCTTTCAATACTAAAACTGAGGCAATTTAATATCTGCGATTTAATGTAACATAAACAAGAAGGAATAGGAATCAAGAACCAGTTCCTGTGGCAAACTGGTTCCCAGTAGCTCCGTATCTTGGACTTGTTACCTATTGATTGCTCTAATCAGTTCCACTTTCAGTTGCACTAATCGGCAGATTTTAGTTAAGAGGATGAAAAGGGTGGTGCAGTCTACAGAACGAATAAGGACATTACTTTTACTTTTAGTCACAAACAGATGAGAGCTCGAATGTAAGAGAACCAACTGCATTACTAACACAACTTAGCTAGCATGCTAAGGCTAAGCTAGCCAAGAACCCAGAGTGACATTGAAGCCGAGTGAGTGCCGAGCCCAGCCCTGTAGCCTCAGGATTATACTGTTAAATGGTAATTATAAGACAGTGTGCTTCAGGTTACTTTACAGAGAAACGTGAAAGTCAAGTTGTGTAATGAATCATTTTTTCCCTGCATTACATTTAAGAAACGTGTGATTATATGTAATAATTACTTTATGATTTACTGTATGATCCTGATCACAAAACTGAACATTTGACCACAATGCAGGCAATTATTTTGCAAGAATGTAATGTTTTTGATATGCTACTTAGCAATGGTGGTGACACTCAAAGTGGAGTCAGTGAGAGCCCAATGAGAATCAATAAGATATCAATAAGGAATTTCATTGATATGTGATATAGATAATGGAAGTGTAAATATTAAATTCTTATCAATTCTCTCCCTATAAATAAGCACGGGTAACCTCAGTGTTTTATCGGTTTCTTTCATAAATGGACTGGTTAAAGTTAGAACAACATTATATCCTACATCAGCACTCAGAAGCACAGAGGATCTTTCTTTTCAGATCTGGTTCATCTTTAAATAAAATGACCCCATGTAGACCTGTTGTGTATTTCCTGCTGTTAAACTGTGGCAGAGAATAGATAAACACGATGGCAAAAGGGCAGGAGGAGGACGTTCGGCGCTCCTGTGTGACCGAAAGCTTCCATGCTTCTTGTTGTGATTCTCTCCAGTGTTCGTTTAATCTCTTTGACAAAGCCTCTTGCAGGAAGCTATGCCAGATATGTCCGGCCCGTCATGGCTTTTCCAGCAACGCCAGTAAGTGAAGAATAACACAGTTTCACTGAACAAATCCCAATCGTCACAAACAAGGCCAAACTGAACAACAGAGGGTTTAACCAAGACCACGGTTGTGCCAACTCTGGGGCATTCTTTCCATATTTTGATTCTAATGAGTCATACAATGCCTGAGTGAATTTGAGCAAAACAAGGACTTCAGGGCCCAGATCTGCTATTTTGGTCTCCTAAAATATTTTCTTTTGGCCTGATTGTTGACAACCATTTAAAAATCATTTCCCTTAAGGGAGGCCTAGATTTTAGCACTGAAAGCTGTTTGGAGTCTGAAGTTGGAGGACTATAGCTTCACATTACAGTGATTTAATCTTAATTACACTCCAATCAAAGCTTTTCCTCACTCTGTAATTATGCAACTTCACAATCAACAACATCTGAAAATCAGCTTTGCTTTCCTAGTCTTTGAGTGAGTGAGTTTCACACACTTGACAGGATTTTTCTCATTTTAGACATATTGTGCAACACAAGAAAGCAAGAAAGATATCCTGCATATTTGTTTAACATGTGCATTGAAGGTCAAAATTGACTCCAAGATTCCTCACAGGAAGCCAAAGTAATGAGATTCAGAGCAAGTATTTGGTTAGACACATTGTTTCTAGGATCCTCTCCTTTCTTTCTTTCCCTTTTTCATAAAGAGATTTTTACTCTATGTTTCAGGGTGTTTACACTCCTTGTGGAAGAAAACTGTAAGCACACCATCAAATACTATACATCGAAAGAAAGATGTGCTGGGCATGGCTCTTGGAACAGAAGCTGTTTTTGGTTCACAAGCATTTTCCCACTCCTTTCCTCTCCTGTTATCAACAGGAAAGCTGTGAAGCCTAATATTACTTCCCATGTTTCCTTTCTACTCACAATTGCAACCTAAAGCAACACAGTGTTGCATCGTTCAAGGACATTTCATATGCTGCTCGTGTATATTAATGAGCTATTTATGTGCTTCGTATTCGGGGTACATTTATGATTCAAAGCAAATCTTTAATCTAAATGCAAAAAAGGTGAACAGTTCCTGTTAATTTTAACTCAACAGACCGCACCTGTCTACAAACGTGTTTAGAGCGTTGGCTTTGCCACAGGAGCAGCGTGATATTAAAACACATCCCTACTCTGTCTACAGAGTGCAGCTGCTCTTTATTACTCTGCTTCTCTAAAAGAAAAACAGTGGTTACTGGATATAACTCCAGATCTATGAGTAGCCAGTGTCACTGGAATCCAGAACTCAGGTAGATGATGATACCCCATGAAGGTAGTGAGAGGTACTTCATTTTATTTTTTGGAAACTATCCCATGATGCAAAATCTTTGTGCAAACGATGTTTCAACACAGCTAATCAAACATTTATTAGTCATAAAACTTATTTAGGCAAAATTTAGCCGTCTTACATTTTTAAAACCTCGCTGGTGGATTTCTTATGCTCATTCCTGTTTTTGACTAGAGGATGAGGAGCCAAAACCAACTAATTAAATATATTAAATTATTAATTGAATGTCTCAATAATTAACTACAATTACAATTTTGATTAAAGCCAAGTGTGGCACAAATGCCACCAGCTGCTGACAACTTTAAATTCCTTTAACTAGAAGTGTCCTTTAATTGTGTTTAGAGGTGAGGAGCAGGAGCACAATCACATCTTTGTATGTCTGACACACATGACAATGAATGTGTGTTACTTAATTCTCTATTTTTTCCCTTTTTAGGCTCCGTAGTCACTGCTCTGTGGCAGTTTGTCTGACAACTGCTTGCACTGACTGCATAAGCAGAGAAATATTCTGACGTAAAAACAGTTGTGCAAAAGTCTTGAGCCACCCCTCATTACTTTATTTTGCATCCAATGGACCAGATTCTCTAACTTTTTAAAGGTTCTCTTGCCCAACAGTCCTCCAGGTTTTCTAGAGATCTTTCAAAGTTTTTCTTTGAACACCTCCTTGTACCATTTTGACTGTATATTGTAATATGCTCTTCATTTTACGCCACCAGCAGCCTTGACATGTCAGGATTTCACAACGTGGATTGCTATGGTGATGGAGCCGCCTTTGTGAAGAATTGACCTCAGTGCGGCTTCCTGGTTATCAGCTAAACTTATTTCTGTAAAAACCCATACTTTGAGAAATTGTTGAAAATTGTACTTTATTCTGCTCTCTGTGGTGCCGCACTGAGCTTCACACTCTGGTTTCAGTTCCCTGCGATAACAGCAGGCAAGTCGCTCCACCTAGTGCTCACAAGAAGAACTGCGTGACTTCATAAAAACCTTGTGTTAAAACCAAACCGATCTTTTATGTAAATGCATTAAATACATGAGCTTCAAGGAGACCGCAATGAAATGTACACATCAGTTTAACAAAAACTGAAACCTTTATTTCAGATTTCATTTCCTTTTTCTTACAAAAAAAGTGCACCTTGGAATGCTCGTTGTTAAATGGACCCAGTATGTTGTCACGGTTGCTTGAAGTTGATCCTTTTCTGGTGCATTAAGACAGCAGCCACTGAATTACCCCAAACCCCTCCCCCTGGACCACAGAGCCGAGTGTTAAAACGAGGTTGCCTGCACGATTTCTCCTTAAACCCACCCACTTGCCCCCTCCTTCCCCAGTCCGGCTCTCTTAGTTAACCTTACAGCAGCGCTCTACTCCTTGGCGACTGCGAATGGCTTCTCCACTTCAATTTTTCCACAGTCGTGAATGATGACATCTTTCAGAGGTTTGTCACGCCCGTCGGTCTTCGTTTCCTCGATCTTCTTCACCACGTCCTAGAAGATAAAACGATGAACGTACAGTTACATTTTCCCCCTCAACAAGACAATAAGTACATAAAATCAATACAGGGTTAATTTGAAAGAAATGTACTCTTCTTTTGGTCAAAGTTGAGCAATGTACAGTTTAACCCTGAACTACAAAATAAAATTTTTTGAAAGCTTAATAAAAGCATTTGCATAACTTTATATATTGCTACATGCAATTTATGGCCTACAATGCATAGTGCACTTTATTTACAGTTTAAAGAACAAAGTACAGTACTGGAGTAATGTCCTTAATTGTCCATATCTAGAAGTTTAGAAAAAAAAAAAACACACTGTATGATAAATTATAAATTATGTTGTGCTGCTTTGATGTGCAGAGCACACAGTGGTACCACTTTCTACCTTGCATTTACTTTTGATCTCACACCCAGACACGTGGAAAGCTACTAGCAGTTTTCTACTCTTTGAGCACTCAAAGCACTTTCTTACTGCAAGCCTCATTCACACAAACATTTAGTGCTTTTTTTGTTTGTTTTAAAAGCCACACTCACACACACACTGATGATGCCTCAGAAGAAACTCAGAGTTTAGATATCTTGCCCAAGGATACTCTGACATGCAGACTAGAGAAGCCAATGAGGGATCAAACCGCCAACCTCCTGATTAGTATACAACCCACAATCTCCTGAGCTACAGTTCCCCCATCGGGTCAGTAAGCTGGCTCAATGATCTCATGTAGTCTGTAGCGCCCCATTCTGGTTTTCTTAAAGTTTGTGAAAAGAAACCAAACTACGGGAAAAGCAACAAGTTTAGAAACTCAAACCGACTTCGTATGAAAGCATCGACTCAAAAGGACACAGACAAGCTCGCGCCAGCCTGCCGAGAATTCCAGGCATGTCTGGACTTGCGTACATCCGCAGTGACTCCTTGGCGTCACACATGCCTAAACTGGGTCAAAGATCTGGGAACAAAGGCGGCAGCAGCAGCAGCATGCAACTGTTATTTATGTTTGCACGGGCTCACCTACAAAAACTCTATACAGTTTAGGCAGATTTTACTGACTGGGGCTGTTTTAGTTGTCTCGGCTTAAACTTAACAGCACATATGTGTGCCTGATTTATAAGAAGGGAAATAATTTTATTGCAATTATTTTATTTTCCCCAATTGCTAAACCTGAGTAAGAAATTGAACAATAAACTGATCAACTGTCTGTTTTAGTAGCTCAGATCAGCTCCTAGAATTCATATTTCAGGTGATAATTTCCCCTGAACCCCTTCAGCCATTTACATGACTCGGTGTCACACTCACCATGCCCTCCAGGACTTTTCCGAACACCACGTGCTTCCCATCCAGCCATGGAGTCTGAACTGTGGTGATAAAGAACTGGGAGCCATTGGTGTCCTTGCCAGCGTTGGCCATGCTGAGCCAGCCGGGCCCGTAGTGCTTCAGCTTGAAGTTCTCGTCAGGGAAACGGTCTCCATAGATGCTCTTGCCTTCAAAGAGAAAAAGGTTTATATATTAGCCATTTCCACTCCCTCCCTGCACTGACCTTTGCAACTCATTTGAATGGCCTGATTGCTGCAAACGCTTATCTTCACTTTAATTATTCAGGAACGCTGAAAGCAGTCGCTCTCGGAATGAACTCGACCAGTAAAGCCACAAAAATGGTAAAGGAGTGTTTGTGAGCTGAACAGGCTCTTAGCACACAATAGATATGTTGATGCCGACTGTCTTTGGATTTGGCTAGAATTGAATGAGTAACCTTTTACTTGCCAAACCAATGTGCTAACCACACTATGGACAGAGAGACTTAACTATGTCGGCAGATTGTGATTACGTGCCTAACCCCAGCCCTGGTACATTGTAAGCCCAGGACAGTGAAAATGCAAATTAATTCCTGCTAGAAAAAAAAAATAAATCTGTCAAGTCCTGACGTCTCACCTCCAGTGCCGTCTCCTCTGGTGAAATCTCCACCCTGGATCATGAACTGCTTGATGACTCTGTGGAATTTGCTGCCCTTATATCCAAATCCTTTCTGTTCAATTGCAAATTACAAAAAATTATCATGAGCACCACTTGAAACATCTGAAATGAATGAGCAGAGAAATACTGATTTTAGTTTCTGCCCATTTTGACCAAATCACCTCCTTCAGTTTATTCACAAATAAAATGGTCAATGGTGACAAAAGAAATGGCTTCTCACCTCTCCTGTTGCCAGGGCAGCAAAGTTGTCAACTGTTTTGGGAACGGTTTTCCCAAACAGTCCGATGACAACCCTTCCAACGTCTTCATCACCAATTCTAATGTCGAAGAAAACCTATTAAAAATACATTTAAAAAGGCAGTTAATAAAATCATTTTACACATGTTTTTGTTTGTTTTTTCAAAAAAATGATTTTTTTAATGGATTTCCATCCATCCACATTCTTCTGCAGGCATGACGGTAGTACTCCAAGCAGAGTAACCCAGCGCTCACTGTCCCAAGCTACCACTGCCATGATCTTCAGCAGGACACAGACAGACAGCATGTCCTCCGTCCGGCCAGAGAAGGAGGCGTCCAAATGCTTTAACATTTGCATCATTTTAGGCAAATGCAGCGGCTCAACTCTGAACCTTACGTTCCCTGCCCCCCAGTTCCACTATTCACCAGAAGACTGGATCCAGAACTCAAGCTGTGTGTGGAGGTGAGCCCAGCTACATCTAATTTTAGTTCTCAATCTCTTGAACTAGCTCTGCCTCCTTCCTGGGAGAGGTGATGTCCTGATTCGTGACCCAAGAACCAGGTTACCAACCCAGGATCAGTGCTCAAAGCCCCCTCCCCCCCTCCACAGCTTGAGCCAAGTCACTGATATTTAACAAAAAGTAAAAACTGGTGGGTCAGAATACTTAAATAGGTAGTTTATGTTCTCCACAACACTGAGAAGATTAAACTCCATGTAATTTAATGAACTGACAGCTGCAACCTAACCTCCCCGAGTAGTTTTCCTGCAGACACTTCCATGTGAAATTATAAGACTTTTAAAGACTGCTCATGTAAGCAAAGCAAGAGGAATCATTAGACTGAAGTTTTTTGTGCCTTTCTTCCCTTTGAGGTTGTCAAGGCACTTGCAGTTATTTGGTGGTAGGTCTGAAGAACACATTTAGTACATTTTTCTTCATCTAATGACCAAAAACAGCAAAATGCAGATTTTGAGTCTGGGGAAATCTCGCTACTGAAGGACAATTTTAATTTTCAAAATATCCCTGGTGTTTTTTTTGTTGTTGTTGTTGTTGTTTTTTTGGTTGAATATCAATCTTATAAGACCTGCAACATAAAAGTCCCGATGGTTAATGTGTGAAGTCGTATAAAGACTAAAAGGGTTTCCCCCCTCTTTTTTGTATTATAGTATAAAATATAACACCGAAATATCGTTTCAGCTGGCTTCATTATTGCGAGAAGTCTAACTAACATGTTCAGCAGTTTATTTATTCACCTACGACATCCTTTGATTGCATGATAAAACCACGGGAGGAAAAATCTTGCTTAAATTCAACTCTGACCTATGACACCACATATTATACATTTATCTAATAATGAAAGCAACTACTTGATGTTACTTATCGGGTTTTATAGTGAGTCTGTTCCAACACGATGGCTCAGTTAACGGCCAGTTTAGAGCCTTCTTCAATCTGTAGACGTGGACAAACCAGACACAATATGCCAGACAAAAACACCCGAACCCCACACAGCTGCAGTTTTATCTCTTTATATTAGATAAATAAATGAACAGATAAGGAAAAGCCAAAGAAAGGTGGGGCCATTTATGAACAATGTGTTTGAGATAGTTAAGATAAAGGCCTAACATTCTTGGCGAGCTAGCTCCATGATCTCCATGGACAGCTAGCTCTGGGATATTAGTCCATCAGCGTCAGTTTAGTCCTGACCTCACGGAGTGCTCTATAAATGCAATCACAGCTGATATCGGAAAAGCTTAAACGTCTGCTAGCTTAGCCAAGCAGACGGCGTCCTGCAGGCCAGCTTGGTTGTGACGTGGCTTTATAAGCTGCAGCTTCCCGTTAGCATCAGTGCACAGCGAGAAATAAGAGCAAAGATTTCTGCTAAGGCTAACACCCACCTTCGCTGTTACTTTGGGGCCTTTCTTCTTCTCGTCAGCAGCCGAGCCATTCGGGAAAGCGAGAAAAATCAGGGATCCCACAATAACTGTAACAGCTATGAGGAACTTCATCTTTCTCTCACAGAGTCTAACCATCAACGAGAAAAAAAATTAACAGCCCGGGAACGGCCTGTTAGCGATGCTACGTTTATAAAGGGCCGGGGGGAAGGAGTGAGTGGGTATCCGGGGGTGGAGACTGTGGAGGCGCCCTCTCCAAAGGCTACAGGCCGGCTCGACCACACAGGGGCGGAGTTTCAACCCTGCGCAGAGACGCACGGAGCTTTGATTGGATCACGTACCGGATAAGCCAATCAAATGTAGACGCGTAACATTCATTTTTTTTTTCTTTTTTGAGTGTTCAAGTATTCCTAACAATGGAAAAGAAATGTTTCCGTAAGAAACGTATGGACGATGGGTTTTCTTGTCCTTACACAGACCAGTTTCTGCCAGGCTCACTTTGTTACCGATATCATTCATCATAAACAAGGTTTTATACCTGCAGATAAAAATACAAGTTGCCTTAAAAATGTGTTTTGCTTTGTGTTTTTCAGTTTTAAGTTTTGTCATATGCAAGTTAGCACAGGGTCAACATTGCAATGAAATGTGTTTGAGTCAGCAGTCACTCAGCAGCATGATACAGTAGGAGAAAATATAATAAAATAAAATAATAAAAAATAGAAAAATAGTAAGGAGCAAAATGTTAGAGAGACATTGTAAAAGAGAAAAGATGACTAAATATATATGTATCTATAAATATAAATATATGTACACTAGTGATTAAATAAGAAAATCTTGAAAAGAAATATGACGGGAGGGCAGATGGGATGTTGCACAGGAATGAGCAGCAGAAAATTACAGTATTGCACTTTTAAATATAAATATCAATAACAATAAAGTGAAGTGACCAGTGCAGATTAAACAGAGTACTTGTGAAGCTGTAGGGTAGCTTCTGAGTGCTGTGTTGTGTGTGTTTAAGTGTTGTGGTTGAGGTGTCGTATGGCTTGTGGTAAAAACTGTTTTTGAGTCTTGTAGTCCGAGCAGACAGGCTCCTGTAACGTCTGCCAGATGGTAACAAGGAGAACAGCTGATGTGCTGGGTGGCTGTGGTCCTTGATGATGCTGTGTGCTTTACAGAGGCATCGCTGGAGATAAATGTCCTGAATGGCAGGAAGCCTTGTGCCAGTGATGTGCTCTGCTGCCTTCACCACCCTCTGTAGTGATTTACGGCTGCTGGCAGAGCAGCTTCCGTACCAAACTGTGATGCAGCTCGTCAGCAAGCTCTCAATTGCACACCTGTAAAAATTTGAGGTGATGTTGGCATTCATGCTAAACTTCCTCAGCCTCCTCAGGAAGTAAAGCCGCTGGCGAGCTTTCCTGATAGCAGTGTCTGTGTGAAGGGTCCAGGAGAAGTCCTCAGCGATGTTGACTCCAAGGAACTTGAAGCTGCTGACCCTTTCGACCTTGACACCGTTGATGTGGATGGGCTGGTGTTCTCTGACTGGTCGTTTCCGGTAGTCCACTATCATCTCTCTAGTTTTGCTGATGTTGAGAGTCGGGTTATTTTCCAGGCACCACTCGTACAGTGCCATCACCTCCTCTCTATAGGCCGTCTCATTATTGTCTGTGATGAGGCCTATGATGGTTGTGTCATCCGCAAACTTGATGATGATGTTGGACTCTTGTTTAGCAACACAGTCGTGTGTGAACAGGGAATATAGGAGGGGGCTAAGCACACAACCCTGTGGCTTACCTGTGTTTAAGATGAGTGATGAGGTGTGCTTACCAACTCTCACCACCTGGGGCCTGTTTGTGAGGAAGTTTAGAATCCATCTGCAGATGGATGTGGTGGTCTTTAGGCACACAAACCACTGATACTGTAGACTACTGAGACAGCCAACCAGGGTCTCAATGAGTCTGGCCTTATTACACTAATACATTTATGTAACTAAGGAAGAGGAAGGAAAAAAAATATAAGGTTGGACTAGATTCAAACCCAGGACCTTCTTACTGTGAGGGGACAGCACTATTCACCCAAAAGTGTAACACAAAACAACCTAAATGATATCCTAAAGGCCACAAAGAGACACAAACATGATCAACAAGACAGAAAACAATCACAAATACAGAAGAGATGCAACAAAAAAATAAAAAACTACCACAAAAACACAAAGCATGCACATGCAACTAAAGTGAGAAGCAAAACAAGAGACAGAATATCTACAAACTAATGGAAAAGCACCAATAAATGAATAAAATGACCAGAAAGCTATGCAAAATGCTGGAAAACTAACAAAAAAAAATAAAAAAAAATAAATCATACTAGTGTGGCTTGAAGAAGTCCAACCCCTTTTTTTCCAAGCTCCTTAGCCTATAGAAAATTTCATGTCACATAACACCAGAATGGGAATCAAATCATGCAGTTCAAGTACAGAGGAGACTCAGATTTATTTATTCGCCACCTAACAGCACTGATCCATCAACACCGTGTTTCTGGACCCTTTACACATTTATTGAACCACAAATGCAAATTACCTCACAACAGCATCTAATTTCCATTTTAAGACAAATGTTCCACTGTAAGTTCATCAATTGATTTTATTTTAGCAGGTAAATGATGAGAAACAAATAAAACAAACCCATTAAGAAATAAAGGGGGGAAAAAACTTCTTAAAATTCTGTCTATCAGGACTCATTATCTCTTACAGCCCACACAAACACACGTAATATTCTGCATCACCAGTCGCACGACACACACTTCTCTCTCTCTGTATACATTTTAATGACAAATGCAAATGACAGAAATGTTAAAAACATGCAAGACGTAATATGAAGTATGTGAAGTTGAACAGATTGTACTTGCTCAAAAACAGAAAGAAAGAAAGAAAGAAAGAAAGAAAGAAGCAGGAGTTTTGAGAATTCAGCTTACATTCACCTTCTCGGCAAACCTGCCGCCTCCGCTAGTGCAAAGAAACGGTCCTGCTAAACGAAAATGTCACTCTCGTCTGTGTCATAGGGTTGCATTAAGACTCCATTATTATTATTGCGTGCCTTTAGTGGCCGTCTGAGGTATACAAAACATTATTTTACATACTGTAAGTGATACAGAAACCAGTAACAAGAACCCATGAAGAAGAATCTCCTTATATGCTAGGGCTGTAAGCAGAGGAGTCATACTGGCCAGCTTTCACTGATTCAAGCCGATCGTGTGACATGATTAGAGGTTGTATGACTGAAACAGGAAAAAAACTGCAGTAACTCTGACAACGTCTTTTACTTGTTTTATCTCTAATGAGGAGCTACTGTGGCAATTACAGTCTGAAACAAGCGCCTTTTGGATTGACTGCCCCTCGAAAATAGAAGAATTAAACTACAGGTCTAAGCCCTCAGTGACATCAGACAGAGCCAAGAAAGAAAAGAGAAAAACAAACAAACAAACATCCGAAACCAGGTGTTTAATGCAGCCCAAGTTCAGCTTTTATCTTACGGGGATTACCTGAACGTAGGACGTCATAATTTTTGCAATTTCGGCCCGGTTTAATATGAGCATCAACCCTTATTAACAGTATACACGGGACAGATGAAAGATAAGCAATAACAGGTCCATTTTAAGTTAAATAGCTGGTATCTCACTGTAAACAGAGCTTTACTGCATAAAGAAGGACCCGCTTCAGAAGCATATTTCAAGTCGCCATATGAGACTTTCTTATTCATTATTAAAAAAATAAGGATGTTGCTGTAGAGGTTTCAAGCTTAAAATGTCATTGTATGCCAGAGTGTTTTGGTCAAACACTAGAAAAACAAACAAACAAACAAAACACAAGTTGTCACAGTCTAGTGTTTTCTCTGTGCTAAGAAATAATATAAAGTCAAAGTCAAGTATGCTTAGATAACATAGATAACAGTTCTTAGTGTAAATAAGTCAGACACTGAGTAATGCTTGATAAACATGACAGAATAACCCTTTAAAGCTGTTCTATTGACTAAGCTCTATGCACCCAAAGTTGAAGAAGCAAATCTATCGCTTAACTCTACCACATGGTCACATGTGCATCCGTTTCCAGTTTCAGCTGTTCGTGTCACAGCTTCAAGGTCATTTTTGTTTCTTCAGCTCTATAATATGGATAAAATATTTAACAATAACTTCTCGTGTATTTTCTCAAGGCACAGCATACTGAAGATATGCAGGTCAGAAGGAAATTTTGCTGAGCCGACAAAACTCTTTGGAGTTTGCGAAGATGGCTTTCGAACTGCATCCAGTGCATAGCCTCAAGCCTCAGGCCACCTCGCGGCAAAGTTCGACCTTAGTTTCTGTGTCAGCCCGAACAAAATGAAGGAGGGACAACCGAGGGGATCAGGGCAGGCTGGATGAGTCCAAGGGCTGGATTTAAAACTGGAGATCTGGCAACTCCATCCCGTCGACCACGGTAGGAGTTGAGACCTCTCCGGTTCTTTTAAGCTCCTCTCACCGTCTGCCATGCTGACAGTCCGCTGGAAGCAAACCTCAGAAAGGCTGCTGGGGAAGTAACTCTGAGTAAAGCAGTCCCTCTGCTGAGATGGCATCCCCGAGCCCAACTGTCCGAAGCGGGCGCTTGCAGACCAGCACCGGTGTGAAGTAAAAGGTGACGTTTCCGCGGCGCCACACTGTAACAGGCTCTGCTGGGTTCAGGGACAGCTGCTCCCGGGGCTCCATGTGGGAGCTATAAAACTCCAGAGGGGCTCTGAGCTCCACCTTGCTGACATCGACAGACTGGAGGCCACAGGCCTGATTGCAGGCCACCCGCGCTCCGGCCATCACCGCCGCCACCTGGTTCCCCCAGTATCCGTCTACTGTAACCAGAATGTGGTAGGCCAGCGTGTGGAAGTGGATCCGAGTGAGATCGGCTTCTGACGATGGCTCACTGCGGCCGTGCTGCTCCAGGATCCACAGGAGGATGTCGCTGACCCGACCCACATCCGGGATGCCTTTCCAGGCCTCCATTTCTGAATGAGGTCCCTCTCCGGCCTGAGAGAGGAAGAGCAGCTCCTGCTCGTTCAACCCAATGGAGCTGACAATGGGCATAACCTGCTAACAGGAATCAGGAAAACAAACAAACAAACAAACAAACTTTAAATATACAGAACTCCACGGGGATGTGAAGACACTAAGCACATGAATCTTTGCTGGAAGAGATTTTGTTAAAACTCAGAGCCACAGCTGCGCTCCACATGTACCTCCTGCATTATGCTGTTCATGTAGTCTTTGTCGGTCATGCTCGCCAACTCCAGGTGGATGGGAATGTCTTTACGGATGTCAGATATGGCCGAGACAGCCTGCAGACAGGAAGCAAAGATCCCAGAATTATATAGCATAAACCTTCGTCAAGGCAGCTCAGTCTCAGGCCGGTGTTTACGTCTAAGGGAACGTTCTTACACTTATTTGGATCCAAACTGTAACATGACAGTTAGAATCCACATATATCATTCCCTATATGCCTACGGTGTCACTACACACACCAGCAGTGAGAAACATAGTTTTAAATAGATCTGTATAGCAATATTATCATTTGACTTCAGATCAATCTGTTGATCTTAAAGGAAAGGTCAGAGGTCAAATATGACATGATATTTTAAATCTTTACTGTCTATATGGCGACACACTTGTAAGAATTATCAGGCAGTTATAAGGCTTTTTATCAATTTATCAATCATGAAGTTGACCTTGAAGACTTCGGTGGATGGCAGCCAAATTTGAATGTATTATCAACATGACCTCGCTCCACACATCTACAAAGTTTGATCAGAATTCATTCAAAACTTTTCCAGCTATTGTGTTTACAGACAGAATGACATGCACGCACACAAATGCTGCCAAAACCATAACCTCCTTGGCAGATGACCTCAGATTATTTTAGTCATGAACACACAGATAAACTGATGAATAATTGATACAAAGCATCTTCTATCCCCTCGTTACAACAGTGCTTCAAACAGAACTGAAATAGATTTGTGTAAGAAGTGGGTGCAAGGCTGTGTGTGTGTGTACACGTACGAAGAGAGGCACTTTTTACATTAAATAAACTCAATCAATAAATAAAAACATATACACTTCTTGCCTGCTGGATATACTGCTGTCTCTCTATTATTGCAGGGTCTTTACAATATAAAGCACCGACTACCGTGAATCTGTGTTATACCAAGAAAACTGAACTGCGTAACAACAAATAATAATGAAGATTAAAGTTTAATAAACTAAACATGAAAGCAGAAGATGAGCTTAAAGCCAGCTGACCTCTTTCAGCCGCTCCTCCCACAGCTCTCGGCCCTGACCGTCCATCATGTGGAGCCCAGACAAGACGACAAGCTCGGGCTGGAACTCTTCCAGGCTCACCACAAAAGTCTCCAGTGAGCTCATCTTCCCGTTGGACATGTCGTGAGAAAAGATGAAGCGGTTGGCTTGAGGTGCCTGAGTTGAACCCCATTTCTCACCTGGAGACAGAGAAGAGGAGCACATGCACACAGCTGTGATATTACTCATCCAGGCTGAAGTGAGGGAAGAAATCTTGCCCGGGCTGCAGCGTCTTCTTCTTTACCTGCTTTATACTCCAGGATGAGGTGAAACTCATCCGTCTCCTGAAGGGAATCTGGGGGAACAATTATCTGCTCATCCAACATCTCGTGAAGTTTAGGACCAACTGGACCACAAAGCAAAACCTGTTACATAAAACAATATTTATAAGCTCTTCATCCAGATACTCTAAACTTCCCCAGCCTGGCTACCATTTACTTATTTTTGTGCCACTTGCTTAGAATAAATTCCTGGATCTGTGACAGAGATGCTCTAATATCCAGAATTACAGTGTTATAGCGTGTTTGGAGGGCTACCAAAGCAAAAAGCTAATGCTTCTAAATAAATGAAACGTTGTGTACGTGTTTAAGACAGAAATATCAAACTGCTGGTCTACCATCAGATCAGGGTATGTTGCAAGCTTCTGAGCAATCAGGGCAGCATTTCCTCCCACGTAGAACTGGAAGACGACACAAAGATTTTTTGAGAAGGAAGTATTTATTTTAAAAAACATTAAAAGAAATAAAGGAAACAGCTGCCTGAGGAGTAAAGCAGCCCTCTTGCCTTTGCATTGGGGTACTCTGCTGCTGCACGCGCAATCCTCTGAAAAGCCTCCCTGTCACTGAAGAAGCGCTCAGCGGCCGCTCCACGCCCCATGTAATGGATGAAAGCTTCCTTCAAGTCCTCTTTGGAGTGCAGCACTTCGTGATCCTGGCCGATGCCAGGATCCACAGCCAGAGCCTGCAGGAGTGAAACTCCTGAGACCACCACGTCCACGCAGGCATTTACCCTTAGAGAGGCAAGTACAGACTACGGGTTATTTCACGGGTAAATCCGACAAAATGACCAAACTGGTGATGTTAAAAAGGAGGCAAATCCACCAGTGTGGTGTCAGTGTCACAAAACAAGTAACAATTCCTTCATTAAAAACATCAGGGTTTTGTACAGATGCAAGGAAAACTTGCTTTAAAGGTACTTTTTGTAGTTCCCCTATCACATTTAACTAACACACCAACAGGGGGCAGAATTACACCAATGGGTGTGTTGATGTTTTTGAATGTTTACTAATTTCTTTAAGCCTTTAAAACAGAGGTTTGACGTTAATGGCACTTATGGAAAATTGTCATACCCCACGTAGCCTGTGGGTCACAGTAAATGTTGTATTCTTTATGTTAAGAGCAAAAGTAAGGGAATTTGAAACCTGCATATTCTAATCTACTAACACAGGTGAATAAAATGCGAGTGGATACCAAACAGCTCAACTGTTTATTTAAGAGCAATCACAAATCTTTTTTGGTATTTTGTTTGACTTTTCCTGATTGGTGGAGACAAAACACTATTAGTGTTCTGCAATTAATTGAAATCATGGCTTGCAAGAGTAATGAGAACGCTCAAAACTTATAAAATGCAAAATCAAGAAAATTGTATTTGAGAATCATCAGTGGACATCCAGATAAGCTGAATTGGTTTTACCACTCATGTTAAATAAAGCATCTCTTCCTGGCGTCACAGCAGTCCTGGATGCAACTATCCTACCACTTCAGTGGGACTTCCGGTGTATTGTTTCACTTCTCCCACTTTAAAAAAAAAAAAAAAAAAAAGGGGGGGGGGGGTTCCATCCCCCCAGTGGGCCGTCCTTCAGCTTCAGCCAATCATCTTTTGCCATGTGATAATCTGGTTGCGTTTATTGGCCATTCCAAAGCAGGCTACAGGTTGCAAATGACTTAATTCTCTTAGACACCTCCTTCTCCTCAGCTCTGACTCATGACAACACATTCCTTCACACTGGCAGAGCAGACTACAGCCTCTTCATGTGCACAGCACCTTCAGGTGACACGCCTGAGTAAATGCACAAATCTATTTCTTACAAAGACCTCTGTTAATGTTTAACTCTGTGACTCACCCCACTGCCACTCTGCTCCACTGCCGGGTTGGTAGAGTTATCAGAGCCTCCCAGGCGCTGGAGATCACCCGCTCCAAGCTGTTCTGACTGTTCAGGTTTTGAGATGAAGTCTGGAAGTTGGGCAGGCTGATGTACTGCAGGATCTGCTCTGGCAGCTCTGGACTGCCGTAGAAATAGCCAACGGCTAGTGCCAGCAGGGCCGCTACCAAAGCCTTCCTCCACATGATGCTCTCCCACACACTCCTGAGACAAAGGAAGTCGGACACTCTCGCTTTAATATTAACCATTGGTATTCAAAACTCATCCAGTCATGCAGGAGATGTTTCATATATTTATACAAGCTGTAACATTTTCTTAATCTTGCAGGTTTCTTAACTAAAAGTATTTGGTGTTATCTATTAATGGATTGACAAAAAAAAACAAAAAAACAAAAACAAACAAAGAGCAGCTTTTTAATTATTTTTAATTTTAAAAAATGTAAAAAAAATAAATTAAGAAATCAGATCACCGTAAAAGTCTAAATTCCTCTAAATGTCTTGTATCACACTGGAATTAAGACAGGGGCTCCAACAACTGCAGTCCCTCCAATGGCCACTTGAGGAATCAGTCCTCTACTAAAACATCAGGTTTAACACCAAAATAAATAGGTTTACAGCCTGGCACAGGACAAACAAACACACCCACAACCTTACCTCTATGGATAGTGTCCTTCAATTAAATCAACATTAGATGTTGTTGTTGTTTTAAACATAACATCGATTTGCATTTTGCTAAGGCTCAAAGATAAAGGTACATTTCTGTTTCGCACAAATTTGCTACTTTTTAACTTTTAAATCTGCAAGTTTGTTTATTGTAAATTTCCACATTTGTTTGTGGACATTTCTTTCATCCAGTTATGATTCGTAAATTGATTTATGTATAATGAACTATACTATACTACTATACAATGACCCCCTTCAGTCCCCCAGCCTCTTATTTATTTATTTTAACCTAATACAATTCACATTTTCTGATTCAGATTGTCTCAGTTGATACGATCCAGATTGACACCAAGATGAAACTGCAGGTTTAAAATATGATCTCCGTGTTTCGTGCTAATAATACCAAGAGTTGCTCTGGTAGGCACAGGGAGCCCATTGCCCTCTAAGCTGCAAATATACTGTGCACATTAATGCATAGTATGCTGGGTTAATTTAGTGCAAACGTGGACACACAGAATGTGTTAGCTAACACGCTAGCAGCCCTCAGGCTGTATGTTTGCTCACAGTTTAGCAAAGATAATCTGCATGTAGCAAGTAGCTTTAGCTAGTCGGGGTTATTCGGAGATCTCATTTAGAAAGGAGGCTCGCAGCCAAACACTTGCTGTACAGTCGGATCAGTTTAACAAACAGCTCTTGTTACAATCGAAGTAGCCAAAGCTTCACTGTAAGTTGTCAGCGGCACGTACCGAAAATCTGCTTTAAAGGGATTCAAAGTCTGTCAGTCACGAAGAAGATCCAGCTTCCTGGTAAGTCACACAAAGTAGGTCCAGACACCGGAAAACTACCGGTGTATAGAGGGAGCGGCAGCTGAAGAAGTCGGTACAAGTCATTCAAGGAACACGGAGTGGGGAAAAGACGGCAGACCGCCAGCAGCGGCTTCCGTCTACCGTAACGCGCATGCGCTACTCCACGCTGCATTGAAGTACTGTTGTTAAAGTGGGAAGAACAGGAAAAAAACGTTTCTACTTAGGAGGATTAAATTTTACTCATCAATACAAGATGGTTATTCCAGCTCAAACCGTCAAACTCGGTTTAGTTTATAATCCCAAGTGACTGGAACCAGTTAAAAAAATAATGAAATTTTAATTGCAGTTTTTACTTTTATCTCATTTAACTAATGTCACTTCACTGTAATAGCCTAGGGCCTGAGACACAACCAAGATCACAAGCATTAGTGAAAGACACTCCTTATCAGACTGCTTTAAAAATCCCAAATGACAGAAAGCATTATTTATTGTTAAATCCTTTGGTGAGGATAGGAGGGAGGTTGGCCCGCTTCAGGCGTCTCAGGAAGTGGAGGCGCTGCTGGGGCTTTTTGGTGATAGAGGTGGTGTTGGTGAGGTGAGGTCGTCTGAGATGTGAACTCCCAGGAACTTGATGCTGTTAACAGTCTCTACAATGGAACCTCGGATGCTGAGTGGTGTGTGGGTGGAGCGAGTCTTCCTGAAGTCGAAAATCACCTCCTTGGTTTTGTCCACATTCAGTGACAGGTTGTTCTCGCTGCACCAGTACGCCAGCTGCTGAACCTCATCTCTGTACGCCGACTCGTCGTTGCTGCTGATGAGTCCAACCACGGTTGTGTTGTCAGTGAACTTGATGATGTGGTTAGAGCTGTGTAGGGCGGTGCAGTCGTGTGTCAGGAGAATGAACAGTGGGCCGAGAACACAGCCCTGAGGAGCTCCTGTGCTCAGCCTGATGGTGCTGGAGATGTTGTCGCCGATTTGGACGGACTGAGGCCTCTCTGACAGGAAATCTAGTATCCAGTTGCAGAGAGAGGTGCTCAGTCCCAAACTTGCTGAGTTTAGCTCACTGATATCTGTGCATTGTATAAGTTTTGGGTTGTAAGGTCATACTTCCCATAAAGCCCAAAGAAAGCATACTCTTCTGACTTGATTGGTTTGTTTCTTTTATTCAGAGTGAAAAGGTTTGACCTGGTTCTGAAACAAACAAAATAGGAAGCCACTCAAAACCCCAGCCATATAACATCTTTACAAGCAAGCACAAGTCCTGCCTGAACTGCTTGTTGTTACTTCCTACTTCTTACTTCAAGCAAAGTGGGTGTGGCAGCTGTGCAGAAAAATAAAGACTGCACTTTTTTTTACTGTATTTGCCACACTCAATCACTAATTTATATATTTTTAAAAAATGCATTAGATTGGGTATTCAAATTATTTCAAAGCCTTTGTGGATATCAATATTGTTTTTAATCGAAACACTTGAACCCAAACCAGGCTTTAGAAACAAAGTTTAGAAAGTTTCTAGAACGGAGTGCTGCCAGAAACATTAAATGACCAAAGACAACAAAGTACAACTTCAGATGCTTGGGGCCAAAATATGAAATAAATATGAGTTAAAGATAAGGGAACCCAGAGACCAGAAACACAAACTAACCCTTTATATTCTTAACACACCTTAGGCGGATTTAAGATTTTCTTTTCAAATGTTGATAGAGGGGAAAAACATGGTCACCTGTGCAGAAGAGCAGGAGCAAAGCAGTTCTCTGCATAAACAGAGCAGATAAGCTAGTCCATGTGTATTACTATATCAATGAAGACCCGTGCAACAGTGTTGTGCATCAGCTGCAGATGGAATAGAGTGGATCCGGTAATGCCTGTTTAATGCAGTAGTTCAGTGTGGAGAAGATTGGTGCCGTCTTAAGCTTCAGTTTCAGAAAACTGTTATTAGTGTCTAGTTATAGCCACTGTAGTATTTGGGGGACCAATAACAAATTCTGAAAGCATTTGTTGTCACTCCAGTAATCCTATCTCCGTATCCACAGGGGGAACTGGCTTATGATTGTAAACGGATACATTTCCAACCTAAAGATAGAAAGTGTCTACACAATAATTCTCAGATTGTTACTTCCTACTTCTTACTCCAAGCAAAGTGGGTGTGGCAGCTGTGCAGAAAAATAAAGACTGCACTTTGAGAAGAGCAGGAGCAAAGCAGTTCTCTGCATAAACAGAGCAGATAAGCTAGCAGCTAGCAGATAAGCTAGTCCATGTGTATTACTATATCAATGAAGACTAGGGTTGCCAACCGTCCCTTAAAAAACGGAATCGTCCCGTATTTAGAAACAAAAGTTCACGTCCCGTATTGAGCTAATAAGGGACGCACTTTATCCCGTAATACAGTGAGAATCAAAAGTAGTCTATAACTTTTAATGGAATTAACACTTTGTTTGAAAACATAATTCCCAGCCCCTCTCCTGCTTTGTGACCAATGCGCTGACAGCACACTTATGACAATTCGAGTATGACAAGTCAGATTATCGCTTATCTCATTGGTCGAGGAAAGGTCGCTTACGGAGAAAATACCGGCCAACAGGGAAACAAACGCCGACACTGCGGTGCAAGTCTCGGACGGCACACTGTGCCTCCATAAAATGAAGGTTATAACAGAAAATCTGTCGCTCTCTCTCTCTGTCTGTCTTTCACTCACACAGACACGCACACCGCCACCATCAACTTTGCTAAATTGCTAATGAAAAACATTAATAAGGCAGCTGTGATTGAGCAACAGTGTAAATCCAACTATTTTCACGGTTGTTGTGGTCGTGATAATTTTGTGATGCCACATCGAAAAGGCTCGGATGAGCTTTCCAAAGTTCTACAAGTTGTGCCTCCATCGCTTGTGTCCAGATCACACGCTGCACAGCCGTGCTGCTCCGTCTTTTTCACCGACGTTTACGTGTTTGCGCGTGAGCAATGTGAGCGCCTGTGGTGAGACCCTCACGAGCGATTGATGATCGGGAGCTGCTCGAGGTGTTAATCGCTTCTCGTTACCCCACGTATACTACACGATGCACGATGAAGGCCAAAATCGGGCCGATCACCAAATCGGTCGCACGACTCAAAAATCGGCTCAAAATGGGCCAAAAATCGCACAGTGTAAGCCCAGCGTTAGAGCAGCAATGTTTGTTCCCCTCAGAGAAAGAAAAGAAAAAAGGCTGCAAAAGTACAGGGAGGAATGGGAAAAGGAAAACACCTGGCTGGAAAAGTGCACTATAAAGCGCACTGCACTGTGTGCTGGCGCACTTTTTCCATAGGCATGCTTCTAATGGTGGGCACATGAAGAACACGAGGGGCGTGAAAGCTCGGGGAACCCTTAACCAATTTCTTGTCCACCAGGCATGGCAGAAGCAGATATGGTATGTAAACACTGGTTTGTTTTTTTAAACCCTCTGGTTAAGGTTAATATGGGCATGTGCAGTGAATATCAGCGCTATGTGGCCAGAAGTGTAATAATATAATTTATTTTGTGTAATAAACAACTGCAAGGATAAATGATTACAACAAATAGATGACTAATACATAAAAGTAATACATAGATGAATAATGATGATGAGTTATGATGCGTAATCATGGGAACAAGTGGGTTTACAAACAGGAGCAGCTGATTAGCATTAGAAAAGCTGAAATAATACCTCAACTGAAGCCAATTGTACTAAATGCACTATATGTGCACTGTTACAAGAATATTTTTGTTCTATTGCTTTCTATTAATTTATATAATTTTAAGTTAAGCAGGACAGAGTTCTTTTAAAGAAAGATTTACTTATATTCTCAAAAGTTAAGCATGACAGGCTTCTGTTTAAGAAAGAGACCTGTTTTACTGTGTTAATGTTGTCATTGTGAGCTAAAAATAAATGGCTAAATGATCATTTGTTTCACATATGGTCATATCACAAAGAATATGCATCTGCTTAAATCAAGTTCAAGTCAAATGGTTAAAAAATAATTTCACACACAAAAAAAGAGCTACCACACTGGGAAGGGTGAAGACAACTGGGTTGCCCGGCCCTGGCCACGAGGTGTCCCTTATTTATTTTTCAGGGAGTTGGCAACCCTAATGAAGACCCTTCTAAGTGTCTACACAATAATTCTTCCCCTGCCTTCAGCTGCTCCATCAAAAGAAAGTGCATTTTCTTGTTCTACATGTTCATAAAGAAAATTCACACGAGACCAGTTCGACTCTTTATTACAAATTTACTATAAACATGGTACAAAAGTCACACATGTCAAACCTTTGACTGAACAAATATGGCTTTAAAACGTAACCTCATATTTAAAATATATTACAGTCAGGATATTAGACATTGTATGCACTAGCTCTGTGCTACTCCTGGTTATGACTCTACAGGTTAAACGGTTACGAGCATATCCTAAAATGTGTAAAGTGTTTTCCTAAAATATTTCATTAAACTTTGAATCTAGCCCTTTGTTTTAAAATAACTTCCCACTTGCTTAGACACAGTGAATTATACGAGAATTGAGGCTGTGGTTTGAATCAGTCAGTATGAACAACACCATACTGCCTGATGCTGTCCATCATGTTCACAGTGTAAAAAAAATTAAAACGGCTCTATGAGATATTGTGTTACTTGGTTTAAATACGAGAACGTTAAATACATCTTTTCCACTGACGGTGCCCAATCCGGAACATAGTTTCAGCATTTCTACTCTAAAACGTAGATCCCTGTGGCGACAGCACGAACTCCACTGATAATGGCACATTTAGTCTGCCATGATTTTCTTTCCCCTAAAATTCCATCAACTTCCGCCATTTATGCGCTGTTATTTTTCCCACCAGTCATCTGACCTACTTCTCAAATCTGCCACAATGCGAGTTGGATTTCAGAAGACACTAAAAGAGAAATAAACCATGCGCCGTGTCTGTGCTGTAGTAACAATGGGTGGAGCACTGCAGCAACAAAGCCTGGGTGACGGGTTTCAGTCCCACTGGGTCAACCACACAGAAACGCTTCTTTTGCTTTGTCTTGTTGTGCTGATGGTTTTCTTAAAAAAACTATTTTTGAAAATCATGTGTTTTTAGCTATAGCTCACTTTAAGTTAGAACATTAGGCTTCTGGGTGGGGCCAGATGTGGGGAGGGTGGGCTCAGGTTCAGCGATTGTGGGGGCATTGAAGCTGACCCGGACGTCCCGGGGGTAAAACCCCTGAAGAACCCCATCTACAACCACATCTGGAAGACCTGCAAGACAAACTTTGCTTTAAAGAAACTTTCCATATCTGCAGTAAAGCACCAAACAACAAAACTAATTTCTCCATGCCGTGCGTTCACCCTACCTGAAGTGCTGTCGGTGAGATAAGGATCCTGAAAGAATCCCAGCACTCGCTGATTGGTAAACTGATAACTGAGTAAGCGAAAGCAAAACATAATCGATTGATTTCATGCAATGAGTGTGAGTTGGAACTCAGCTGTCATCATTCATATAAAACACTGTTTGCACAAACACTGAGAAACAGGAAATACCAGTAATACTCCCACCTGTCATCTTGGCTGTCAAGTTCATCAAGCGATCTGAAATCAGAGCAGATAATTACTAAATACTGCCAAAAATTTCGAAATGAAATGCTTTGTGATGCTGCATAGTTGGCCATTTTATACAATGGAGTTTGCAGGGATGGACGACTTTTAAAATGAGCCACTCGAGGGACTGCAGCTTTTGTCACTTGCTTCAGATTCCCAAAACCAACAGGTAAAAGAATGGTGGCTGGTTCCATCTTTTATATACAGACCATGTTTTTAAGGATTTATTACATTTACAGTATAATTTAAAGAGACACAACTAATAAAGACTAGTGTGCCTACATATAGCACACTAGTCTTTATAATTAGTTGTACCCTACACATCCTGTGTGTTCTGTAGGAGCAGCAGGGACTTAACAGAGCCTCATTAAATGCACTGTGGGGTAGAGTCAGGGTTGCTACTGCTCCAGATCGCTGTTTCTGAAGATTTATTATGTTGTCACATTGCCCCCCGTGACCATTAATAGAGGCGCTAAATATAGCAAAATGTCCGGCTTCTCCAGACTGAAGGACTTACTCCATGCTGCTCTTGTTCCCCGTGTGGAAATGTCTAACGTGGAGGAAGTCCAGCAGCACCTGCGGCACATCTTCATACTGGTAGATGACATCCTGGAGAAAAAAAAAGGAGCATGTTTTCTTTAACAGCTTTTAGGGGCAAAACATCTACAAGAAAGGAAAAAAAACCCCACCTTTATTTAGACAGTAGTATAACCACATAATATTATAAAGTGTGATCTTTCATCAGCAGAAATATACATAACATTTACCCCGGAGCCCGTCACAGGAAAACACTTCCTCAAACCTGAAAAGTGTTTATTAAATTCAAAGTTTCAGGTCAAGGTCAGTGTAGCCGAAATCTCTGAATTCAAACTGTTCTAAACTTTCAGTTTCAAGCAGTTTTTTCTGTGAATAATGCAAAACTAAACCATTAGAGTACACAAATATAAACATTTGGAGTTACAAAATGAGAATCACAGATCCATTGAACTAAAGTTTTGTGCGTTACTCAGTGAGGTCCTTGCAAATTTCTTTGATGCCGAGTAAGTGTCAGCTGATGGGGTTTTATCTAAATCTAGTCACGGTTGAATAATAGTTCAAAAGATCAATTCTATACAGTTCAAGGAGCACGATTTTACATTTGGTTCTGCATTAAATGAACAGATGAACAGAAGCCAATATGGGGGAAATATGCTCTCTCTTTCTAGGCCCTGTCAGTACTCTCGCTACAGCGTTTTGAATCAGCTGAAGCCTTTTCAGGGAGTTTTTAGGACATCGTGATAACAACAAATTACAATAGTCCAGCCTAGAAGTAATAAATACATGAAGTAGTTTATCCAGCATCACTCTGAGACAGGATGTCTCTAATTTTAGAGATATTGTGCAAATGCACGAAAGCAGTTCTACATATTTGTTTAATATGCACACTGGGGAACAAGTGAAGTTGTTCGTTCTTTTTAACACTTTCTAGTAAGAGAAAGTTTGGGTTCAAGGATAGTTTTCTACTACTTCTGTATCAATATTAGAATAAATTGAGATAAACAACACGTTCCAAAGAGAGGAAAGCACACATCAACACTTTGAAGCCCGTTTCTCATCCTACTGAGCTGTTTGTCTTCACACTTAATCAGTCACATTTTTATGATGCTAACAGCAGGAACAGATGGGCAATTGTTGTGCTGGTCCAGAAAGGTTAGCTTCACTACCCAACAAATTAGAAAGAATTTAATTTAGAACATAAATAATAAATAATCTGATCTAGTTCTCACTTTGTAAGAAATCGTCAGACCATCTACTCTACATGGACATAATGTTGACATCGTTCCATTTACAGATCAGTTTTTGCAGTTTCACACTGACCACCTGTCACCTGGGAGCAGTGTTGGTCAAATTACTTGAAAATAGTAATTAGTTACTAATTACTGAATACTTCTCCAAGTAATACTATTACTTTACTGATTACTTATTTTCAAAAGTAATTAGTTACTTTATTACTTTTTAAAAACATGACACACAACCTGAAGTCAAAGGAGCTTGCACAGAAAAGCGTCTGGACTTCTTTAAGTTGCTTGAAGACGTTTCACCTCTCATCCGAGAAGCTTCTTCAGTTCTAAGGTCAAATGGTGGAGAGTCCCTGATTTAAACCTAGTGGGAGTTTCCCCCCAAAGAGGGACAAAAGGACCCCCTGATGATCCTCTAATCACCTGAGCCAAGGTGTGAAACTGGGTGTGGGTCCCAATCAGCCAGGTGTGAGCTCTTTGTGAAACCTGGCCCCACCTTATCATGTGATTTCCTGACGTCAGATGTCCCAGGATGTGAGTGGGCGTTAAGGCGTCTGGGGAGGGAACTCAAAACTGGATTATAGATGGCAGAGAGTTGGTGTCATAAACCACCGCCTCTGTTCAAAGATGGTCGCTCACAGTGGACACAGATGGCTTCTTTGACGACGATGACCTGGATGACTGAGAACCTTCACAGACGCAACCTGAATACGTTATAAAGCAACTGACCTTTCAGCCCAATTCTTTTATTCTTCTATTTTATATTCAATATAACATTGAATCAAATGAAAAAGTCTCTTTTTAAAACTTGTTTTATTAGTTTTAATATTTGAACATTATGCACATTGCATGAAGCAAATTAAATTATATGCAACATTCTCCGACTGGAAGAAATTTGTTGAACATTTAAACCTATTTTCTGCATATTCTGCATAATTTTTTGTGTTTACACTCGCTCTTTCAAAAAGATGCAAGTAAAACACAGCAGAAAATAAATAAACTTACTAAATGACTTTGATCTGCGACTAAACTGATGCTCCACATCTCCTTTATCAAGCTGAGGTTTATTTTTCAGATGTCTCCAGTTTAAAGTCTCAGAGCTCTAACGTGCAGCCGTCACATTAGAAATAAACAGCAGCACATTCAGCAAAAAAGTAATCAAATTAAAGTGTTTATTTTACTGCTCTGTGCGCTAAATCACCAGATTAATGATTTACTGCAGCATGTCCTTTTATAACAGTGTTGCATTTTCTAATGTTCTTTAGAGATTTTTAATCACCGCTTCATTTTCATCTGATTGGAGTAGGTAGCACTCATAGAAAGAAGAGTCATTTGATCTTTGAAATGCCTTTTTTTAGATCGATCAGATGGTGCCAACACACACCTTTCACATGAATGTGCAGGGGAAACTTTGGTTTTACTTGGCCAGTTGATAACCAGCGTTGAGTGACTGCATAACCTGATTTCCACTGTTGGGGTAAGTGAATCCAGATAACGCAGAAATACGTTGGTTATGTTGAACCCGCTTCGTAATCCAAGCCTCAGATGTCTTACCTGGACATAATCTTCCAGCTCTTGCCTCCTCTGCTCCGGAGGTTTGGTCCTCAGATGTTGGTTCCTTTTGCTCGGGAAATCTGGAGTCTGGACGATTTTCCTGAGCTGTATGTGGTAGCAGCACAAGAAGCCTCAAACATTTCAAACAGACAGATCTGGGTCCCATTTAACATCCTTATCATAGTAAAAGCAGCTCTGGTCATAAAACAAAGATCATACTTTTCTGTGGAGATTTTGAAATTCACTGTTTCTTCTCAGCACAAAATGTTTCCTCTCGTTGAACAAGACTTCAATTCTGAAGAGCTGCAAATAAGAGAGCAGGACACACACAGAGGATTCATTCTTTAGTCACTACTGAGGCATGTGGGTCTTTCTAAAAGGTGGGAACTAAGTGGTAGAAGTTGCGTTAAGTGTTGTGCTTCTCTAAAATAAAATGATGAGCAGGGATTAGGTAATAGCGGAAGAAAATGCAACATGACAGAACCTGCTAAACTTCAAACCGAGCATCAGACTTGGGAAAAGGGTGACTTTGTTGCTAGCAGTAGTCAAAGCTCGTCATCTTAATCTGGTTTCCTGAACATTACAAAGAGTTTGCTGCACGGAAATTTTAGACCAGGCACCTCTGGGATGTAGTGTAACAGTAGATTTACATCATGGATGTACAGCAAACAAATTTGAGGCAACAGCGTGATGCTGTTACATTTATGAGGCAAAATCTCTGATCTCTGTTTCCAGCACCTTCTTAAATAGAAGTCTGCTCTGAAAGCAAAAGAGAGTCTAACTGAAAATTGTAATTATTTTTCCTTACTAAGAAAAGCATGTAAGCCAATTGTCTTTTAAAAAAAACCCAAAAAAACCCAAATGTGTATGTTATGTTTTAACAAATGATTTTTATTATAGTGCAGTTCACTTACACTCAGGTTTAAGAAACAAAAGAACAACTGAGTGAGACGAATCCTTGAGTTACAAAAGTCTATTCAGAATGACAATTTTTAAACAACTAAATTTCCTGCAACTTAAATCTGAATTTAACGTGTGTAAGCTGTGATTTTATTGTAGCACAGGGAATTGGAACAATCAAGAACAATTATAGTAAAGATGGAAAACTAATTAAAAAACAATTTAAAAAAAGAGAGGACATTTTAGTGTTTGTTAGTTTGATAAAATCTGTTGTCACAACCCGATGAGCTGTCGGTGGATTAATGAGACTTTGAAGGTCTACAAGGCTGCGAATCACCTGCTTTCAAAAGTTCTGGTTTTATTGTACTAAACATTAATATATATCGGCATACAATAGCAATATAATAAAAATAAGAGAGACTAAAACTCTGAGGTTAATAAAAACTAAACCACTCTGGAAACCAAGTGAAACTAAACTGAATGAAAAACATAAAAAAGCTCAGGCTTCACACGGCTCTGAACGCTCAGCTTCTACTCTATGATCTGTGTGATGTCAGAGAGACAGGATATTCTTAATATGGTCATCTCAAGTGACCAGCCTGAGTCAGTGCTACTACATGTTTTAGCTGTGTAGATAGCATTAGCCTTTAGTCATATATGAAATAATCATCATCATAGGATTAATACATTCACACACATTTATAGTACACATATTACTATTAAGCAGTTTGGTTAAAAGTGGCATTAAACAAACTTTATACCGGTCTGACTTACAGTTTGGTACCCTGCATCTTCTTTCTGAGGATATAAAACTCTTCATACTTGTGACGTGCTTAGACCAAGTCCTTTTGCACTTCGCTCTCCAATGTGCGCCTTTTTCTTGTTTTGTATATATTCCTCTTGGCTGTATATATGCATTCTTCTGTTTGCTATTTTTTTCCTGCTGTCTTTACTATTTATACTTTTTGACTCCTGTGCAGTTGGCGTGGAACACCCATAATTTCGTTGTACATGTACAATGACAATAAAGGACTATTATAATGTATTCAATTCTATATCCTTTAGATCCTTCAGGCCCTTCAGATGTCTCTTGTTGTGAGATGGAGGGAGCGTGCCAATTATCTTTCCAGGCTTTTTCATCAAATTTTGAGTTTGTGATGTGAGCTTGACAGGCAGAGTGTCACGAATATGGGGAACAATGGGACTGTGGGCTACTCTTGATTGTGTTTGAGATGTTGTTGATCCTTTCATTTATGGCACAGAAACCATAACAAAAAGCTTCTTTGCAGTGAAATGAAACCAAGTGTTTAAAAAAAAAGTGTCTGCTGCCACCACGGTCTGAGTTGCTGTTTCAATCTTTCAGAATTTTTCCACGGTTCTTCCTCTTCTGGTTGATCTCTACTGTCACTATATTTCAAGCCCACTTTTCAACCAATCAGCAAACTGCTTACACACAGCATCATCAGCCTCCTCATACCCTGCTCCTTGTTTGGAGAAATGCATGCAAGCATGTCTGCTTAGGCTGCATACCCAAGAAACCTCAGTCTGCGTGAACAGGGCACAAACAAGGTGCCATCGTTTCTGCTTCAGAAGGTTTGAATGGCAGGTTATTGGAGCACTGTCTCCAATAACCTGCCATTCAAACCTTCTGTTTGTGACAGGCAGCCAATCACAATGAAGCTGGCTTAAGAGAGAGAGGAGCTTAAACTGTTTTTTTTTGTCCAGACAGAGTCATCCTCTGTCTGGGGAATTTAGCTTTGAGGGATTTAGAATATGACCAATATACCAATAAGGATTATTTTGAACAGTGAATGCAACGTTACTCTAGTAGAATCCAGGAAAATAAAGAAGATAAAGCTGAAATGAGTAGAATAGGTCCCTTTTAAAAAGTGCTATGATGGTTTTATATTGCTATTTTATTGTGAAGCACTTTGGTATACCGTTGGTTTTTAAATGTGCTATATAAATAAATTTGTATTGTATTTGAGAGTCTGACCCCTTCTTAAAGATGTTCCTGCAGCAGAGGAAGTATAACTGAAGTCTTACATGCATATCTAAGAATTGATCGTCAGTTTAAGTTTTCACTTACAAATAATATAAAGATCTGATAAATTTAAAGAATAATGTGCAGAAGGATTGTATAAATAAATAAATAAATAAATAAATAAATAAATAAATAAATACCAGCTCAGCAAACTTCAACCTTAAAGTGTAGTCCTCAGGTTAATGCATCAACAATTACATCTAGTCACATTATAAGTGAGAGCGGCTGGGCTTCAAGTATTTACAGTGTAAAATCACAGCAACTAGGGCCACAGTTACTGTGAGTTGCTGCTGCGTTTACTGAGGAAATCACCTGAACGCATTTAGTAATAAGGATAATTGTATTTGTTGTTGCAAGAAAAAAATTGCGTAATTCTTGCCACTCTGGAGTGGAAAAAACCCCTGAGCTGAACTCACTGTCACTCTTCCTGCAGGT
Organism: Aulonocara sp. 'chitande type north' Nkhata Bay; assembly: GCF_057382095.1. Classification (NCBI taxonomy): domain Eukaryota; kingdom Metazoa; phylum Chordata; class Actinopteri; order Cichliformes; family Cichlidae; genus Aulonocara; species Aulonocara sp. 'chitande type north' Nkhata Bay. Next base: position 21,754,434 of record NC_141350.1, on the reverse strand, counting down.
AGCCCGGCTTACCTGGCGTCCCCGGAAGACAAAGTTTTACTGATTATCAAGCGAAAAAAATTGCTTGTGTCCAGATAAACCGCAGTCGTAATTTCATCCCGCTGGATTTGCGCAAAAAAACCCAAAACAAAAAAACCCGATAACACTAAAATGCCGCGTCCTCACCTTTTTAGTCTTTCCCGACTCATCCACCTCCTTCTCCATCGATGGTATCGACACTTGAATCATGGGGAAACTTTCCTGCAACACCATCGGACAGCGGTCTTTATAATCTACTCGCTGCCGCTGACTGCGGACAGAGCGGTAACTCCACGCACTGTTCTCCGTGTCCGGAAACTCCGGGATAAGGGTCAGTGTGTGCGCTCTGTAGGTCTCCGCTCGGTTTCCTCCTGCGCCCCACCTACACACTAATTGGATAAACCCATCCACGAGCTCCTTCTGGCACATTAAAGGCACAGATCAGATTTTAGGACCCGAAGCGTGACGGTGGGCAGCGTTGACTGGAGTTTCTGCGCCAGTCACGTGTCCACCACACAGTAGCAAGGATGCAGTGTGTGAGGGTTTTAGTGCTCGTGTAGTTTTCTGTAATTTTTCGGCTAACATCAGTATTACAGTATCTAAACAGTTAATAACAGTGTCTCAGCTTGGTAACTTCTGTCTGTTTGTATAGCCTCACCATACCATACTGGCTACTTTGTTAAGTATAACTAATACACTTATAAGAGGCACCATATTTCTTTGTTGCATGAATTCAACAAGGTGTTGAAAACATATCGCTGAGATTTTGGTCCTTGTTGACATAATAGCACCACAGAGTTGCCGCTTATTTGTTGGCTGCGCATCTATAATGCAAATCTCCACCACAATATATCACAAAGGTGCTCTGTTGGATTGTGAATCTGAGTCCCGTGAGCTCACTATCATGTTCAAGAATCCAGTTTGAGTTTATTTGAGCTTTGTGACATGATGTGTTATCTTGCTGGAAGCAGCCATCAGAAGATGGATATACTGTGGTCATAAAATGATGAACATGCTCAGCAACAGTCCTCACTTTTAGTAAACTGACTTAAAGTCAAATGACCTGGGTAAACTTTATTTTTATTTTTTAACAGCCCTCTGTATCTTTAGCATCATTATTACATCCATACAATATTGATTGTAAATAAGGTTAGCACGTTGTTAAAGCAGGCCATACAAAAGGCGTCATACGTTTTGTTGAGCCGTTGTCCAGTTTTGGTGAACCCATGTGAATAGTAGCCTCGGTTTCAAGATTGATGTATGTTCAGAGGTGCTGTTCTGCGTAACTTAGTTGCATTTTGTACTAGAGAACCACCACGTACTGGATATTTTCTGTTATTCAGACCTCACTCTGTAAACCCCAGCAGATCAGCAGAAATACTCCAAACATCCCGTCAGGCTCCAAAAACTATGCCATGCTTAAAGTCACTTAAATCACTTATTTCCCCCATTCTGATGCTCAGTTTGAACGTCATCGTCTTGACCATGTTTACATGCCTAAATGAATTGAGCTGCTGCCATGTGATTAGATTAGAAATTCAAACATTCTGATTAGGTTTGGATAAAACAATAACCTCACTCAAAAGTTTAAAAGCACCCCAAACTACCTTTCTCTAGTAAAGCTGAATCAGCTGATCGATGCATATAACAATCTGTGTTTAAACTAACTGTTTAATAAATGGACAATGGCATAACAACATGCAGTTCAAAGAATGGACAGTGTTATTTTATGTCATGTTTCACTGATGTTTTGGCCAATTAAATCCAGCTTAGATTCACCTGCAAACACAACTATGCTATCAGTCAGTTATATGTTTATGGGTCAGGGGTGGGCAACTCCAGGCCTCAAGTGCCGGTGTCCTGCAGGTTTTAGATCTCACCCTGGGTCAACACACCTAAATCAGATGATTAGTTCATTATCAGGCCTCTGGAGAGCTTCAAGACATGTTGAGGAGGTAATTTAGCAATTTGAATCAGGTGTGTTGGATCAAGGACACATCTAAAACCTGCAGGACACCGGCCCATGAGGCCTGCATTTGACTACCTCTGTTATAGATTATGGTTTATGAACACAGTCATAAATCCTAAACCTCAGAAGACCACTGAGAAGATTTATGGATGGAGTGAAGGAGGACACGCAGAAGGCTGGTGTGAAAGAGGAGGATGCTAAGGATAGAGACATGGTGAGGCTGAGGCAGGTGATTTGATGTGCACACACCTAAAAGAAGAAGTCAAAACAAGAAGAAGAAGTTGTGCTTCATGCAAAAATCTGTGCACATTTTACTATCTCAGTGGTTCCACTTAGGTCTCTATGAACTCTTGTTAGAAATATCTGACTTCTCTAACCTCATGACTTTTATTTACTTTTGTCACAGACAGGTAGATTACACTGGGGTTTTATGCAGGGCTGAAAACATGTACGGTAAAGCTTTCACAGTAATATAAAACTGTAAACTTGTAAAAGCCAGATGAGGGCATGTAAATGTCTAAGGATATGTTTTTATCTTTGTTTTTACTGGTAAAAACTAATAAGAGGGCCGTGAGTTAAGAGCTATAGCTATTGCTATAGAAAAACTATAAAAGCTTTGGAGGTGGGTGCATTCCCTGTGTAAAAAGATTATCACAAATCTACCAGCTCTCAGAAAGCAACACGGTCACATGTCACTTTCAAATCCAGGTTCACTTCCTGCTGTTTTCTGAAACTCAAAGTAAAACAAAAAACTGCTGGACATAAAAAGGGATGTAACCCCGGACCACACGCAGCACACAACTGTACTCAAATCCTCTGAAAATCACAGCTTAAACATGAAAACCAGACTGCACGCCCAAATCCTTTTCCCCTCAACAAACAACAACACGTAGCTGCATGTGGTTCTTCCACCACATGCAGCTACGCTTCATGTTTTCATCTCCTCCACAGTCACATGCTCTGTGTGTGACCTGTCATCATGGGATTAATATCTTCCCATCCCTCTTGTTGCTCACTGCGTTTAAATGTAAGCAGACAGCAGAACTGACTTAAGCAACATTACGTGAGGATGTGTGACTTACAGTCATAGATCAGAGTGGGGAAAAATATAACACACTCGTCTGCCGCTCACGTCATCACACGTTTAACTGTGGTGAGTCTTCTGCCTGCTAGGACAAACTCACTGTGCCTGAAATCCTGGCGTCAGCACACACACACACACACACACACACACACACACACACACACACACACACAGGCCCAATACAATAACAAAGAGGAAGTGGTTGGTTTTATAGCTGTAACACCATTTTTTTTAAAATAGTTCTCCTGATGGATTGAATTTAAAGAATCCAAACTCACTGAAAACATTCTGATGAGCTTTTGAATAATTTTTTATTTTATAGGGCTGCTTTTTATACAGGATTTTATTGAATTTTACTTTTACTTTTAATTGTATTTTTTAGAGTTTTACTTAGTGAGCTCCTTTACTAACTGAAATTCTACTTCCCATCTCAGATATATTATCAAAGCTGCTTTTTTACATCTTCTTTTTAATGCTGTAACGCACCAACTTTACAGACAAATAAAATGATCTTGTGCTTGTCATCTTTTTGTTGCCGAGGTAACCCATAGCATTTACGATCAGGTCATACAGTCAGTATGGTCAATCAACAGTATTCTTTACCCTCATTGGTAGTCGCTTCAGTCACTCATGTCTCGCCACTTCACATCGTCAGCAGTTGCTTGAAGTTGCCAGATATCGTCTACTTTTTACGGTCTCTGGTTTCCATGTCTCTGTGTAATTGTGACACTGGTTAAAATACAGATGTAGTTTCCGGGTTGGAAAAGTAAAGCTGCCTAAAAAATGCCTAAAGTCCTGCATTCTATCTGAAGGCCACCACTTTTGTTGCCATTTTAGGCTAAAATGGCAACAAAAGAAATGCTCAGCTCAAGGTTTCAAAATGGGTTTCAAAAAACTTAAAGGTAGCTACACTCAAAAAATATATGTCCAAAATTCTTACTTTAAAATTTACAAATATTTCCATGTAATTCTGTTAAATAAGTACAATGTAAAATGTTACATTTAATGGAATCTGGTCAAATGAAATGTTGGTGGGTTGGTATACAGTCAGTCTTTGGCAAGCATAGTTTCTGTAATAATTTAAAAAACTTTGACTTTATATCATTCATTACATTTTACTCTATAATATTGCCAAGAATTGTTTTTTTTTTTGTTTTGTTTTGGTTTTTTGATTGCATGTCTATCTTCCGTACTGTCCGTGCTCCCAGGTCTGCACTGTCATACTTCAGGGTTTTATTGTTTCCTTTTTTCTGTTCCTCCTCGATTTTCTGTCTGTGACCCTGAAATCAAGCTCCGTCTGCCATGTTGAAAGTCGGCACAAAGCCTGAAAATCACCCCATAGGAGGCAGCAGCAGCAGGAGTTATATCGCAGAGGTGTATCCATTGTTTTTACCTGAGGGTATCAAAGAGACACTGCACACAGCTGCAATATACAAACCATGACATCCTTTAAATTATTTTCTATGTTGTTCCAGTTATTTAATGTGATCCTACTTTGTGCCCTTCACTGTTCAATGATATAAAAAATGTAGCTAATGTTTTGTCACACTGTGCAAAGTTTACTTAAATATACAGCGTGGCACATACTGGCACATATGAGGTCTAAAGTACAGCTCTGTTTGGGCTATAATAAATTTATACCATTTATGATGCACCTGTACCGCACCTTGTATTTAATTGTGAGTCGGTGTAGCTGTGGCCATGTTATGATGTTTGACCTTTGTAAACAACAGGTTTGAACAAACAGCAGGGGGGTGGAGCTTCTGTGCCCACAGCCAGATCTGTGTGCATGTGTTGACCATATTAGGAATAGTGTCCTTTTTTTTTTTTTTTTTTTACAATATACAAAACCAGGAGTAGAAACAACAATTTTTGTGCGTGTGCTGACCCCCCCTTTTTTTAGAAACTTAAAAAATTAGTCTGTGTTTAAACATCCATCATTGCAGTTTTATAAATATATGACAGAAAATTAAAAAGTAAAACAGAGTCCCTTTAAATGAAGTAAGCATTGAGCATTTTTCACATAAAGGTTCATTTGGGAGAAATGGTGTAACTTAATATCATGAAAACAAACTCGTTTTGGCTCATGTCTGCATGGACTGAAATCTGAGCCTCTACATTTGGGTGCGTCAGTGTAAATATGCTTTTGCACGTGATGTTTCCTCATGAATTTGTGTGTTTTGTGTCCCTCCTTTTGAAGCTCTCTGCTGTGGAATGTGGAGGCGAATCTCCACAACTTCACAAACTGAAGTTTGTCACTGACAGACATACCAGCTGGTCCTGGGAGCGTGATGCATTTGTGCAAACCAGTGCGTGAATGAAAGAAAGCACTGTCATCCAGAATAACTGTGTTAGCTGATGCATTCTTGGATTTTGTGCAAGGTTGGACTGGAAGCTGTTTACTGCTACATAATGAAAGAGCACATCCACATATACACCGGAGCCTCACGCAGACTTCAAAATAAAACAGCAACACTTTGACCTGCTATTGAAGACTTGGTTCCCATTAGTGTCCTTAATGGAGCTCCTCCGTACGACTGTAAACAATAGTGTTCTTTGTTATCCTGTAAGAGAGACAACACAGTTTTCTCATTGATTGTAATCTAACATTTCAGTCAGCAGTGTCATCGATTTCTCTAGGCTCTTGTTGTTTTTGCACTTCGAGATGTAAACATGCAACTGTTGCTCTGTTTTATAACTACTAGATGAGCCTTTTGTGAAAGAATAAAGTTTTATATATTATTATAAAACTCTTTTGTAGATTCCTCATTTAACAATGGCCTGTTTACTGCAGCTTGTTATAATCACTGTGAGATGATTTGAACTTTGTGACATAGCACCAGTAGGATAAGGTGAAGATCTGTACACTGTGGGCATAAAGGAATGGAGATGGTGTTTAAACGAGGCAGCTCAGTTGACTCTACGGGGTCTGTGAAGAATACGCAAATGCAGGTAAACTCAGTAATACTCAGACCAGTCAATCTGGCACCAAAAACCATCAAAGTCACTTTCATCTTGAACATGTCTACATGTCAAAATCTTTGAGCAGCTGACATGTGATTGGATGATTAATAAACAATTAACAATCAGTTGAACATGAAGTAGGTGGCCCCTGAGTGTCTATTAGATCACTGTTCACGTGCCAAACAAGTACTTTTATTCTTAAACCTTAATTATATAGTTGAATTGTACTCGTAAAATGATTCTTGGTGTACAGGTTGAGCCATTTTTGTATTCCGGTTGGCAAAGAATGGAGGCCCAGCCCCACAAGTGAACTAAGCAAACTTTACGTACTCTGTAATTTGAGTCAAAATCTAGTTTAAGTACTTTTGATTTAGATTATATTTGTTTTCAAGTTTGATTTATTAAGCACCAATACACGTTTGAAGTGTTTAACCAACACAAACATGTGGAAATGTAGGATTTATCCTTTTTAAAACAATAGTAAAGCAACATCTGACAGCTGTTTCCTTCAATAAATGATGGATTTTTTTGGCATACTGTATCAGACATATTTAATACATTCACTAACTCACAAAACTGCTCAAGGCAGAAAACAAGCATGAACGTTTCTGAGGATAGTTTTGTGTCTGCGTTTATAATTTGATCATTAAAGGAATAAGGAATCTGACATGTACTGTGGGCTCAGTGGGGGCCCAACAACAGCTTTCAGCCCTGGGATCCCTGAGGAGGTCACATTAAGTTAAACAGTAACTTTCTATAGAACATGACATCATTCACTTCTCCATTGAACATCGAAATCTCCAGAAATCACTTTTAAACAACATTTTACAACATAGAACTGAACCATCACATTATTACGTCGATAGTTTTAAGTTATTGTGGTTGATTCAGTGGAACATCTAAATAGTAAACTTGACTCTTCAACCCCACAATTTGTGTTTCTACATTTTCCCTGAATGCCCTTTGTCCTTTAACTTGAACACAAAGTGTAGAAAGTTTGAATTATTGAGACGTTATGTGATGGAGCAGTGAACTGAGTGATTCACATCATGAAAAAACTGTAAAATATATATCTGCAGTGTTTGGATAAATCTGTGAGCTTTACACAGCACATTGTTGGTACAGATTCATCAAACTTTGGGATGATTTCATCTCTAACAATGTATCATATTATATTACTTTGTCAAAGGAAACCCTGTAAAACCTGAAACTGCAGAATAACTTGATTCCACTGCTGTTAAATACATGTACAATATTTCTCTTTGCAGTATAGTTCAGCTTAATGGGGTATTAAATTACAGAAGTCAGCAGTTAATGTTGTAACTGGTTGAGCTGAAGCTCAAATCAATTTCAAATTCAAATTTGTCACATACACAGTCATACACAGTATGATATGCAGTGAAATGCTTACACAACTGCTCGTGACCTAAAGGAAAAAAAGGCTATGAATAAGATAGGAAATAAATATGAAAATTAAAAAGGGTCAATTTAACTAGGAAGGAATAAAATAAAATATAAAAATTAAAGTTAAAAATGAAATAACTGTACAACAACAAATTAGAATGAAGGGTAAATTTAACTGGGAAAGAATAAGATAAAATATATAAATTAAAGTTGAAAATAAAATAACTCTACAACAAAATACACAATACACAATATAGAACTATATAAGAATGTATGAAGAAATATATATATATATATATATATATATATATATATATATATATATATATATATATATATATATATATATATATATATATATATATATATATATATATATATATACAATAACAGCAGCTGTACAGTATTAAGTGGAAATGAAGAAATATAATGTCCAGTGTTGTGCAATCCACATTTGTAAGTGTCTTGTGCAGTGCAAATATGCTTAAAGAGATTTAGTGATGAAGTGATTCGATAAGATGACCACGCATCTAATCAAATTAGTGTAAACAAAGTCCAGAAAGTCCAGTGTGTGTGTAAGAACCATATGTGTGGGTCAGTACTGTGTGGTGGTGTGATTGAGAGACCGTATCGCCTGCGGGAAGAAGCTCCTCCTCAGTCTCTCTGTGTTGGTCTTCAGGGAGTGGAATCGCTTTCCTGACCTCAACAGAGAGAACAGTCTGTTGTTGGGATGGCTGAGGTCCTTCACGATCTTGCTGATCTAAAAGTGAAGAATATTTGTTGAATTAAATCAAATTACAAGTTCCTTGTTAGTGTTATTAAATATTATATATATGATAATTAACAAAGATTCTTGAACATGAACATGTAACATATTTAAATGTTTCTGGTCAACAGTTGAAACCGGTTAACTTTATTCTGTATAACTGGGTAATAACAAAGTAGGAACTACTGCAGTTTTATAAATGCAGTAAAGTCATGAAAGAGTTAATTGTTTTATGTATTAATTAGATTTAATTTTTCATATTTATCAGTTTGGTTTTAATTAGTTTATAAATACGGCACTTTTCATGTATTTGACTTCTCTATAAAACGAATAACCTTTGTATTCTTTGGCTAAGCATCATATGTTCATTAAAACTGACTGATTGTAACTGGAAAGTCACACCTTGTTCCCACTTAGTTCTGTGTTATATGTCAGTCCCAGTCTGAGAGGATCGAAACCTCCTATGAATGTGCGCCACAGGATCCCAGTCGGAATCACTTTATCATTCTTCTGGACGAGTTCAGACAAAAACGCCGCATAAAACCGACTCTGTCCGTAAGATGGACGTCAGGGAAGAACCCAAACAAGTAGTAGAAAGTATGGAGTCAGAAGGGCAAGCACCCAACCCTCCACCCTCTCCTCCTGCTTTGCCGGCTGGACTAGTGATGGTTTCTCCAATCAGGACAGATAATTAGTTATTTTAAACTTCCTTTATTTTCTCCACACGGCTCACTCCACTCGCCGTGACATCATCACTAGTTTACAGAGACTAGAAAAAGAGACAATATCCAGCGGTGGCTCTCTGTGTAAAATAAGAATGATTTGATTGCTTCAAGCTGATGGGAAGAAAACGTAGCTTGTTACAATCAATGCAGAAGAGCATCTCAGAATACATAACAGGTCCAGCTTTGAAGCAGATCGGCGACAGCTGCAGAAGACCACACCGGAAGCCACTTCTGTCACCAAAGAAGAGGAAGATTCTGCAGGTTTACCAATATTAGATAATAGAAGATTGAAAAACAGTTATCTAGTCTGATTAGTCTCACTTTTAGCTCTGATATTAGATTGATGGGGTCAGAATTTTCACATAAAAAAAACCATGAAAGCATGGATCCATCCTGTCTTCTTGGCACATCTGATTATTGTTTAAATCTTACAGCCCTCCTATTGTTGCTGAACATGTCCAGTCTTTCATGAACACATGTTAACTATCTTCTGATGGCTGCTTCCAGCAGGTCAAAATCAATATGGAACAATATGGGACAAATAATTAAGTCAATCCACTATTTTAAATGTAAAAGTAACAAAGTGATCTTGAACTTATATGTATGAAGACAGCCCCACCTGCTGGTAAGATTGTGTGGTATTCATATCGAAAAAGTACATCATCAGCAATGCATGATGCAGAGTAATGCTTCTTGACTGCAATATGTGACACTTTAAACTCATTGTTGACAAAAGTCTCTGTGTTTGTGGGAAAAAGAATCACATCAAAGCTTGAGAAAGACTGGAAATGATTAAAGGTCAAAGGTCAGATTTCTATTCCACGTCACTAGTGCATGGAATCACATTTCTTGACTTGTGCACTATTTATTTATCCTTTTCAACATCCATTTCATTGTTTTTCAGAGCGAGGTTTGGGATATTTTGTTTCCCATCATTAATGAAACTTTTTTAATAATGTAAACATTAAAAATGACGAAAAGATGATGAGACTGAGTAACTTTTGAGGTCTGGTGGAGCAGTGGGAGTTTAGGTGTTTTTTCAGATATAAAGCAAGAATGGCCTCATTAGCTGCCAGCATTTGCAATGTAAGCAGTATGTGTATAGTTGGTTTACTTAGGCTGTGGGACTCACATTCATGTATAAATGTATACATTCGCTGTTATGTAGGCAGCAGTACTTGTTCTTCATTTCAAACAAAGTGGCAAATACAAAGTACTGCGCAGAGCTGCATTTCAGTGAGATAAATAACAAAAATATGGACAAATCAGCTACAGGTGTTACAGGTATTCCATGGGGTCTGTTTTTATACAGAAAAGTAGAGACAGGAGACATGAGTTGCATTTGGTCTGCAGGCTCTTCCTCCTCTGAGGTACAGAAGCGTTGCAATGGCCTATCGCGCTAACAACTACTTCTCCCTTGTGGCGTTGCCACACAATCACGTCTTCATAACTTTAACTGAAAAGTGCAATACCACCATGAAAAAATGCTTTTTACATTAATAAATGTTTTACAAAAAAATACAATTGACCATACACTTGTAGGTGTCACACAGGCATCAACAGCTCATTGTTATCAGTAATTTGGACCTGAAATCCTCCATAGCTTCATTTGAAAGAGGATAATCCCTGGAAACTGAAGCTGTTGTTTTTTAAAATGTCTTCACACAGATTTTTAAAAGAACAAACTGCCCTGCTGTGAGTGGTGGCTGCTCATTGCTATAAAGCTATAGCTATAACCAAAGCTACCAGACAAAACAGCAGTTGCCTGGGAACAAATTACAAAAAATGCCACATTTACCCAAGTGAGTCCTAGCTGACAGACAGCCATGATGCAGCATGGTGATTTTTGACCTGTCAAACAGCAGCAGTCTGACCGCTTATCTATTTACAGCTCTTTGCAGTGACAGTTGGACGTGTGGCAACATTCTTAGGCTGAGGAAAGAGATAGTCAAGTATCTTCTGTTTTTCTCTTCCCTGCTGTTTTGAACTGGGTGTGAGGAGGCATTAATGCTGGTAAGGAGTCAAAAGTGTTTTCTGTTCATAAGTTTAAACTCACTGCAAGTCTTCTGATTTCTGTTGTCATGTTAGCATTGTTGTCATGGAACAAAGCAAATGATACGGTTACTCATATTTTATCTAACAGGAAAGGTAAAGCTTGACTTTGTCTACAGTTACCGCTGCCTGGGTAACGTGATCTCACAGACTGGCTCCACGGTCAACTCTGTCGTCACAGCGCATTAGTGGAAAAGGTTAACTACAGACTAACAGCATGGCCAAGGGAACGAAAGCCAAAAGAAAGACTAAAAGTAAGAAGATCACCTTGAAAATGGCCCAGAACTGCGTGGAGCTGACATTGGATGGTAAACGCCGACTGGATCTCACTTTCAAGGGGATTACAGCTGTTCCAAAGTGCATCCAGAAGCTCTTTCACATGGATGAAGTGGACCTGAGCAGGAACATGATCAGAAAAATTCCAGATTTTATTGCTCAGTTCATCAAAATGACTGTTTTGGATTTGCACAGCAATTATGTGAGTGTGACAGATAATGTCTAATGTTTACAACAACTCTTTAAAAGTAGGTAAATAAATGGTAGCTACTGTATAGCAGCAATACTGTGGGGCTGCTACACAGTTGTTGTGTCACACTATTTTAAATAATTTTAAATAATTAAATATTCCAAATATTTAAAATTAAGCCCATTAAAAAAAACCCAACAACCTCTAGATTAAAGTACTAATCATCAAAAGCCAATCATTAAATAATCACAAACATACGGGGACACCTTAGAGACCCGCTAACTGTAACTAGCCTGTTGGCAGCTGTAGTTTGCCCATTTCAAAATTGTACCATGGTTCGTAACTATGTCCATGTTTAATACACCAAAATCACCATCTGTTAAAAAATGTGTTATTGTTTCTAGCTGGAGGAGCTCCCCGTGGCTATCGGCTACCTGCAGAACCTTAAGGTTTTAAACCTGTGCAACAACCGTCTCACAAGCCTCCCAAGTGAGCTCGGCCTCCTGAATAAACTCCAAACACTGAACCTGGGTCTCAACCAGCTGGAAGCTCTTCCTGCCTCCATTGGTGCACTGGAGGAACTCCGCCACATTGGCCTTTTTGACAACAGATTCACCCGCCTCCCCAGCTGCCTCTTGAAGCTGAAAAAACTGGAGAGTATCAAGATGGACAGGAATCCAATTATTGCTGAGAAGATACCCACTGAGAAACCAGTCAGTATTTCAGAGAGCTTTTACCTAGTCAAAGAAAGCTTCCTGTGCAAAGAGTGTCTGAATAGGTGCCAAGCTGAGAGGAAGGCGCTGAGGGAGGAATAAATACCATACTGTGTTCTTAACTCAAGAGTGCCTTTCACTTACAGTACTGCATGTTACTCTGATCTGTACTCTACATAGTAAATAGATTCAATTAATATCAGACAGTAACAGAAAACTTTGCAGTTTCCCTTGTAAGTGTATTTAAAGAATTATATTTTTACACACATTTTATGCAATTACTATGCTTATAACTGCATGATAGTTAGATACAAATAAAGTGTTTTGACAGTCTGTTCGGCCTAGAGGGCAGCAGAGAGCACCCTTATCTCTGAGTACCTGTCACTGGCTTTAAACATTTAAACATATTTCATGTTATTAAACATACAAACGGTATCTTTTCCATGTGATCATAATTCATTCATCATGATCATCATCATATATGGAAAAAATTATGTTCCTGAAGTCTCTAATAAAATAATAATAATAGTAATAATAATAATAATAATAAAAGTAACAATGTTTTATGTACATCTCAGTCAAAGGTCTAGCAAGAATGAGGTTGTTTATTCATTTGCTTACAGTATTTCACATTACAAAATATCTCAGTATAATGTAGCATTAACTTGACTTTGAAATTATCTGTCAGTGATACAGTAAACAAGATACAACAACTGTTTATGTACACTTGGGGTCTTTCATGTCTCCTTAACAAAAACAAAAAACAAAATCCTCATTCAGATATCTGTCTTCCATTCGATGGTATGTGTGTGTATGTGTGTGTGCGTGTGTGTGTGTGTGTGTGTACACTTTAGTTTTTGACAATATAGTACTTAAACAAACACACTCCACTTTTTTTGGAAATAGGCTCATTCTCCATCTCCCTCAGAGTTAAAAATGCAGCGTCTTCTTTCCGTAGGTTAACAGGACTTTGGAGCGGGATCTTAAGGGATGGGGCGTGGCCGGAATTTTTGCTCGAGGCGCCATATTAGCAGGCCAAACAAATGCTTGCTGTGTGGTCCGTTGTACACACACAGACACGCATGCACATTTACACACACATACCATCATATAGAAGAGAGATTTCTGAATAGGGATTTTTTTTGTTAAAGAAACATGAAAGACCTCAACTTAAGGTTAAGTGTATAAACTTGAACTTGAAACATCTTTATGATGTAACCGAAAGAATCATGAATCTGAAAAGCGACATTTCTGGATTTTATTTTTGTCGACTTATGAAGTTATATATATTATTTTGTATATTTTTGAAATTTCTTAAGGAGAAGATTGCTGTTTGGCTAATTGGTCCTAACCAGTTACTGTATAAAAGATGAACACTGTGACAGCACTTCCTCCCATTGTGCGAAAATGAAGCCAAAATATCCCGCTTGTGGGCGCTGCCATGTTCCACTTTTGGAGCCAGAGTCTGCTCAGTAGTAAAGTGTGGTGGAGCGTCTCTGGACATGACCGCGAACACGCCCCTTTACGCTTTTTACATAGCCCGGCTGCTCCGTCTCTAATTCTGCAGGGTATGATGACTGTTATTTAAAGCTACTAATTAAAGTGTTTATTTAGATTAAAACTTATCATACAAAACATGCACTCAAAAAAGGTCCATCTAAACAAACCTGTTTGAATCAACAGGCCTCTGTACCCTGTGTTGCAAAGAGTTTTGTTAAACTATATAAAAAACACGAATTTATCTTGCTGGAGAGCACATAATACACATGACAGATTACACATCCAAGCTTTAATCATCATGTCATGCCTGTGGGAGTTACCTGGAAAAAATGCAAAGACTGACTTAACATTAGACGGAGGCATGTTGTCCAACATCGGTCTAAGGTGTGAGTGAACCAGTTTTTTTTGGTTGTCATTAATAAGACTAAGACTAACTAATAAGAACATATCTGATAAAAAATATGATACTGTAAATAATCCTTAGTTTTAAATTTTTGTTATAGGAGGGAACATATGTGGTATTTTAGCATCAGACACTTAGTTTTCTGTTTTCTGATGAAGTTGTTCTGCATTCATTTGTGCAGATGATGTCTTTTATTTAACGAAAACACAAATCAGACACCAGCTCACAACCTTAAACATGATTATTGTGCTAGCAATTGGGTGTGATCCAGTGATGGATTCATGATTAGCTAACAATGAGGAATGGCAGGGATTTTTTTCTTTAGCAAAAGAAACAATAAAACAATGAAAAGACCTCGGGAGACATAAAACTGTTTTACTGTCAAGATATCAAAACTAAAGCCAATAACTTTGGTGATTTTCTCTATTTGTGCAATATTGATTAGCGTTACTGCTCTTTAAGGTAAATATCAAAACTATTACACTGTTTAATCCACAGCGATGCATCCTATTCTGTAAAATCATATTTTTGTATATGTTGTCCTGTGAGGACATCTGATCTCTGAAAAAACAACTGTTAATGAAGCTGGAAAAACAAACCCACATCTTGATCCTTAAAAAACATATTAATATGTATCTTAACAAAAACAATCACAGCTGAAATAAAAGGCTTCAGCCTACTAATATTAGTTCATAAAATACATTCTCGGCGCCAAAAGTGATGAGTTAAGGTGCCCATGGAGGCAAGGGTGCCACCAGGCATTTGGCCCCGGGGCAGACCCAAGACAGGCTGGAGAGATTATTTCTCTCGGCTCATATTCATATTAATATTCTTATTCTTCTATGACAAAAAGTACAAGTGTTCATTTAAGGAAATAAACAGAGCAGTAAGAGATATTTTTCAATTTTTTTATTTTTCTTATTTTTGATTTGCTGCCAATTACATGTTTTTATTTGTAATTTTTGTAGTGCTCCCTACTATGTGAACCCAACTGG
Organism: Aulonocara sp. 'chitande type north' Nkhata Bay; assembly: GCF_057382095.1. Lineage (NCBI taxonomy): Eukaryota > Metazoa > Chordata > Actinopteri > Cichliformes > Cichlidae > Aulonocara > Aulonocara sp. 'chitande type north' Nkhata Bay. The sequence continues at coordinate 21,739,375 of NC_141350.1, read as the reverse complement.
GTCTAGACTGGGTCTAGAGAGTACTTTAAATTCAGGGAATTTAAAATAGAAAGTAGCTCGTCCACAGAAAGACTGGTAGCTCCCCTTACGATAAGGGTTCAGATCGTGCGAACAGGTGTGAAATGTGTGTGTTTAGTTAGTTTGTTTGTTTGCTTGTTTTAATCAATTTTAAATCATGCTTTTTATTTGTTTTTGTTTCTAATGTCTCTGTAAAGCACTTTGAATCACCTTGTTGTTGAATTGTGCTATACAAATAAATTTGCCTTGCCTTGCCTTGCCCTCACCTGATGTTTTATGTTTATTAGTTTAGTTTAGATTCTAAACTATCAACCCCAACAATCGAATGATCTCCTTTAATAGCAAGCGCTGGGCAACGGTGGAAAGGAAAAACTCCCTTATAAAAAGGGAGAAACCTTTGACAGAACCAGGCTAAGAAAGGGGCAGTCATCTGTCGTGACTGGTTGGGGGGTGAGAGGCAGAGGAAAAGAAAAAAGAGAGCACATGTTAGCTATATGTTGCTCACATTGCCTAAAATGAACAACGTATGGTTTTCTGGACTGTGAAAGAAAAGTCTCAAGTCAGTTTTCAGTGACGTGACTGAAGACTTTTCTGGATGGCCGTGCGGATGCTTGTCAGAAACAGTTCATTTCCTTTCTTGGAGAAATGAACTCCACCACGTAAAAAAATGGAGTTGTCGAAAAACCTGATTTGCGGATGCTCAATAATCACTCCATCGAAGTGGTCGACAGCCTTTCTAATGCTGGCATTCACAGTGTTCCTGTCCTTATTGATTTCGCCTGGATTTCCATATATCCACACTTGACGCTCGTTGATGGATGAATATGCAATTGTCATTGAGGGGAACTCTGTGTGCAATTGCATTAATTCCTTCTCAATGACAGAAGAAAGTTTATAAGCAGAAAAGAGTCCCAAATCATTGCCCCCAGCATGGATTACCAGTATGTCAGGTGGGCTCTGTGTGGATAGCTCCTTATAAAAACGAGGAAGGACTCCCCACCAGCGCATTCCTCCTTTGCCAAACCACTGGACTTTGGTATTAAGTCCGAAATTTTCTCCGAAAATCTCTTTTGCTTCACCCTCGGCTCGTCTGATGTAACTGGACCCAATGATCCACACATTTGTTTCTCTCTGGTCTTCTGGGCTCTCTTTCTTTTTCGGTGTGTTTTCACAGATGTTGGTATCACTCAAGGCTGTATCGTTTCTTTTCTGACCTGGGAGTCGGATAGTCCTGGACAAGGGACTTTTTTGGATGCTCTGTGTCACTGCTGCTTGTTCTGGCCTCTTGTTGTCTTTCAGTGTGTTTTCACAGATGTTGGTATCACTCAAGGCTGTATCGTTTCTTTTCTGACCTGGGAGTCGGATAGTCCTGGACCAGGGACTTTTTTGGATGCTCTGTGTCACTGCTGCTTGTTCTGGCCTCTTGTTGTCTTTCAGTGTGTTTTCAGAGGTTTTGGTATCACTCAAGGTCATATTGTTCATTTTCTCAACTAGGAGTCGGATAGTCCTTGGCGAACAACTTTTTTGGCTGCTCTGTGTCACTGCTGCTTGTTCTGGCCTCTTGTTGTATTTTGGAGTGTTTTCAGAGGTTTTGGTATCACTCGAGGTCGTAATGTCAATTTTCTCAACTACATGTTGGGTAGTCCTCGGCGCATAACTTTTCTGGCTGCTCTGTGTCACTGCTGCTTGTTCTGGCCTCTTGTTGTATTTTGGAGTGTTTTCAGAGGTTTTGGTATCACTCGAGGTCATATTGTTCATTTTCTCAACTAGGAGTCGGATAGTCCTTGGCGAACAACTTTTTTGGCTGCTCTGTGTCACTGCTGCTTGTTCTGGCCTCTTGTTGTATTTTGGAGTGTTTTCAGAGGTTTTGGTATCACTCGAGGTCGTAATGTCAATTTTCTCAACTACATGTTGGGTAGTCCTCGGCGCATAACTTTTCTGGCTGCTCTGTGTCACTGCTGCTTGTTCTGGCCTCTTGTTGTATTTTGGAGTGTTTTCAGAGGTTTTGGTATCACTCGAGGTCATATTGTTCATTTTCTCAACTAGGAGTCGGATAGTCCTTGGCGAACAACTTTTCTGGCTGCTCTGTGTCACTGCTGCTTGTTCTGGCCTCTTGTTGTATTTTGGTGTGTTTTTAGAGGTTTTGGTATCACTCAAGTTCATATCGTTCTTTTTCTGAACTTGGAGTTGGATAGTCCTTGAAGAAGAACCTTTTTGGATGCTCCGAGTCACTGCTGTTTCTTTTTTCTCAGTGTCTATTCTCATCCTCTTTCTCTCTGGAGAGTAGCTCTCAGAGTTGTTTTTGCTGCCTTTTGAAATCTGACTGTATCGTCTTTTCAACACAGTTTTTTCTTCACAGATTCGTCTCTTTTTCCTTGGTGGAGAGCAGCTGTCGGGACTTCTGCAATTCTGTGCAGCATAATCCGGGCCTCGCTTCCTCTTGAGTGGAAGCTGGAAATGTGTTTCTTCAGAATTTGGCTCTGGATTTTGGTGGTCCATTGTAGTAAAGCCAGCGTAAGCTTGTTGACCTCCGCCGTGTTTACTCTGAGACATGTTAGAGTGTTGATGAAGTGACTGTGTTAAAGATTCAACTGTTTTAAAATGTTTCTCAGGTTTACCTTTGAATGCTGCAATCTCGAGTGTTGCAAATAAACTGACTGAAAGTTTGGAATTCTTACCCCTACTTAAGGATTCACTGATCAAAGGCATATGAAATGCCTTTGATCATCATAATGATGTCATAACATAATGTAACAGTAACATTCTTTTTTTTTTTTTTAAATTTGGTGTTATCGGGCTTTGGAACGTGATGTCACGGGAGGGGGCGTGGCCGCCGGGGCGCCATTTTAGCTGGCCAAACAAAGGGCTTAAGGAGCGAATGCATCAGCAATGGTTCGCTTTGCTGTGTTGTGGGTTTTAATGTTAGATCGCACGATCGGGGAGGGAATAAGCTTGAAAATAGGCTGTCTTTTTATTCTTTCCCAGCCTGAAAGCAACGTGAGGGAGCTTATGTAGTGGTTGTTACCAAAAGAAGGCATCTAGCCTGGATAGCAGCTGTGAGATGAGTTGATATCCAGTTCTCTACCATCCACAGATATCTGTTGTTGTGCTACAGATAATTTCATTCTGGTAAGTTCTAAATAAGTTCATATTAGGGCTGTTCGATATAACGATATATATCGGATGATGATATAAAAACATCTATCGTTTCATTTTACACTATTGTTTGTTTCGTGCTATCGCAAAATAAACTGTTTATGCTAGGGCTGCTCAATTAATCGAATTTTAATCACGATTACGATCTGGGCTTTCAACGATCATTAAAAATGACTGAGCCGATTATTAGCCCCTCCCTCATTTATCCGCGACACCTTAAAGGCCGGTCCGTGAAAATATTGTCGGGCATAAACCGGTCCGTGGCGCAAAAAAGGTTGGAGACCGCTGATTAAGAGGACCCGAGGGAAGCTCGGAAAGCTAAGCAGAAGTTATTTGGAGAGGAGAGTGACTGCTGTTGGTTGAAAAGAGAGGTAAAAAAACTTCAGTGGTGTTGCACACTATGTTATATTATTTTTTAAAGTCATTGTTAACCCTTTAAATCCGGTCAGAGCAGCACGCTCCGTGTTGTGTAACTATTTTTAAATCCCTGTAGAACCGGAACCGTGTAAGCTAGCGCAATAATTTGTTTTGCATATGAAACCGGAGGAGTTGTACTTACATCTGATGCCATCAGCTTGTCCTCGGTCACGGTTTCCTTCCACATATAGCTTTGCAAAAACTGCATAAAAAGCGCTTGCAGGAACAAAAACATAATACTCCAGAAACACGCTTTGCCGATCCATCAGCTGTTCGTAACACTTCCCACAGTGAAGTGATGCACATGCTGTTTTCTTTGCAAATTTGCATCATAGGATTGTTTTTTGTTTTTCCTGCAGTATATAAAAACTGTATCTCCAAAATAAAACTATGAAGACACTCAAAATAAATTTCCTGTTGTTGTAAACTATTTTTTGCAACTTTATTGTATTTAAAGTTTTGAGGGATAAACCTCTTAAATTTCTCCAAGTAGAAATATATGTAAACAAAACAAAAGCGATTTTCAATTTTTTTTGTAGTTTATTGCACTTTTTTGCAATTTATGTAATTACTATGGACTTAATGCATACATATTATTAAAATATGGGCTATAACAGTTGTATTGATGTATAGCAACTTGAAATGCTCCCACAAATGGCACTACAGCATGTAAAAAAAATAATATAAGCTCTGGTGGACTTGGTTCTATAGTAGGTCTTAAAGGGTTAAATAAATATCGTCAAATAATCGTGATCTCAATTTCAGTGAAAATAATCGTGATTATCATTTTTGCCATAATCGAGCAGCCCTAGTTTATGCCAATATTTTTTCATCGTTTTGATGGTCGCTGTAGTGGCTATATTAATTTCTTACAGTTCTCTCTTTCTCTTATATTTATTATAACCACACTATGGACGGATAGGCGACTGTTTTAATGTTGTCATACGCCATGGGCATAGCTGGACTGGCCATCGGGCATACCGGGCATTTGCCCGGTGGGCCGCTAGCGATTTTTTGTTTTTATGGGCCGATGGATTTTTTTCTTTTTTTTTGGAAGGGTATAAATAATGAAAGGTGTTGGATTGGCCAATTGGTCATGATCGACTCTGGGCTGGACCTATTACAGCCGAGGAGGTCGGATGCACCCTCCCCCTTGTTTAGCAATCTTATAGACGAGCTAAAGAAAATGGAGAACAAAAAAAGGAAAGGAGGTGCAGAAAAAATTAGGGCCAAAAAGAAACAAGCCCTTCAGGCAGACGCTGCCAAATGTGTAAAAATAACTGAATTGTTTGGCGGTAGCTATGGCATAGCTTCCACAGATTTAGCAACATCAGCAAGTGGTGGAGGCCAGCAGGTGGATAAGGGAAAGGGGAGGCAAGAGGAGGAGAGACCCGAGGCGGCCGCCGGTCATAGTGGCAGAGGAACTGAACTTCAGGTAAGAAGTTATGACCTGCTGTCTCTCTGTGTCAGATATAAGCCAAGTTTAGTTGGAGTTTGTTTTCGTTGTGCTGACTTTTTACAGTCGCTTAGAATAACTGGTACTGCGTACTAGCTAGCATGACGGAGTTTATATACTGCTGGGCGGGTGCTATGAAGTTACTGGTAGTAAATTTTATTTTATGCTTAAGGTTAGTTTCTCAAACTCCTCAAAATCTTAACAAATTGTGCCAATCCTTACATGTTGCACCAGGCTGATTTATCATCAAAAGTGGAGAAGTCTGTGACAGAGGAGACAAAAGAGCAGCAGAGAGAGATGGAGAGATGACTTTATGTCATCCATGAGGGATGCATTTGACATATGTTTCACATATTATAGCCCAACAAGTTACTTATAGCAATTTAAATACGAGCAATCAGTTTTTGGCAAATACCGGAAATCACTTTTTGGCAGACAATCACTTTTTGGCACAACACCGGCTATTGCAGTTAATAATACAACAGCTTCTTGCCATTTTTTGTGTTTCTTTTTATCGCTGTGTAACTGAGTTCAATTGACTATGTGCACGAGACAATGCTAACTTCCTGGTTTGAGACCGGATGTGGGGTTGTGCATTTCCGGTAGCTTTACTTTGCGGTCAATCGCTACTGCAAAGATATACTCCAAAATCATGTCCAAAACTCGAAAACGGAAAGATTGCGTTAAGTTACAAAGCGCAGAAGGTGGGAACACTCACCACTGTTGTGTCATAAAAAAATCTAATGGTCAATTTTGACATTTAAAGCGTTTAGATCGATCAGTTGTTTACATCACTCAACACAAGCAGAACTGCATTACTGCAGCAGAAGACACATCGTCCACATTCAGAATCACATCTTTGTATAGTGACGGGTCTTATGATTTAAACAGGCAAATGTTCAGCATTCAAACTACGGGTGAACAATAGTCAAACCAGATGTTTCCCTGTTATGTTGATATCAGCTAGTCAAGTAGACACCTACACAGCATGTTAACAAACCGTGAAAAAAGCCACACAAAAAATGAATGATTGCTGGTAACGGTTTCTATGCATTAGTATTTACGAAGGGTATGTTGTGACTTACCTTCAAAATTACAGCGGTCCCTCGGCGTTCATCCGCACCTGTTCATCCCGCCCTGCGCCGCCCCGGAAGCTCGCTGCGTCACCCCTCCTCTGCAGCTGGCCAGAGACCACACCCACGCCACAATGAGCTTTGTTTGATTAGATAAGCATCCGATGCTGAGACCACGAGACTGTAAAAACATGATTTTTGGGCTTCATTTCTGTACTGAACAGTCATTTTAAGATTAGTTAGTAAATAACAATTAGCTAATGTTGCTCATTAGACTAAAGTCATCTTACTTTGGTAATGTAAATATAATATGGTCAATATTAAAGTTATTCCATTAATCATTATTAGTTATATCAGCAGTGAACTTGAACTCTGTGTCAAATACTGAGCTTCAGTAAAGATTCAAGTTGTCTATTTAAATTTCCTTTCACCTTAAATCTTCACTCAAAGACAAGCATCTTTTACAGTGTATATATAGATATATTATATATAAGAGACAAATATTGTTCTATTATTATGTTGGCATTACTAGATTTGGCTCAATGCTTACATATATGTGTAAAAAGAGAATGTACGAGCTGTGATGACTGTTTCTGATAGAATGAAGAGTAGACTGATATATGAAATATTCCTTTATTGGGTGAGAAAATCAGACCATGTCATCACTGCTTTAAGTCATACAGAATAGATATCAGAGCCTTAAACAGGCTGACTTCTGCTAAATGGGTCAAACTGGGCAGAAAGCATACAAACACATAACATCCTTATGGAACATGATGTAACACAATAGATCAACTTACCTCAAAATATATAAAGCATATAAACAATTACAGAAATATGATACAACAAACACAGCAGTACTAATAATCCAAAATACCCAAAGCTTCATAGAACTGAAACAAACATTTATTTTTAGGTCCATTCTGCTGCTGATACATACTTTAGGTTTCTGAATATCAAACTTGTTGCTGCCTTTCATAGTGTGTAACTTGAAGGCCCTGAGTACTTTCTCCCACACTGAAAACACTGGAATCATAAAATTATTTGAACATTACCTAATAAGGCAGATTCAGGATCAACATGGTACCAGCTCACCTGAACAGTTGGCCAGGGGCTGATATCCAGAAACAGGTGAGAGACCCAGAGGTAGTGACAGAGTCGTTAGAGTTGTATTGATAAAAGGTGCTTAAAAGTGTTGGATACTTCAGGCCAAAAGAAAGAAGAACAGTTTTATTTGAATGTAAAATCAATCTGCTGTCACCTTCCTTTTATTTTACCTTTGTGTAACTGTGCTGTGAAGCTTCGCTGATCAGTAAACTTAATCATTGTCTGTAAATCATAATTCAAAAGAATAACTCAGGAGAACAAAGTCAAGCTATGTATGAATGTAGTTTTGCGCACGTTCTCCTCCCACTGATCACTTCCTCCTCCTAGTGGATAAATGATAGTATTGCAGCTTGTCTCATCACCATTTCAAGTGTAAAATCCTGAAGATTCCCAACAACATGGTTCAGTACCTGCATCCTGTTGGAGAACAGTATGTAAAACACACAAACACACAAGTGAACACAGCTGCTGAACATCTGCATCTTCATAAACTCGTTCTGTTATCTCACATCTGTCTCTTTGCATCTGTGTAGATGTGAGAGAAGATTTCTGAGAATTGCAGCGTTTTTTCATGTGATATGTGATAAAATTGAGACAAAAATGTGTTAGAAAAAGAAGACTTATTGACTTTTATTACTTATTGTTTGTGTTGCAGTGTGGGCATCTAAACCTGAACAGGAAGTTCAGAAAACCAAGAAGTTTTCCATGAGCCCAGCTCAGATAAAGCCATCATGTTCTTATTCATTTGTGACACAGAGAGCCAGGTGTTACTTACCTGCCTCACCTGCAGTCAGTGTGTGTGCAGCTGACAAACACAGAGACACTAAACAATACAAATCTACACCTCCCTGCATCCACATCCTCTTCTGCTGCACCCCTTCAGCTCCAGACAGAGACCACCTTTATCAGAAACACTGGTGAAGACCTGCTGCCAGTCAGTGCTGGAACATCATGTGCTTTCATTAATTTTACTGATCCTATGAAGCGTTCCAATAAAAACATTTTTTCAAACACTTTCAATCTTCTTTACTTTTGTATCAGTGTCCACTAGGTGTCAGTGAAACGCTAGATTAAAAACATTGTGGGTCTGTGGGTCGGTGCTCATATGATTTACTCATAGATATCATAAACTGTTTTTTTCATTCAAAAGATGCACAACTGATGTTTGTAGAGTGATTGATCACATGCTGGTTTCAGGCAGTTGAACTGCAGCACCTAAAGGCTACCTTTGCTAGAAAAAGAGGTCTCACTATTAGGTGTAACTAAGCCCCACATGATTGCTATTTAACAATTTTAAGTGGCTAGTAATTCCTTGTTCAGTTCCTAGTGTTTTCCTAGTTTCGGATATCTTCCTGTAAAATCCAACAATAAAGCTATTCTCTAGTTTAGTTCTGCTCAAAGTTAAAAAGGGGCGCACAGAACCAGGCTGAATGACAACAACTCACATACATCAAGGATCTAATAGAGAATTGCATCATACTACATCATTGTGATCAGATGGGGACAATGCAAAGTAAACTTATGCCTATGTTTTACCTAATGGGGTACAATGTTGCTATTGAGGGGTTGCTGCTGCTGATAGCGCTGGAGGGCAGGGCTGTGTTGGTCTGAGACTGTAGAAAGCCGGTCAGAGCAGCACGCTCCATTTTGCGTAACTATTTTTAAATCCCGGTAGCACTGCAACCACATAAGCTAGCGCAATAATTTTTTTTTGCATATGAAACCGGAGGAGTTGTACTTACATCTTATGCCATCAGCTTGTCCTAAGTCACAGTTTCGTTCCACATATAGCTTTGCAAAAACTGCATAAAAAGCACTTGCAGCAACAAAAACATACTATTCCAGAAACACGCTTTGCCGATCCAATCAGCTGTTTGTAACACTTCCTGCTCCATCAGCGCGAACTATCGCATGTCCGCCATGTCCTGCCCAAACCTGGAAGTGACAGCATTTTGCAGAAATGTAGTTTTTTACCATCAGGGCCTTATGAGCCTATACTGGTGTTTTTAAAAGTTATGTTTGACTTTATGACTTTCTGTGTCGTTTCTGGGATGCTTAGGACTCATATTGCACTGCTGGAAATAGTTTATTTTGATGCATATGCTGGGTTTTTTTGCAAATTTGCATTATAATATTTATTTTCGTTTTCCTGCAGTATATAAAAATTGGTGTATTTCAAAAATAAAACTATGAAGACAGTCAAAATAAATTCCCTGTGGTGGGAAACTATTTTGTGCAACTTTTTTGTATTTACAGTTTTGAGGGATAAGCCTCTTAAATTTCTCTAACTAGAAATATATGTTAAAAAAACAAAAACGATTTTCAATTTTTTTGTAGTTTATTGCACTTTTTTGCAATTTATGTAATTACTATGCACTTAATGCAGACATATTATTAAAATTGGGGCTATAATGGTTGTATTGATGTATATCAACTTGAAATGCTCCCAAAAATGGCACTACAGCATGTAAAAATATAATATAAGCTCTGGCGGACTTGGTTCTATGGTAGGTCTTAAAGGGTTAAAAAGTCCATAGGAGAGATGGTAGTTGATTAAACAAGTGTTATGAGATAATAATAAAATACAAAGATTGGTGACAGCACTTGGAACCGTAATGCAACAGATTAAAAAAATAAAATAAAGAAAATAAAGAAAAAGAAAACACTGTGGGGAATAAATTAGGCTCTGCCTGTGACTCACTCTTTGCCTCTCTTCCTCCTTCCATCTCATCTCATGCATCACTCTCCACTTGCTTTTCATCTGAGAAAAGGGCGCAATTTGTTATTGCTTTAATAGTAATAAAGTCATAATTAAGTAATGATGGAATGATGTTATAGAACCAAAACACTGCAATTGTGTTTATTATTGTTTTTATACTTAAATACCTCTGCAATGCAACAACTGGTACATGTGTTAATGTTACCTGTGCTCTTTTTAATTCAACTGGTGAGGGATCCACTGCCTTTAACAGCCTCACATAGCTACCTTTGTCACTGTTTTCTCCTCATGTCCTTAAAAATCTATACACATAAAACACATACATATGCACATACAGTGACATTTTTATATCTTCTCCAGAATACTGTATATACCATGGCCACAAGTTTGCATCATGGTGCTGATCCAGAATCCTTCTCTTGTTATTTATTCCTAGTGCTATAACAATAAAGTAATGAGAATGAAAAAATAAAGTAATACTAGCACGCTCTGCTGTCAAGGGTGAGCATTGGTTAATGGTTGTCATGTGACTGATACAAGCCAGATCTTTTTGTTTAGCAAAATTGTGATTAAAATGTTATTTTTGAGGGGCACAGGCGGGGCTCCACATGTACACAGACACATAAAAAAATACCTCAAGAAAAGGGCACTTGGGGCATCCATCAGGAAAGGGGCAGGTGCTCAAGCCCCCCGCATGTGCCTGTACCCAAACACCGCTGCACACTGAGTACACTCTTTCATAGGATCAGACAGAAAGGAGCTAGCTGAAGCAGTTAGGTAAAAACAAACTCACTGTATACAAGTCAGTGGATTTGATCTCTAGCTAGAAACCAGAGTGATGCACCTGGAACTGACAGTGTAAACTTACTGCAAGATACTGAAGATCATCATTCCTGGTTTTTCCAACAATTTGAAAAAAAATTATATCTCTGCTGGGTTGATTTTCTAACAATCCCACACATAAATCCTCACACAGATTGAAATACACACATGTGGACTGAGATTCACAGGCACAAATGCGTTTGCTACAATAATAGCCCCATGCAGCAGGTCCTATACTGTTAGGGACAGCCAGGCTACCATCAGGTCAAACTTTGAAGTCATAAATCCACCATGATTGTGAGCGACTAACCAGATTCACTTGTGTGTCATGACACTGAACTTTTCAACAACTTTAAAGTTAATGGCAATGTTTTCTTCCTGAATTGGTTTCACATCATTTTTTATTTATTTTCCAGCCTATGTCCATTTGATTTATTTCAGTTTATTTTGGAAGTACAGCCTGAGTGTGAGAGAGACCACTAGTTTTAGCAGTGTAGGGGAGAACGGGGCCGGTGAAAGACTATCTACTATACTCTACCACATAAGAAGTTGTGTGTGTGTGTTTTGATAATAACAGGTTTCTAGAGTTAATAGTTGAGATAATACAAATTTTCAACTGCCTGTTATATAAAAATGTATGAAAGAAAAAAAAATATACACACATATATATATATATATATATATATATATATATATATATATATATATATATATGTGTGTGTGTGTATATTTTTTTTTCTTTCATACATTTTTATATAACAGGCATATATATATATATATATATATATATATATATATATATATATATATATATATATATATATATATATCCGGGGGGATCCAGAAAAGTCACGTGACCTCATAACACCCCCCCGCCCCCCCGCCCCCCAGATAACGGCGGTGTGTATGCGCCTTTAAGAGCCGTGTATCCCGCTGCCTTCTGCACTGAATCGCCGTCGCTGCTGCTCTTTGAGAGCGACAAGAACAAAAACACAAACACACTGAAAGACACGGCTATGTCTGCCAGCTCCGCTTTTAACGATGAGAAGGGCGGCTCGTCCAGCGTGGGGGAGCCGGAGTACGGTCACGATCCGGCGAGCGGAGGGATTTTCTCCTCCGACTACAAAAGGTACGAGCTACCTGCCTCGGTGCTGCCTGTTACTGTTTCTGTTTGTCATATTGTGGGGAGGGGTGTTATGGGCCAGCTTATGGTGGGGGAGGGGCAGCCTTATGTCCGCTAACACGTACATAAAGTATGCTGTAACGTCAATAGATAATAGACAGCATGTTGAACTTTGTTGCTACAGGCCCGTGATTGAAAGCAGCGCCTTCGTTTTCTAGTTCTGAGTCTCGGGCTGTGATTTGGCCGCTATAAGGCTGCGGTGTGCGGCTCGCTGCTGTTTGTTGTTCGCTCCTGTTATTACATTTCTTTGCTCACGTGTGTGAGGCTTTTAAGGTTACGGTGTTTATACGTCATGTTTGTGAAGTGGGATGCGAAAGGCCTGTCACAGGGGGGATACGAGGCCTGAGCTCCAAGGTTTCAGCACCACCCCTGCTGGACAGCGGCAGCAGCTCAGCCTGGTGGCGGCACACAAGCCCGGACCGGAAGGAAGTTCCACATTACATGAAAATAAAACATCATGAGGTCATCACAAACAAAGCAAAACCAGCTAAATAATCATCAGTCATCAGTCCTGACTGCAACTACATTGAGTCGCATTTTTTCAGGAATATTGCATCCTGAACAACTGTGAAAAATGTGTTTAAAAATGTTTTTAAATAACATAGGGCATAATAACTGGTAATCTGGAAAACTTTGACCTTTATTGGGGCACACAAACAGGGAAAGAGGTACACACAGCTATACAGAGGCAGTCTGTGATTGCACATTAGACAATGAACTTGTTAATTAAGCCATTTTTAATTTAATGGTATACACCTGTTTCCTGGTCAGCATGCTCCAGCTCCTTCTACATGTTTATTTAATTTAAGGTTAGTGTTTAAAGTTACAGTGAGTAATTTTTTCACATTTTTAATTGAAAATAAAAAGAATGTATTCATCACAGTTACTTATTGTCAGCAGATTAGAGCAGGGGTGGGGGAACTCCAGGTCTCATGGGCCGGTGTCCTGCAGGTTTTAGATGTGTCTTTGATTCGACACAGCTGATTGCGGGGGTGGCTGTAGCTCAGTTGGTAGAGCAAGTCAGTTACTGATTGGAAGGTTGGTGGTGATGCCAAATATCCTAATCCCCAGTTGTTCTCCAATGCATCCATCGGAGCGTGAATGTGTGTGAATGTTAGCTAAACAGCACTAAAGTAAAGAGGGTTATAGAAGAAAGTGCTTGTATGAATGGAGGTGATTGGGTGAATGTGGCATGTTGTATAGAGTGCTCTGAGTACTCTATGAGAGTAGATAAGCGCTATATAAATGGCTAAATTACCTCCTCAGCTTTCTCTCTGAGTTTGTTCACCAGTGTCCAAGTCCAACAACGTTAGATCCACTTTAACGAAAGTTTCACTAATACCAGCTAACAACATCTTATAGAGGCTCATAGCTTAAAGCATTTAGTCATTTAACAATAGTTTTTTTCTTTGTTTGTTTTGTTTGTTTTTATTGAAACTACTGCTTAACTACAGACAAATTTCAGAAAGTTATTATTTACAAAATAATTTTTTTCACTAGCATGCAAAGTCAAATTGTCATGCGTGAAAAATATCTGATGAGATGGGATTAAACGGTGCAATAGAAATGACAATTTAACACACCGTGCACTCCTACAGTTTTATTTTTGCTTTTTACGACTTTTCCCTCCATGAAAGCCTGATGGGGTATTGTTCTCATTCTGCCAGGGCAGCAACGACACACTGTAGGAGTTTCAAATTGATAACATAGGTGTATCTGCTAAAAATCTCAGATAAGTTTGCATCTCAGTGAACTTGTCCTCAAGGTTATAGGTCACAGGTCAAGCTTTCTGAGAATCTTGAGAATGCAATAACTCAAGAAAGAAGTCACCTAGGATTTTGAAATTAATACCTATGTGTATCTACTTGGAGGCTGAAGAGTACCACTGGCTGCTGAGAGTATTTTTCATTTTGGACATGATGAGCACAAAGGTGACACATTAGTGCAGTGGTTAGCACTGTTGTGTCACAGCAAAGACATCCTGGACTCAAATTCACTGGCCAGCTGGGGCCTTCCTGTGTGGAGTTTGTATTTTATCCAGGTGCCTCTGTGGGTTCCCCCTGGCTTCCTCCCACAGATCCAAGACAGACATGTTAGCTTAGACTAGGTCACTTGGATCCTAAATTGGATGTGAGTATGAATGTCAGTGTGAATGAATTGGCATTGCTAATTTCACTAACGTATACCTCCTCTGTCCCTTTGCCTGTGAACGAGATATCAATCTCAGTATGGCATGCTAAAGGGTCTATCAATCTGTAAAATGCATCTGGAGGCGAGAAGAAAGAGGAAGCTTGCTGCAGGAGCTATAATCGAGGGTGGGCAAGCGTACCTGCAGCATGTACATGAGTCGTAACCCCTAGCTGCAATGTACAAACCACTGCAAGAGGAAGACTCATTGAATAACTTGTTTTCAATGTTTCCATTATTTAAGCTGATCAAACTGCTTCTGTGTTGGATTAGAAAAGGTAAATCTTTCACATTGTGCCATGTGGGTCCTAAATATAAAAAACTCCAACATGCACTATTAAATCTGATAGCGTGAACGGCAACAGTAGTCGGGTTTTAAATAAAACAATTCATGATGCGGTTGTGCCACGCATCAAACTCTGCAATGCTTTTAAAATGAGGCTCCAACGCAAAGGATGTCTCATTTATTAAATCCCTGTTACCTTGGTTTCTCTCTCCTCGTGTCTCTTCTGCTTCTCCTCTACTCACATCTTTGGTGAAAAGGGACAGAGGCACAAGGAGAGGAACTGAGGATACAAGATACGATACAAGAAATGAGGATATTGTATCTGTGTTAACCCTGACTGGCGACTTGTTGCTCCAATGGAAAGGGCAGTAAGCATAAGAAGACTGTGTGGGTGAAGCAAGAACATTCCCCGCTCAGTTTCTAATGCCTTCAGCGTCACCATAATTCACCAGCAGAGGGAGCCATGTGTCTATAGATGGCAGAATTTCAGGCTCTGAACTGACTTTGGATGTGGAGGAGGAGGAGGAGGTTTTGTCTCGAGTTTGTCTGGCAAACATTAGTCATTAGTGCAAAACTACTTGTGATTAAATGCCACCCTCTTTACTGTTTTTCCAGTGTAGGCTGGATATTGTTGATATAGAGATGTGTGTGTGTGCAGAAGTCAAAATTTGCTCAGTGAAGGTGGGTTAACCGGTTTGTCTGCAAACATAATGGTGGAAGCACACTAACACGACCTTCACTGTTGTTGCCTTGGAGACACGTTGGATGTGAAACGTTGCTTCGGTCCTCAGATCGTGCCAATCTTTTTGTATATTATCATCCAGAGAAAAGATCGGCTTTCTTCCGTTTAAAAGTGTACACTGTCCTTCAGCACGTAAGACAAATAAATTATGACTTTGAAAGGACCAGAGACTGATGCAGGTGACTATTTGTTTGCAAGACTTAATGAAAAAGGCCTTGGCTTCTTTTTTTTATTATTATCGTAGGTCAGTGTTCTTAAACAATAAAATCAAAGGTTTTGGGTGCCAGTTTAGCTCAGTTGGATGTGCAGGTGCCCACATACTACATGGTTAAGAGCTGCCGGCCTGGGTTCAAGTCTGACCTGTGGCCCTTTGCTGCATGTCTCT
The DNA here is from genome assembly GCF_057382095.1 of Aulonocara sp. 'chitande type north' Nkhata Bay. NCBI lineage: Eukaryota > Metazoa > Chordata > Actinopteri > Cichliformes > Cichlidae > Aulonocara > Aulonocara sp. 'chitande type north' Nkhata Bay. Next base: position 21,723,824 of record NC_141350.1, on the reverse strand, counting down.
CTTTCCTGGTCAGTCTTCACTGTATCTGTCTAGTAAAGTCAGAGAAAGTCAAGTCTTACAGTGGGGCAAAAAAGTATTTAGTCAGCCACCGATTGTGCAAGTTCCCCCACCTAAAATGATGACAGAGGTCAGTAATTTGCACCAGAGGTACACTTCAACTGTGAGAGACAGAATGTGAAAAAAAAATCCATGAATCCACATGGTAGGATTTGTAAAGAATTTATTCGTAAATTAGGGTGGAAAATAAGTATTTGGTCAATAACAAAAATACAACTCAATACTTTGTAACATAACCTTTGTTGGCAATAACAGAGGTCAAACGTTTACTATAGGTCTTTACCAGGTTTGCACACACAGTAGCTGGTATTTTGGCCCATTCCTCCATGCAGATCTTCTCGAGAGCAGTGATGTTTTGGGGCTGTCGCCGAGCAACACGGACTTTCAACTCCCGCCACAGATTTTCTATGGGGTTGAGGTCTGGAGACTGGCTAGGCCACTCCAGGACTTTCAAATGCTTCTTACGGAGCCACTCCTTTGTTGCCCGGGCGGTGTGTTTTGGATCATTGTCATGTTGGAAGACCCAGCCTCGTTTCATCTTCAAAGTTCTCACTGATGGAAGGAGGTTTTGGCTCAAAATCTCACGATACATGGCCCCATTCATTCTGTCCTTAACACGGATCAGTCGTCCTGTCCCCTTGGCAGAAAAACAGCCCCATAGCATGATGTTTCCACCCCCATGCTTCACAGTAGGTATGGTGTTCTTGGGATGCAACTCAGTATTCTTCTTCCTCCAAACACGACGAGTTGAGTTTATACCAAAAAGTTCTACTTTGGTTTCATCTGACCACATGACATTCTCCCAATCCTCTGCTGTATCATCCATGTGCTCTCTGGCAAACTTCAGACGGGCCTGGACATGCACTGGCTTCAGCAGCGGAACACGTCTGGCACTGCGGGATTTGATTGAAAATATAAGAGAAAGAGAGAACTTTAAGAATTTAATATAGCCACTACAGTGTCCATCAAAACGATGAAAAAATATTGCCGTAAACAGTTTATTTTGCGACACCACGAAACAAATGATAGCGTAAAATGAAACGATAGATGTTTTTATATCGTCATCCGATATATATCGTTATATCGAACAGCCCTATTGTCAAGCCATGTTTTCATTGATGTATACTGAGTGGAGGTCATCAAATGCCATCTTTATGACAGAAAGAGTGAAATAGTTAAACTAAGATATGAACATGATATCTTCACAAAGAAAAAAAAGTGAGTTACCTAAAATGTGACGTTGTAAAACACAACCAGGTTGTGTTAATATGCTCACCTTATATCCACAAAGTGTTGTCTTTAAAGTTTTTGTTCAAACTGAACAGTGTTAAATATTATTGTTTGCATTTACTAGTCTGTACTATACTGTACTACTGGCTCTGAATGGGCTTCTGGGATTTGACTTGGCTTCTGGTGACTGGAGCATTGCTGTGTGGAGTTTGCATGTTCCTTCTGAGCTTACGTAGTTTTCCTCATGGTTCATCCGTTTCCTCCCGCAGAACAAAGAAAGGTAATCAGTGACTGGGATGGCTTCACTCTTCCCCTTGAAATTAATTTGGATAAGCAGCTATGAAAATGGATGCATGCGTCTTTTTCCACAGTTTGATTTGTTAAAAAACAGCTCCTAAATTGACTGACTGTCAGGCAACACAAGTGCTATATCAGTGATAGCCAGTAGTGACCAGTGCTTCCTTGGGTTTTAAGGCTTGACTACTGGCTGTAATCTTATATTTAGCATAGTAATGACATTGTTAATAATATTTTCATCGAACTCGAACACAATGTAGGTACCAGCCTTATCTCCATTGTGGCCACACAGAGCATGAATATGAATCATCCAACTTTAGACTATATGAGAGTTTATTAATTTATGTCTTCATATATAATTTTGCTCTCATCCTCCTTCATTTAGAGGGTGTGATAGCACTGCACTGCACCTAAAGACCAGACAGAGAAAAAAAGACAATCTAAGTTAAGAAAAGCCAGCAGCAGTGCTGTGTCGTTGCTGTCACAAATCAACTGTATTTGGATGTTTAAAAGAAAAAAATGTGATGTTCAGCTTTTGGCTTTTTTGAGTGCTTTAAACTGAGAATCAGGAGATCAGAGTTTGAAATGTGTTAAACTGTCAAATGTATTTTCTGAAAAAACTACAGCAAATTGCAGATATCTGTAAATCTTCTGCATTTGTTTTTGTTTTTTTGTTTACTGTAAAGATGCTGCCGGCGCAGCAAGCCCAGGGTTTGCTCCTGATGACATCATGGATAAAAATCTTATTAGTCTTAAGCAAATGTCAACAAATTGTCACTGAGCTACTGCAGATCACAGGAAGCGCGTTATGTCAGTTGTGCTTCAAGGCAGTTTCTTTTTTTTGTTTAGAGCCACATAGAAATATAGCGAGAGAGAGAGAGAGAGATGTCCTCATCACGACACTGCCAAGAAAGCTGAGTCATGTAAGATGAGAGAAAAAAAGAGGCACAACGATGGCTATAAAAAATGAATAGGATGGAAGGTTTTTAAGCGTAATGCGCGAGCGGAGGGAGGAAATATTTCTGCAAAGGCTCGCTGGCGTTGAGTCCAGGTGAGGGCAGATAAAAGAAGCTGTGATAGACGGCGTGATAGCGTGGAGGGGAGACGTGCAGTTTCTAGCTGTTAATGTGAGGATTTGGAGCAGTGATGACACACACGAGGAGAAGCGAGTGATAACGTGGCAAAAGGTGGGGAGAGGCTGTGTCATTGTTGGTGAGCTGGGATATAAATATATTGTACACACACACACACACACACACACACACACACACATATGCGTAAAGAGGAAGAGAGTGACTGGTGCGGCAACAGGAACCACACGAGCAGCAGGGAGGAGTCGCGAAAGGAGAGGCGTCACGGCAGATAAAACTCCACGCCCCTCGCTGCCGAGCATCCATTTACTGAGCAGCTGATGTCTGCTGCTTCACTCAGCAGTAACAGAAGACAGCGAGAGAAAAAAATACAACAGAGCTCTGGAGCTACCGCTGGATTTTTAATGGGGAATAGGCAGCAACCTCTCCTCAGGATGGAGCATTTATGAGGAGGCTTGCTGTGCCAGTCTTGCAGGAAATGTCCACATACTTAGCCTTAGAGGGAAGGAGGATTTCTAACAGAGTAGCTGACGCTGCTCTTTGTGGCATGAAAACTGTGTGAGGAGCTCCAGGAGAATTTCCTCCGATTAACCGGAAAGCTTTGATCTTCTCGCAGCTTTTTTTTTTCTTTGTTTTTTCTCTCCACGTGATCCAACCTGTGGTTCCACAGGTCAAGGCGAAGTTTAAAACATGACCGCCATGCAAAAGCTGCTGCAGCTGCCGGTGAACGCGGTGAACATGGTGAAGACCGTGCAAAGTCAGGTCCAAGGCCAGGAGGAGGACAAGAGCCCCGTGCTGACTCCCGATAGCGGGCAGCAGGCTTGGTACAGCGCCCTCCAGCCTGATGAGCTGCGCCACCTCCGATCTGGAGGTACAGGTGGAGGAGGAGGAGGTGACCAGGAGGAACGAGCCCCACTGGAGGAAGGTGGTGGAGGTGGTGGTGGTGGTTTCCAAACTCAACCGCTGCGGTAGGATGAGAACTCATCAGTGCTAGAGTTAAATAAGAGAGTATTTAGCTGCTTCTCTTCCAGGGCAGATTTCAGTGAATGCAACTTGAGAACAAGATTAAAATGTCAAAAATGGGCTAACAGGGTGCTTAACAGTGTAAAAGTGAGTGTTAGCGGCCCGATCCAGTCTTTACTTACTATGTTTGCCTCCTGTTGCTTAGACGTCCTGTAGAACAAATGGCACGGGCTTTACAGCAAGGCATTAGTCTGCTGGTTAAACATGGAGGAAATCTTTTCCAGGAACACCCATGGAAAATTAATTGATTTAGCCGAACTGATCTTAATGTCACCTGACCATGTTGACTCACTCAAATACTTCTCCATACTTGCCACTTAGCTGGCTGAGCAGTAATCCAAGCTTCATGTTCTTTAAAGATCTGATCTTTAAAGTTTGTGTAATATATCATATATTTATGTCACCGTTTTTTTGTCCTATTTCTTAAGAACATCACTTTCAGATATTATTCAGCTGCTGTAAATAGTTGTTTCCTCAATTTTTGGAAAGATGGAAAGCACACTGTACCAAAATATACCAAGTTTTAAGATAGTAGTTCTTTGGAAATCACCTTGTGAGTGCAGTAATGCTATTTAATGACTGTCAAACTATGTTTTCTTTGGCATTTTTCATAGATCAAGTAATGTGAAGTGCCTAAGCATACAACTTAAATTTACTAATTTGTCTGTTATATGTAGACACAACACTAGTTCATCCCTGGTGCCTTTTTAACGCTCAAATGATTTAGCATTAAGTGGCTTAACAAACAAAAATCATTCCCTTGAACATTGTCAGTTACAAGAACTGGACCAAAAATGTGTGCAAAAGCAGCTAATACCCAAAGGAAAACTGAAGAAAGTCTGGAGAACTGCTGCTTAAGAACCCTTTAAAATATTACAAGAAAGTCTGGCTCCTTTGACACAAAAAATAAACAAATGAGATGACAATACTTTTGCACAGTATTGTGCAGAAAAAGTTTACTGCACATTCTGAGATAGCTAGTACGTAGAGTGAATAAATAGACTGTAGACCTGCTTCTGAAAATTGGCATCATCATCATCAATCTGCTGGTTGTTTTCTCCACTAATGGCCTTGTCTGATGGCCTCAAATCAGAAAATATTCAGTTTACAAAAGCATAAAAAAAGAGACGAGTAGAAAATGCTTGACCTGGAAAAGGCGGAAACAGAAAATGTCTAAAGGAATTACTTATTAAGCTAGTTACTCGTTAATTTCCTACTGAGGCACTAATGAAATAAAAGCGCACTATCTAGGTTCAAGTCTATAAGAATCATAAGGAAGCATTTCATGGACATGTGCAACATGTGCAGTGGTGCAGAGTAGACTTGGCTTTAAAAAGAAGGGAACTGCTATCACATGTCATGGTGCCCCGGGGACCGGGTTGGTATAAATGCAGATGGATGAATTAAAGGCCATAGAGCTACTATAACTAATTAGACTGCAAACCACTAAAATGTAAAGTCAGTGTAGCGCTCTTCAGAAGCTGTTTTTTCTTCAAGGGAGATGTAATTATACTTTCAGATTTTTATTGGGTCATACCTACCAGCTACAGCAGTTTCTTTTAATTTTACAAGACTGGAGAGGCACAGAAATTCTCTTCTGGTTGGCTTTAAGAGGCAAATTCTGCATCTGTAACTGTGGAAAAACAAGACGCGGCTCTGCTAAGAGAGACGGCTTATGTAAAACAGCTGCTTATAAATTCAAGCTGCAACTCCTCAATCTTTCACTCGCCGCTGATTCATGCAAATACATTTTCATATCTTTTGCTTTTGGTGTTATTGCACCCTGTTCTTGATGAACAAACTGACATTACACCTAAAAGTGTGTCATTAAACACATGAAACACTGGCCAAATCCCATGGAGACTTTCCAGAAGGAAGAGTCCCGCTGATCTCTTGGCGATGGTGGCAGGTAACCTGACCGCCCGTCAGCTCTGTTGTACCACACTGGGCTAAATAATTCAACGCTGGTTTGTAAATTCATCTGTTGTTCAGCAGGACAGGGTTTCCAGAGAAATGAGAAACCTAGTGCTGGTATTGAATTACTGCAGGTCCTTTGAGCTCAAGCTGGGACGTCTAAAACCAGTTAGAGGTTTATTTGTCCTGAAGTTTCAATATAGTCTTTTAATTTTCTTTTTTTCTTGTGTGTGTGTGTGTGTGTGTGTGTGTGTGTGTGTGTGTGTGTGTGTGTGTGTGTGTGTGTGTGCAAATAATTGAGCATTCCTGTTTGACACATTCAATGTTTGGCCACAGCAAATGTAATGAATGGTGCAGGTTCAGTTTTAATTAGGTCTTCTAAAGGCTTGTTTGTCATCAAACAGGCCACATTAATCCCTGTCACTTTATTAATTAGTTAGGCTGATCGGGGGGGGCAACACAAGCTGGAAAAGCAAATTGAGCCTTTGATAGGGAAGTTTCACCGTGGCTGCTAAATTTTAAAGTTGACTTTGTCTTTAAGTCATAATTTACTGGTTTCCTGTTTTCTAGAATTGTTGCTGATAACAATCAGTAGAAGTACCACCTCTTTGCTTTCAGCCACAGGCTTTAATTAGAGGTAAAAAGAATGTGTAATTTAAGCAGTGGAAATTTGTCTCATATATGGTTAATTTCTGTTATGAAAATACAGAACTTCATCTCCCATATGAACATATTTACCTTCACAGTCTAGGACTTGGGTTCCACTAGGATTAATCCTAATGACTTAAATAATTTGCTGACTTTCCTTTCGTGCCATCAGCAGGTTAAGGTTTACTTTTCCAGTGAAATATCTCTGCATCCACTACTTGGATGGTTCCCAGAGGATGAATCTGAATGACTTTGGTGATCCTCTGGTTTCAGCACAACCATGAGGTTAACATTTGCTTCATATCCATATGTGACATTTAGACAAACTGATTTGAAATCACAGTCGTACCTCCCACCAGATAAAGGATAATGACTTTGATACCCTGTGAAGTCTTCATTTAGACTCTAGACATTTAGACAAATTTGCACTGTCATGAAATCTAATTTTTCACTTTCAAAAGAAATTGCAATAATGCTGTCATTCAGAGTCAGCGTTCGATTTTTTTACCAAAGTTGGCAAGAGTCTGTGGCCATGACTGTACAAAAGCATACAAAAAACAATTACTCTTTGACTTACTGTATTTTTAAATTTACATTGTTGAGACATTTTGTGATTTATTTGCTTAAAAACACCATTATCGACAGTACACAGTTATTGCGACAAACCTGTTTGCACTATGACCCGACTGTTGCCATGGTAAACCACATATGTGGCCTGATATGTGCTCTGATAGCACTTGATAACTGTACATAAGGTACATATTCTGCCATTAGACGCTTTTATAGCTGTTGGATGTCTTTTGAGGAGCTAGAGCAGGTCAGCGACTAACCGGAAGGTTAGTGGTTCGATCCCTGCCTGCTTCAGTATACTTAAGTATCGTTGAGCAAGATACTGAACCCTGAGTTGCTCCCACTGCATTCATTGGAGTATAAATGTTAGATAGAAAGCACTTAGGTATAGAAAATGTTGCTGTATCAATGTGTTTGTAAATGGGTGAATGAGACATGAATAAAAGAGTTGGCATTTTGTTTTATACGCCAGTTTGAGTCCTCAGTTATAGCAGAAATAAACTATAAAAGAACCAGTGCATTTACCATTTTGAGACTTGCCTTGTAATATTTTTATCTGTTTTTCACTTTTAAAGACAAAAAGGTTTTTCCCACATCAAAGTAAGTAGAAGTTGAGGTTTCAGGCTGTGTTGATAGAAATGATCACTTGTTTTAGCCAAAGGCTGTGATTCATTTTCATTATTTTAAAGGATGAAATGAGCCACTTCCTTCCCTTTCTGCTGTAAATCAACATTAGGCTGCAATATCCATTCATTTATTTTCTTGTTTGTTTTGACCAAAATATAAAAAAACAAAACAGCAAGAGTTCTGCACTTGCATCCAAAAATAATCCTTGCTGTGGTGTCTTAATGTGACAGTCTTTGATGAGTGCAGGTTTTTGAAGTGTGTGACAGAGTGAACTATATTATTCGCAATGCAGTGCAATTATTAACACTTTGATGCTTGGCGGAGCAAAAAGCAGAGGCTTTTCTTAGCACACAGACACACAAACGCCTGCGCACACACACTTTAAACTCGGGGCAGAGTCGTGATAAACCGACTGTGTTCTGCAGCAGCCACCTCCTCACAGACTGCAAGCCTCCATTCACTGCTGTCACATGACCAAAACAGATGAATTATATCGTGCACCCCAGCAGCCTCCCACTCTCACAGCAGAGTAAGTAAAAGTTCTGCCTGCAGTTTGATTATCTTCTTTCGGAAGTCATTTGTAGCACTGGTTGGAGCCTGATTTAAATAACATGCAGTGTTGGGAGATACATTCACACTGCACAGGATGAATTAATCACAACATTGTTTTAAGATCATTTCCTCATACATTCTTTGATTTTTGAATCTTTCAGGCTCTCCTGGCTCTCATCATGCCTGGTCTGATTCATTTACCTGTAACAGATATTCTGAAATGTTTACATTTGTAAAATATCACATGTACAAATTTATGGCTCAATCACTTGAAGGTTAATGTCAACACCCTCATAAGGCTAAATTTTAAAGTTATGAATTATAAAACTCCATCTCGCAGTCCATCCATTTTATTAACTGCTTCTCGAGCTCAGGATCATGTGGAGCTGGAGTCTATCCCAGCTGTCTTAGGGCGTGAGGCACACTTGACAGGTCCCCAATGTCTAATGACTGAGAGACTATATAAACCGCGAGGGTCCAATATCTCAATAGCTTTAATTTTAATCTGAAGGAAAATGTTTTGATTTTTTTTAATTTAAAGCATTTTGGACACAACTTCATTTACGGAGAAGATGACAAGATCTGAGGAAGTTACAGCTCTAGCAGTATTTGCAGTACTGCTTGACCAATGTGTTTTGACTTGTAACTCAAATGCAGAGCACACAGTCATATACATCCTTATACAAATCTGCCAATGAGGCACCAACAAGGATGGGCTGAGTCTATGATTGTGCGGTTTACTGTTCCTGGCAACAAGGAGCTCTAGCGAAAACTTTGTTGGCACTTTAGCCGAAAGCTGGAAAAGTACAGCCGAGGGGTTGTTTCCCAGTTATGCCATAAGATATGGAGAATACATATAACTGCACATCAGTAATATGTATGCACTTACTGTAGTAATCACTGAATATCTGTTGATTTAATTTATTAAATTGAAGGGTCTCACATGTAGGTGAGCCTCTACAGAGTGTACCACCCATTGCAGCTGGGATAGGCTCCAGCCACCTCCAGTCTGAACTGGAGAAGGATGAATGGATCTGACATGAATTATAGAAGTGTAATGATGTCTTTTAAAAGCTCATACAACTAATAACATATTTAAACTTTGGTAGCAGAAGCTGTATATTGCAACCTGCATGTTGTAGTGATATAAATAAAGAACAATATTTTACATTTGCGTCTCACAGTTTAGGGGGTATTAGCCAAATTCGAAGGCCAGCACTATAATACAATATAGATCCCTTTATTTTTCAGATATACTTCAGTTAAAAGAGAAGCTTTAAGAAATACTCTCAATGCCAGCAGCGAGGTTGTTTGTGTGAGGGGAAACCCCAGTTTCGCCACATCTGAGCCTCTCATCTCTCACCTGTTCTAAAACAAGTGTGCAGTCACTCAATAATTTTCAGAGACTCTGGACTCAGTTGTTAGAGTCGATGATGATCCCACGTGGTAATACTGTCAGATGCAACAAAGGCTCTCCGGGAAACCGGGAAATCACTTAACTTCATTTTATTGCATTCTTTGTTGCCTTGGAAACCCGCTGGGGGAAATGTGCAGCAATCACGCCACCCACCACCAACTGAACTCCACCCTTCTTTTCCCATACCACCAAATGACAAGACCCTGATTCGTAATGAAAGGTCTGTCTGCTGAGAGAGTTGTCCTGTTTGGTGGTTTTAGAGTAGTTTACAGTTTTCCTTTTGTGCTAAGTAATGTCAGATTTAAAGAAACTTACTGTATGAGTGCAACTGTTTCCATAATTAGATGTGAAAACATTTCAGAAGCTGCTTTTATTGAATCATATTGTTATTGTGGGTAATTAAACAGCTGGCTGAAGGGCAGAAATTGAATAATACCCACATAACACTGCCAAATTTATATATATGTACACTGTTACTATTAAAAGAAAATAAGACTTACAAGTTGATTTAAAGTGGTTATGATTGAGGGTATTATATAGACAACTCCTCAAAGTTGTCATGCATTTCTGTATTTGTGGAATGAAAATACGTGAAGTCTTTTTGTATCTTATTTATGGGGAAGCAGCCGAATGAATGCTAAGGTTGCATGAAAATGCCATCCATCAGTATTTCAGAATTCAATTAGCCTGGTGTGTTTATCTTGACAGCTGCAGCAGTTGTTCCTGTCTGTATTGTTGTGTTGTCTTACTGAAACCAGTGTTTGCAGGTTCTCCTACAGGCAGGTTTGGTAGAAACTGTCACTGCCGTTTATTTGTGTTTGTTTTGCAGCTGGGTGGAGATGCTTAGATCTACTCAGACTGCTGTGTGAGCTGACCGCTCTGTTGTTTCTGACAGTAATGATGGATGAGCAAAGCTGGAGAACAAAGCACTGTTATACAGTAGTCTGTATGCAGATACAAAGCACAGCTGTTAGAAAATAATATACAATAAAACAATAAATATACTTTAAGTCAGAATTCTGACTTTAATCTCAAAATTCTGGAAACAAAAAAAAAAAGACATGCCCACTTTTTTTTCCTCCTCCGTAAAAAACTGATATCAAAAGTAATAAAAGTAGTAAAAACTAAATCGAAAACTAGCTTTACAAGCTAAATCCGAACACCTCAAATCTTTATTTGGTTTCTGTTTAGTAATCTAAAAACCTGAAGTGGAAAATGAACATTAGCCAAAGTACAACTGCGCTTGAATAAAATAAAACAGCAAAAGCTTTTATACCCAAAGAACAAGTTAATAGGAAAAAGCTAGTAGACATTCTCTGCTATGGTTTAAAATCTTGTGGTTTAATAGCAAGAATCATCATTAAAGTTTATATAGAGTCAACTGGAGAAGATGACAATTGCTTTACAATCTTATGTTTATATTTTTTGGTCAAGTACAAATATGATAAATTATAATTTTTTTGAATTAGTAATACTTTTCAACTCTGCAAGTGATAACAAAATATTTTACTTGATTTGGTCATCGTTTTGTTGATTTAGCGTGGTAATCATATGTTCTTTAAACTGCAACATCAAAATCAAAAACCAAAGAACAGCGATAAACCCTTGCATATGACGATCTGCAATTAGAAAATGCTGAAGAAATAATATCATTTATCAAACAAGCTGCTGATTCACAGATCACTGGCCCATCATTTGGCTAATAAAATCACTAGACTGTTTATTTAAATAATAAACAACTGTATATGATACTGATAGACCTAATGTATTCTATTTTATGTATTGTTCTACTTCGCTGCATCCAAAATATTTCTAACACTCGTTTCTACCCATTTATCAACAGTCTGTGTTTGAGAAGTCATTTTGTTTTAGCGATTATGCCACGTTCCAATTATCCAGGTATTTTATGTTCAAATGTTTCTTTATTTTGTGAGGCTTTCCTACTTCAAAGAGAATAATTTTGGGGTCACAGCTGTAGTCTTTGATCAATTTTGAGCTTTAAAAGTAAAACATATCAGTACTTCTTGTTGCATTCTGGGTGTTTGGTGGTTTCCATGCTGTGAAATATATTTTTATAATGTTTTCTTCCCACAGACATGACGACTTGAAAGAGATGCTGGACAGCAACAAAGACTCCCTGAAGCTGGAGGCAATGAAGCGGATTGTAGCTGTGAGTATAAATCAGATGGACACAGTGGGGAAATTAGGATCACATCAAGAGTGAGCCATGAAGTTTATTATCATGCTTTAAAAAATGTCATGGATAATACTGTTGTATAACACTATTTCAGAACAGAGAACAGAATAGAATGTATATGTACAATGAAATTGTGGGTGCGCCACACCAACTTTGCCGCAATACAATATAAATAGTAGACAACAGGAATAAATAGCAAACAGGAGAAAAACGTACAGTCAACAGGGATATATACAAAACAAAATAAATATATACAAAAATAAGTCACGTTTACTGTGGATGATAAACAAAAGATCCTCATAGCCACCATATCTGTCATTACTTCAATTTTGAAGCCTTGAGCTGAGCTGAGTGTCTTTGCAGTCTCCATCTTGATGATTAGCAACAGGTAGTGTTAACTGTGAAACCAAGGCACACAGCTGACATCTGATTAGCCAGTGAGCATACCCATAATCCTCCTTTCTGTCTCTAATAATGACCATAATTTTTAAAAAATTACTTTAGTTATTATTTAACTGATCTTGTCTGATGATGTCACTGATGCTGTAACGAGCTGATGAATAGTTAACTCATTGGCCTAATGAAGTGGCCAGTGGGTGTAGATTCACATAAAAACCTGGAAATCTTTATTTTATTTTTTAACTAAAGTAAGTGGCTAGCTGGAACATTAACATTGCAGAAAGGGGCAGATTTCCCCCCCTTGAGATTTCACTGATCAGCGGGTACACAGGTGCACAAGGTCAAACCTTTAAATGCAAAACATACAATGCATAATGTTTTACTTATTCTGAGACTAAGAAAAGGCCAGAAGCATGCTCTCTATACCAAAACTGGCGATTAATCTCATGGTATTATTGTCAAAATGCAGTCATTTTATAAAACTGTGCTCTGAGCCATAAGACAAAGGCTGCCTCCAATGATTTAACTACTGTGATAAGAGATGCAAACTGTGCAGTCAGCTGTTAAATATTCATACTCTACATATTCTACTTCTGAGGCTCCACACCCATCTTTTCATTCATCATTCCTGCCGGGCCAAGAGCACAAAAAAAAGCATCAAAAGATAAAATAAAACATAAAAAATGTATTTTTTCTTGCCAACAATTGAAATGCTTGAAAAATGCCATCTTGTGAAATCTTTGTTATGCTTTTTGGATGCGTCTTTTCTCTGCAGATGATTGCCCGAGGTAAAAATGCATCAGATCTCTTCCCCGCTGTGGTGAAAAACGTGGCTTGTAAAAACATAGAGGTTGGTAATGAACCTAGTCTCATGTTGCTTCATGTGCTACAGGCTCTGCACTCTTCATTTTCCTTCCTATTATCTTATCACATTTTCCAAACCTCCGTGGAGTGCAGTTTTATCTCATATAAACAAAATTGCAATTTCCTTCTCCACTTTTGCATGTTTTAATAACTGTGCCTTACTGGACTCATCTCAGTGAAAATAATTAAGCTAATACACATAGGTTGGATGAAATTGTTAAAATTTAAACGATTACATTTGTTTCTTCTTTCCCTCTTACTGTTCGTCTTTCCAGGTGAAGAAGCTGGTCTATGTTTACTTGGTGCGTTACGCTGAGGAGCAGCAGGATCTTGCTCTGCTTTCAATTTCCACGTTTCAGCGAGGTCTGAAGGTACAGCAGTTTATATATGTGACAATTTTTTAGATTTGAGATAATATAAACCATTTTTCTAAAGCCTCGTCTTCATATTATACAAAAATTAGCTGCAATTCACCTAGCTTGCACGATAGTCCTCGTTAACTATGAGTGAATGGCTCTAAAAGCCTAACTTGTTTACAACATTTGGACAAAAAAAGCTTAAATGAAACTGAATTGATTGCTTAAATTAACGCGTTAGCGCGGTTAGTTCGTTAACGCGTTAGCACCATACAGCCCCATGCACGGGGCGATCCGCGCTAACTCACTAACGGAGATTTAATGCGGTTATGGCGTTAACGTCATTTTAACGAGTTTAACGGTGACAGCACTAATTTAATTGTTCTCTTTCACACCATGTCTCTCTGCTGTCTTCATCCACTTACCCCCAACTGGCCACAGCAGATGGTCGCCCCTCACTGAGCCTGATTCTTTGTGCAGTTTCTTCCTCTTAAAGGGGAGTTTTTCCTTCCCACTGTCACCAAAGCGCTTTCTCATAGTGGTCATATGATTGTTGGGGCTTTCTGTTTTCCTTGTATTATTGTAGGGTTTTTACCTTACAAAATAAAGTGCCTTGAGGCAACTGTTGTAGTGATTTTGCGCTATATAAATGAAATGAAAATGAATTGATTTAAATATCTGGAATTACTGGATAAATTGGCCTGAAATCACGACCAAATAAATAAAATTTAAAAAACATTTTATATTAGAACCAGCGATGGCAGTGCTGTGTTTTAGTGCTAATTTCCTAAAAGTGGTAAGCTACTTTACTTAACAGTGTTGTATTTCATTACTGACTGACCTTTATATTATTCATTGTGATCATGTTAGCATCCTGAGTTTAGCATAAAACTGCAGGAACTACTAGCCCCGGGAACAGCACCACAGAGCTGCTAGCATAACTACAGATTGCTCCTTTAGATTTTATTACTATTTTGCGATGAACAAAATGCAACATTTCACCACCTCTAAAAGTGTATTTTTCCACCACTTTGTACTTCTCCAGGATCCGAACCAGCTGATCAGAGCCAGCGCCCTGCGAGTCCTCTCCAGCATAAGAGTAACAATCATCGTTCCAATAATGATGTTGGCCATCAAAGAAGCTGCTTCGGATATGTCTCCGTATGTCAGGAAGACCGCAGCACATGCAATCCCTAAACTATACAGGTACGAACCCAAAAGGACAGTTTTAGGTTTATAAAACAAAGTTAGCATGATTTATTGAGTTGCTAGCTCTTAGTGTATCAGTTATTATAACGACTAATGATCATATTTTTTTCTCACAGTCATTATAAAGTTTTGGTTATTTATCCACAGCTCTCCTAAGGTCTCACCACTAAATTTGAACTGGGTTGAGATCTGGACTTTACTGGGTCATTGCAACACCTTGATTCTTATCTTTGTCACTCATTCTGATTTTCTGGTGTATTTGGGCTCATTTTCCAAGTTCATGGTCCAATTTGGGACAAGAGTTTGCTGTTAGTCAGATGGCCTCATAACTGACTATAAAATACGTTGATATACAGAGAAGTAAATGGTCAACTGGAAAGTGCTGCAAGTCTGGTGGCTGCAAAACAAACCCAAATCATCACCTCTTCACCAGCATGCCTAACAGTTCCGGTGTAGTCTTGGGATTTTAGCAACTTCTCTGAGCATTGCACGGCTTTATTGTATCAGGATAAACCCTTTGAGATGTAGCATCTTGTTTTTTAGGAGCCCAAACAGACATTCATACAAAAGAGAACAAATTTTCTGGGGTGGATTTCAATATTGTGTTAACATACATCTGAATTCTCCAGACCAGCAAACTAACAACTTGTCTGCTTTTATGGAGGTGGTCATAATTCATCAAGTGCATTTGATTAGCCGCACCTGTCTGCTACTTACCCTCTTAATTCCAGTGGAAGCAGTAAGAGTGTGCTTAGTTTTTTTTACAGGACTGCGTACAGTCCTATTGAAACTTTATTTTTCATATGACCATTTCTCTTTTTTTACAAACTTTAACACAGTAGGAAATATATAAATTTGATAGAGAAAAACACAGTTTTTATGAATTCTTTGTTGTTTTTTCTTTGTGGGAGCCTTGATTCCCAGTCTGAGAACTACTAGGCCTGCTAGATCAAATGTTCATATGACTTGCTGCAACTGTAAAACTTTAGCAGTAAAAAATAGACTCCTGAGAACCCATTGCTGCTCTAGCAGTAAAATCCATTTTCTTTATACCCTTGAGGATGATTACTTACAGTTCCTGGAACAATTTTTCATGCATTTTTACTGATTTATTCTTCTCTCCTCTCAGTTTGGATCCTGAACAAAAAGACCAGCTGATTGAAGTCATAGAGAAACTCCTCGCTGACAAAACCACGGTATGTTTTTCCTCTCTTCTCATTGTTGATTCAGTGTTTTCTCCAGATTTTATTTCCAGCAAAGAAAAATACAATTTTGCAAACCACACAGTGCACAAAATATCAGGGACCAGCTGCTGTGCACAGCACCAGATTGCGTTTAATGCCCCGGTTGTTTCAAGGCTTATCATTTGTTTAACCAGTCTCCTTTTTCACCTTGCAGTTTTTGCATTAGCTCTTTCTCTGGGAAATGCAACAAAACCAGAAACAGACTGCAGAAGTCAGTCAGTAGTTACAGGTTTTTTGTACCGTTGAAGATTTAATTGTACAATGCATGGATATTGTTAAAATCAACAGGGCTAACTTGTAACCTCCTAAAGGAAGATTCATGAACTTTATCTTAATGTGTGTGGTCTGAAATGCACTGCAGTTGGTGGCAGGAAGCGTTGTGATGGCTTTTGAAGAGGTGTGTCCGGAGCGCATTGATCTAATCCACAAGAACTACAGGAAGCTGTGTAATCTCTTGATTGATGTTGAGGAGTGGGGGCAGGTCGTCATCATCAACATGCTAACCCGCTACGCCAGAACGCAGTTTCTCAACCCAAACATCAATGTAAGTAAGCAACACACAGCACGAGAAAGCAAGCAGGCCAACAGCTGTTACATTTTTGATGAGTAACATATAGACTAATGTGAAACTGTTCTTATTATCCTTGGTTATTCTCGGTTCTATGTGAGTTTTTTCCTTGTCTGTCTTTCACTTTTTGAATGTGGTTTTCTATGTTGTGACTTCCCGCTTTCGATCTGTTCCCACCCTACTTGGTTCAAGTGTTCCTTACCTAACCTAAGCTCGCTTCCTTGTGCAAATTTATTCTGAAGGTGCAGGTGAGTAACTGAAGAGCAGTCCAAAAAATTTCCAATTTCCAACTTTGCTCTTTCCAATCTTCTACCTCCTTTTCCTAATCACGTTGACTTGACTTCATTGGAAGAGTTCATGAGATCACGGTCGAGAATTTAAAAAGTCTGATTCATCTAATCCTTATTATCCTTTCCTCTTAGTGTATGTTTAGTCTGTCTTTGTCAGATTGCCATGCGTTCTGTCGTTGACGCTCTCAGTTTAGGGGATTTAATCTTATTGACCATTTTGAGATGTTCATTTTCTTTTCATTGTTGTACAGCCTTTTGTGGCCTTTTTTCACTCTCTGTAAATACATCAAGTTTTCTGCTTGCACTTGGGTTAACCAATTCCTCAGTCTGACAGTCTTCAGTTTTTATTTAACTGAGAGTGAAGTAAGAAACACAGAAGCAGCAGATGTTCACACTTGAACAGGTAAAATAAGAGATTCATAGGTTAGAGTCTCATCGAATACTTTCATTACTAATTTGTGTGTTACAGAAACGTGAATTTATACTGAGGAGCAGTAACACCTAACATGCAGACTCTACTTGTATCGATGAATTTTAGTACATAATATAAACAAAATATCACCGGCTTCATCACTGCCTGTTACAACGCTCCACGCAAACTTACAACCCTAGAAATAAGTTTAGCCATTATGTTTTGTCACTACTTTCTAATTTGCATATGAATCACATATTGGGTGACTACGGTGCAGCAGAGGTGTATAGGTACATTAGCTACTACTGTGACTGTGCAGTGGTACAATCATCCTGTCATTTCTTTTCCTCTCTCACTGCCACCTGATTTCAGTATATTTATCAGTTTTTATAAACACACCTGTTGACTTATTTTTGTCAAAAGTGACTAGGCCCAAATGGAACAATTTTTTTCCACAACATTGCTATTGTAGTAATTACCCATAAATGTGCTGCAGCCATTTTACAATAAGGACATTTTTCCACACTGCGCTCCTTTTTCTCCATTTCATGACTTTCATAGACGATTTAAAAAGGACCTATTATCCATCCATCCAATTTTCTGCTGTTTTTCTGGGTCGCAGCAGGAGCAGTCTAAGCATAGACATCCAGACCTTCCTTTTCCCGGCCACCTCCTCCAGCTCTTCTGAGAGGACACTGAAGCATTACTAAAGCCAAAGCCAAGAGATATAATCTGTCCAGCATATCGTGGGCCTCCTCACAGTAGGATATGTCCAAAACACCTCAACTGGCTCCTTTCAGTGTGGAGGACTAGTCCCTCTAGTCTGAGTCCTCTAGTCTCCTGAATGATAGAGACTAGGGCTCCACACTCTATTGCTAAGCTTTGTTCCCGACTTGTGAACAAGACTGATATGTATGTCACACAAACCTGGTGGCTGCTCCTCCCTGAGTTTGGGTCTAGCAGAGGTTTCTTATTGTTAAAGGGAGTTGTTGCCAGCTGCTTGCTCGTGAAGAATTATCTTGTGGGGGTTGCTCTCTATTAAAACCTTATAATATAAAGCACCGTGCGGCAATAGACATTATATAAATAAATTGAACTGAGATCAGTTCTTTATGAGGCCAGAAAGACCACATCATCTGCAAAGTGCAGCGATGAGATCGTGGACTACCAAACCAGCTGTATAATTATATCTGCAGCTATAAAATTTTTATTGGCATTGAATTGTTTAGATTTAGGTTTAAATGGAGACAATAAAGTAGGGAAAAAAACACCCCGACCATGACTTGTTGTTGATCAGTGTAGTTTTTCTACTGTATATTTGCATATTGCATATATAATTCACTCAAACGGAACTCAAGATTTAAAGTGTTATTGAAATGCAGATGGTTTGTTTTGCAAGAGATAACATGCAAGGTATGTCTAAATAATATAATTTGTCTTATATCATTTACATTTTCTAAGTCCTAACATAAAAAACATTAAAAACCAAATTGGGTGTCATTAGAATATCTTGAAATATGTCTCATATATAAAGGAAACAGCGTAGGTTCAGTACAAACTCACTTAAGAAGAAGATATAAAAATAAAAGTATTTAATGAAACCATTCTAACAAGAAGACATTTGGTCGCTCGAAGGTTAAACATGGCTGAAGTTTCATGTAAGGTCCAAGTAATCCATGTGAGCCAAAACCCCAGACTGCTCTTTGAGCTCAGTTTCAGACACATTCTCTGCTCTTGCCTCGTTGTGATATCGATGAGAGCAAACCATGTTTTTGCAAGGGGCAGCCAATCAGCAGAAAGTTGGCTTAAATGGAGGATAAAGAGAGGAGGAGCTAAAAGCATACAGATGATGAACTGAGGGCTCAAGTATAACATAAGCAGTCAACAGACGAAAAGAGCCAGCTAAAGAGCAACAGCAGCTAGTTTTAAGCTAACATAATGGTAGCTAATGATAAGCTTGAGTATCATAAAAATCAGACTGATACATTTGAAGCTCAATATACATCTGATAAACAGTTTGATTACATTCTCACATTGTATGAGTTTATTCCCTAAGCATCAGGGTCCCAAAAATTGTGTCCACTACAACAACAGTTTTACTAACACCGGATAACAGCAGCTAACAGTATCTAACAGAGGCTAACAGGTTAACAGTAGCAAAAACAGCAGTCTTTCACACAGAAAAGTTCAAGTATCCTTAACAATTCAACCCAGTATCACTGTCATCGGTCAGACGGGAGCTTCTCTGACTTATTGACCTTAAACTCCTTTCACAAAGTTATATAGCCTTTTCCAGATTAAATAGATGCAGACACCTCTCACACAGCATTGACAGCTAAGGTAAAGCGTGGGCTGACAGCCTTCTAGAGATACACGAAAACTCTGGGGCAGATGAAGATGTGATCCAAACAATATCAGATCATGCCGGCTGGCCACAGCCATTAAGGGGTGTAAATTTAATGCTTTTTATCTCTCTTAACTGACACATTAGTCCTACAGTGGCCATAGAAGTTAGGATTAAACACTTGAATTGGGAAGGATGAGACAGCAGAACTCTTAAGTATACATCTACTTGCATCTTGCAGTGAAAATTTTATTATAACTTGAAAGCACTCCTCAAGAATCACTTTCTCTGCAGGAGTCCCTGCTGGAGGAGGGAGGCAGCGGCGATAAGACCTTCTACGGCTCAGATGAAGATGAGGATGAAGACGAAGAGGAGAAGGAGAAGAAGGCCGAGGCTGCTGCCATGGCTAAGAGGAAGCCATATGTGATGGATCCAGACCACCGACTGCTACTAAGGAATACCAAACCGCTCCTGCAGAGCCGCAACGCAGCTGTGAGACCTCTGCTCTTTTGAATTATACACACACATTCCTGCAGTAAAACTCAGTCTATTGACTCACTACCATGGAAAATGGCTGTGCCCTCTAAAATCATTTCTTAATGAGTAGATGAGGTCTTCATTCAACTTATAAAGCCTCTGACACTTAAGCATTTTAATGGTAAGTGTCCTTGTGTACAGCATTTAATCTGAGCTGACCTCTTGCTCAAAAATGAGGGCAATTTCCCCAAGGAAATTAATAAAGCATCACAATGCATTAGTGCTGCTGTGGTCACCTTGAGTAGCCTGTTTTGACCCATGTTAGATATTGTGAAATTCTGCCGTCACACACATTATCCAACCTTTGTATTGCTGTAGGCGAGCTGGTTTCTTGTGGTGAAATAAAATATGAAACACTTTTCCCATTCCTGAGCCAACAAGTGTTCGCTTATCTTGCATGAAGTGGAAAAGTCAATCATGGAGCTGTAATTGCTCTTTATGTGGTTACCTGCTTTGCATCAAACCAATGAAATGGAAAACCAAATAGTTTCCTTTTCCAGTGATGACTTCATACAGTTGCATATTTGCAGGTATCAGTTCCAACCAATGACTGTATATAAAGTTTTCTACAGTCAATTCAAATTCAGTTCAATTCAAAATGTCTTTGTATAGCACATTCAAAAACAACAGAGTTGACCAAAGTGCTTCACAATTGGTTAAAAACAAGAAAAAAAAAAATAGAGAAACAAATATAGATAAATAAGAAGGCAGTGAATTAACAATAAAAACATAAAACAGGCCTGATGGTACTCATACTGAACTTGAATTAAAAGCCAAAGTAAAAAAGTGAGTTTTAAGATGCGATTTAAAAGACTGAATAGACTCTGAAGTACGAGTCTCCTCCGGCAGATTATTGCAGAGTCTGGGTGCTGCTACTGTGAAGGCCCGATCTCCTCTATGTTTCAATCGAGACCTTGGTTGTGCTAAAAGCATCTGACTAGATGATCTCAGTGCTCCTTTGGGGTCATACATGTTGAGGAATTCATTTAAATAACTAGGCGCCATATTATTTAAAAGTATGTAAAAGAATCTTAAAATTAATACAATATTTTACAGGGAGTCAGTGTAAATTTGCTAAAACTGGAGTGATGTGTTCATACAGTCTAACACCTGTTAAAAGACGCGCAGCAGCAAGCGGACTAAGTGCAAGCGATGGAGAGACGAGTGTTGAAGACCCAAATAGAGAGAATTACAGTAGTCCAGTGTAGAGGTGATGAAGGTATGAATAAGTGTCATTGGTTCCAGTCTGACTGCTCTGACTTTGATGCAGACCAACAACCTGGTCTTTTTTACTTTAAAGTTTCCAGCATTGAAGCTTAGTCTCATGGTGACAAACCTACAGACTATCATTTTTTTCAGCTCTGCATCTCTTTACAGCCCATAAATTTACCAGTAAACAATCAGAAATGGTCTGTGTCAATTCAAACTTCTTTCATGAATATCAACTGAGATTCAGGTGTCTACCCATGTGTCTACCCTTTCTTGAAACAAATAGAACATTTCCAGTTGTCTCCTGCTGTGTGCTACATATAAGAAAGGACAAGGACAATACTCTGACCTGATTCTCCCAACATTGTTCAGAGTTCTTGTTTAGAGGTGGCTGAAGTGACTGACTGATGAGGAAGCATCCTGTAAAGGGTTTAGGGCCAGATTTACTAACGCATTGCACCAACACGAACTGGGTTTGGGTGTAAAAAAAAAAGGATTATCAGCATGTGTAAGAGGTGAGAACTCAAACCACGAAATATAAGGAGGAGAATCAGGTCCGCAAAGTAATGTTTGTGACATGCAATTTACAGCTGATATTTAATGCCGAACTATAGAATCTATTAACATTTGAGCTTGATATGAAACTAACTAAAAACAGAGCAAGTTTTGTGAATTACACATGAAATCAACCACACCTATGAACGCCTCAAACATTATTTTCTCTCAAAAGACTAGCGTGGTTGTGCGTTGGTCCTGTGTGATCCAGCCATTGTCTACATGTTGTCGAGTCAACAGGACTCATTGTTAAAAATATGTGGAATAAATGATGATGTCTGCGACACAATTAGAATAAAACTCAATGTAAACAGAACAAATGCCACAAAATGTCACAAAAAAACCTCACAAAACATATAAGGAGTGTTTTTTGGGAACAGCTGTGAAAGTGACAGGCTAACAGTAAACGGGTAATAACAAACATTCAAAAACCTTTTTGTGTTTTTTCTACAGCCAATGTTTGTTATTCAGTTTTGGTTGTGTTTTCTGTGGTTTCGCAGCATTTTTCTATTTGCTGGTGTTTTCTTAAGTTTCCGTGCATTTGAACTCTCAGGGTCACCATACAGGAGTGAAAACATAGGAAACATTGTCATAAAGTGAAACAATTAAAGCTGTCCACTGCTCTTGGTGCTTCTCATGCTGCTTTTTGAGCTTTTTTGTACTTTGTCGTCTTCATGGGGAACTCCAATATTGCTCCATTTCCTATTCAGGCCCACTTTTCAACCAGTCAGCATTCCAGTGCATATGCGCTTTTGGTTTTTTTAACATGCTGCATTGGATCTACACAATTAATTCTGCTTTGTAAGAACTGTTTCCAATGCATATTGAGCATCTTAAAACTCCTGCCTCTTGAATGAACTTTTTACTGCTAGAGCAGTAAATAGAGAGCAAATCTGTATTTGCTTTAGTTTGTTCATGTATATTTAACACATGAGCAGAATAAATCCAAACACATTCGTCATCTCCAGTGCAACATAAGCATAAGGTAGTGATGCCTTGGTAATTAACTGCTGAAAATGAATGAATTTTCAATAGAGAACAAAACTCATTAATGGCCCAACACTCACCATTACACCTCTTTCTTTTTTTTACATTGGGAGGTTATGTCACTGTGTGAGACTTAAAAGTTTCTGTTTTCTCATTCTTTACACAATCCAGGTGGTGATGGCTGTGGCTCAGCTGTATTTCCATCTGGCCCCTAAAGCGGAGGTTGGTGTGATTGCCAAGGCCCTGGTCCGTCTCCTGAGGAGCCACAGGTGAGCTTTACAGTCTATAATTTCAAAATAAATTGCTTTCAAATCACTGTATCGCCATTTTCCAAAATTAAAACACCCTCCCCTCTGGAGAAAGTAACAGGAAACAAGTTGAAATGTCGAAAAAATACACAGCTAAATGGGAGGGGAAAAAAGATTTAACAACCACAAAACTCAGCAAAGTGGAAAACAGTATGACAACAAAATAACAAGTGAGCGTAATAAAATGGATCGCTGATGCCTAGAAGCAGAAAGTAAAATTAAACAGGGAGCCCAGTGAAGCTGAAGTAAGCATGAACTCATAAACCATGAGGAGTGATGATCGCACATCGGTGGCCTGTTGCCTGTAAGTCCTGCACACTGTCAGCTTTTTATTGCACAAGTGGTCCTGTGGCTCAGGGTGTGTTGTAATGGGATCATCAATCAGCAGCGACCAAACACCAGCATCTCTCTGTGGGAGAGTCGTCCAAAATTCATTGTACCATACCTTATCTTTCATTAGACTTATTGCTATTGACTCTGTGGCGTCCGGGCTCGCATAATAACCACATGGATTTACTGCCTTAAATAATAATGCGCTGATGTTTAACAGGAATGTTTTTAAAACATTTGTACTTGCTACGTTTTGTGGCGTACAGGGGTAGCTACAAACGTGCCAGAAGTTTCAAGTAGAGGCCAATTGTGAAACGTCTCTTGGAATTCTTTTAGTTTTTGCATAAGATTAAGAATTATTGCTTGAAAAAGTAAGCTAGGTCACATTACCCTCAACATTTTTAATTTTGAAATCCAGATGTTGAAGCTGTTACTAGCAATAACAATATGTTCTTTCTGACAGATCGGACAAAAAAAAAGTTAAAATAAACAGAAAACACAACTCGTAGAGATGCCACTTGTTCTGCCTTAAAGCTAGAAATTCAGCTGTTAGCATTCTGGCGGCTAAGCACTGCAAGCAGTTTCAATTATAAGTGAGAATAACATCTTTATGAATCGTGGTGAAATTTAATACTTCTCTTAATACTAATGATTTCCTTGATACAGCTGCAGAAGAGTTTTGTTTGTTTTTGTTTTTTGTAATGACATACCAAGGGAAGAAGAACAAGTCAGAGCAGGTCCATGTAAAATCTAAAAACTCTATCAATCACTTAAAAGCTGAGAGATGCAGGTAAAGAATACAATTCATTTGTTTAAAGTGCCATGTATTGATGGAGAGACGTCCCAAATAAGGCACTAAAGTGGGTTAAATAACAACAGGGGAACAATTTAATGGCCGATGCACTTGATGCATGCGTCCTGCGTCTGTGATGGTGTGATTTCAGTCATGATCAGTGACAGAAAAGTCATGAGGATGTTGAAATGATGATAAAAAAGAATCAGGATTGCATATTGTCATTTTTTTAGAGACCTCCTGAAAGCTCCTCCTTGTGCCTCGCTTCTTAGCCTGTCTCAGACAAAAATTTTGTTTTCTTCTGACAGCAAAATAATTACCAGTTATCAGGATAATAATCCTCGATCGCTACTTACTCTGTGTCTTCTTCTTTTAGTGAAGTCCAGTATGTTGTTCTTCAGAACGTGGCAACAATGTCCATTAAGAGACGGGTGAGCTAAAGCTGGTGTTTCTGTTTTCTTCTGTTTTATATTTATGTGTTTAAATGGTATTTTTATTCTAACGAAGCTTCACGGAGGTTCTTCCTGTCTTTGTGTGTCACAGGGGATGTTTGAACCATATCTGAAGAGTTTCTACATCCGCTCAACAGATCCAACTCAGATCAAAGTCCTAAAGGTTGCTTTCTGTTCTCTTTTTTTGAAGATGGTCAGAAGTTTTTAGCAGTTTGTGGAGATATGAGAACATGATGGATTCTTATTATTGTTATTTGCAGCTGGAGGTTCTAACCAATCTGGCCAACGAGACAAACATTTCCACCATCCTCAGAGAATTTCAGGTACAATTAAAAAATATAAGTCATGTTTTAGGAAGAGCAGTCAGTCAGCAACCAACTTTGTCTTCCTGTATGAATTAATATGCAGAGTGGCTGCTTTTTTCTGGCAGACATATATTAAAAGCATGGATAAAGACTTTGTGGCTGCAACAATCCAAGCCATTGGTCGCTGTGCTACCAACATCAGCGAGGTGAGGGACACATGTCTGAACGGTCTTGTGCAGCTGCTCTCCAACCGAGATGGTGAGTCTTTTTATTTGTTAGTATAAGACACTCTTTAAACTGTACATATTGTATGAACAGATGGCAAAATAACATCAAAAACAAGACTTAAAAGTAAAAAGAGAAAAATACATTCCAAAAAATCTAATCAAATAGATCGAGACCTGATGACTGTGGAGTACGGTGAACTCGTTCTCATGTTCTAGATATGAGTTTGAGATTGTTTGATGTGTGTGATGGCATGTTATCCTGCTGGAAGCAGCCATCAGGAGATGGGTACACTGTGGTCATGAAAGTGGTAGACATGGCCAGCAACAATAATCAGGTAGGATGTGGCATTTAAATGGTGCTCAGTTGATACTAAGGGGATTAAAATGTGTCGAGAAAATATCCCCCAACACCATTTTACCACCAGGATCCTGAACTGTTGATACAAGGCAGGTTGAATCTGTGCTTTCATGTTATTTTTCATGCTCTGATTGTTGTTGAATGTTGTTTCATTAATGGAGAGTCATCGGCCCAGGCAACATTTTTCCACTCTTCTATTGTCCAGTTTTATCCCGTGTGAATTACAGCTTCAGTTTCTTGTTCTTGGGTGTCAGTACAGTCACCTGCTGTGGTCTGAAGCTGCTGTAGCCCATCTGTGTTATGCATTCAGCGTAACTTGGTTATAGGTTACTGGTTATGCAGGAAAATCCCAGCGGATCAGCACTTTCTGATACTCAAACCAGCACGTCTGGCATCAAGACCCATACCACGTTCAAAATCATTTAAATCACCTTTCTTCCTCACTGCATTGCTCGTTTTTTAACTTCAGCAGGTTGTCTTGGTCATGTCTTAATGTCATGACAGTTGAACAAATATACAGAATGAAGTGAACAGTGTGAATTTCTAGTGTGAATGAACTGGTAAATGAATGCTGAATACTTTCCACACATTGACTCGGAGCAGTAGTGATGTTTAAAAGTATGTATTTATTGTTCATTTCTGATTTCAACGAGTGACTCTTCTTTCTTTTGTGCAGAGTTGGTGGTTGCCGAGTCAGTGGTTGTTATCAAGAAGCTGCTGCAGATGCAGCCGGAGAAGCACAGCGACATCATAAAGCACATGGCGAAACTGACCGACAACATTCAGGTAAGAGTCTCTTTCATGACCTGCAGATGGTAGCTTACCTCAATGCCTCATTCAGTATCTATTATTATAAACCAGGTGTCAACTAAGTGTTCACTAATTGACTCGGGCTCTTGAACCACCGTTTACATTGACGGTAAACCTGTTTCTGCCAGTCATATCCCTCTGTAGTAGCAGTGTTAGTTTGCTATCAACCTGTGTTCTCAGGTGCCAATGGCACGGGCAAGTATCCTGTGGCTGATTGGAGAATACTGTGAGCATGTACCTAAGATCGCCCCAGATGTTCTAAGGAAGATGGCCAAGTCATTCACTAATGAAGAGGACATTGTGAAGCTTCAGATCATCAATTTGGCAGCCAAGCTATATCTGACCAACTCCAAACAGGTGGGAATGGCATGTTTTTCTGTCACTAGTATTTATGGCTGTCCTTTTGTTGTCTCCCTTCCCTCACCCACAAATTGGTCACAACAACAC
Source organism: Aulonocara sp. 'chitande type north' Nkhata Bay (assembly GCF_057382095.1). Taxonomy (NCBI): domain Eukaryota; kingdom Metazoa; phylum Chordata; class Actinopteri; order Cichliformes; family Cichlidae; genus Aulonocara; species Aulonocara sp. 'chitande type north' Nkhata Bay. The sequence goes on along the minus strand of NC_141350.1, from coordinate 21,697,197 downwards.
AACAAATGGCTGCCCTGCCCTGCCCTGATTCTTCTTCAGGTTTCTCCCTGTTAAAAGGGAGTTTTTCCTTCTCACTTTCACCAAGTGCTTGCTGATAGGGGGTCGTCTGATTGTTGGGGTCTTCTCTCTTATTGTAGATTCTTTACCTTACAATAAAAGCACCTTAAGGTGACTGTTGTTTTGTTTTGGTGTTATAAATACACCAGTTTCAACCCCAAAAGTTTGAATTTATTAGAAACAAACTTGTGGCAGAAGGTACACCTGAAAGGAAAGTCTGACCCATTTGTATGAACATTTTAGAGGAAGAGGAATTTAATCCAGAATAAAAACATTTCAACTCACACATTTAATTTCACTTCACAGAATAAATTACTCAAATATCCCCTTTGTCTTGAAAATTCAAGTCAGCAGTGATATTTGTGCTAGTGAGCAAAGACACTGTTGTAAAGGCAAAATCTAATCTTTAATTAAATTAGGCTCATTGCTTACAGCAGCAGGGTGCAGCTGGGAGGATTCAGGATGGTGATAGTCTGGCTGCCTCTCCCTGATAATAAGTGTGAATACACATCAACAAGGTCTGCTGATTCAAATCATCACCATCACAAAAAAAGAAACATTTGAGATTATATTCAATATCCAACGTGTTGTTTTTAAAAATGATCTTGCAGTATTGTGCATAAATGACTGAGCATGATGTTGGCTTTCATTTAGTTTGTGTGAACAAGGCTGCTGTCAGGTGACAGAACGCACTAAACACACCTCTGTGGCGTCCACACACACTCTTCTTCCTGCCTTCTCCAGTCTCACCTGGGACATTGTTGCCACCTACACATATGCACTGTGTAAATTTGCAGTCTAGAAATAAAGCCAGTGACGCTCTCACACAGTCATTACGCTGCATATCTTCATTAAAAGTGCTCTTAGATTTTTTCTGCAATGCAGACCAAGTTAAAGAAAACTCAAATATGTCACATTCAGAGTCAATTTTCAAATGGTTTCCAAAAAAAGTGTTGAGCTTTATCATTCAAGTAAGCTTTCAATCAGGGACTCTGTCTTCTTATAAATTAGTTGCAGACTAGTTGCAAACCTTCACCAATCTCCTATCACCAATTATGTTTTTTTCTTTTAACGTGATGAGGTCTTACAGGAATCCATGAAACCAGAAACATGTCAGTGTATCCAGATATTTACATGCCTTTGGTTTTTCTTTGTGAAAGTTTCATACCAGGAAGTCTGTCTGTGTTTAAAATGTGTTCATTCATTTAACAAACAGACTTGAGTCATTTGAGAACACCTAATTCCTGTTTCTAAAGAGTCGTTTTTTGAAGTGGTCTTCAGCAAAAGTTCTCCAGGCTTTCTGGAGGTATTTCTTTTCCACTTATTTTCAGTCCAGCGCTCGTTTCTGACTGCTTTCAAGTACCTGTAAAACATCATGGAGGCTCTGTCATGGTATGGGGCTGCATTTCAGCCAGTGGTGATGGAGATCTTCTTAAAACTGATGGAATTACGAATGCAGAAAAAGACTGTCAACTTTGATCCACCATGCAGTACCATCTGATTGTCTGACCTGCAGTGGCTTAGGTCCTTTTTAGCAGGACACCAAACACATTTCCTGTACAGTAAAATCATACCTGGATAAGAAAACACACAGGTGTGTCCTCGTAATTGTCAATTATGGATTGGCCTTCCTAGAGCTTGGGCCTCAGCACTTCTGAAGCAGTGTGAGCTCATCGTGACAGAAAACTGCACCAAAGGTCAGCCAACATCCATAGAAGGGCTTTGAATGTCCTTCAAGAAACAAGGAGAACTGTTCTTGAATAGTGATACCAAATACTGACTTTCGAGCTTCTTGTTTTTGCCTTATACAGTATTCCCATGTATGTTTGCACATTTCAGTGAGTCACATCTTTTTTTTATGTTCTAATAAAATATTACGACACGAGAGGTGGCTCAAGACTAATGCAGTAGTCCTATCCTCTTAGACCCTCTCAAACAAATCCACAGCTACATACACTCCCACACTGCACATGCACGTAACGCAGTAGATAAGGTGTTGTTTTACTGTTCTTCCACCTTCCTTTCGTGTCCCTTCACCCCTCAGACTAAACTGCTGACGCAGTATGTTCTCAACTTGGCCAAATACGACCAGAACTACGACATCCGCGACCGGGCACGCTTCATTCGCCAACTCATCGTGCCCACCGAGAAGAGTGGAGCCCTAAGCAAGTATGCTAAAAAGCTGTTCCTCGCCCTCAAACCTGCACCTGTCCTTGAGTCTCCTTTTAAAGGTACAGAAGCAAGTCAACAGTAAGTTTTGTTTTCTAGTTTGTGAACTTGTATTGCGGCTGTTTGAAAATTATAATGGCAGAAATAGTTTGAGCAATGTTATTAGCGTTTAATTACCATCAGTCATGAACCGCCTTAACAAAAATGAGACAGTCACAATCAATTAAACAGAAAATTGAGCCATAATTTCCTGCTGCTCTGTGTCTCTCTGTACGTTGAGACACCTGAGGCAAAAACAGCTAAAGTGAAAGAAAGAGGAAGTTATGGGCTGTTTTGGTCTACACAGCCAGCAGATGCAGCTGCAGCAGCGGCTCCGCATCAGATATAACGTATCCTTCTCAGAGTCATAACTCAGTCAGATATCAACACAAATAAGATCCTTTTTTTCCACAAGTATTGTGATTTAAGCTTCCAGGGATTATTATCTCAATTTCTTCCAATTTTAAATCTACAAAACAGCTTGGAAATAATGAACGAGGGATTTTTTTCCATGTGTCCAAGAGCTGTTTGAGGATACAGTTTTACAAAAGCCAAAGGTCATCCAGAGCATTCACGCATCTTTTTTGTAACTGTGAGTCTGTCCTTACACCGGGAGCATTTTTATTCTTCACATGAACATTCTGTCCATCTTTTTATTCATCTAAAGTACATCCAGCGGTTTTGCCTGCAGCTCTCTGATCTTCACGTGGCAGCAGCCTGACAGTAATCATAACAAAGACAGGAGAATCCACTCATCCTCATATTACAGAGCAAAGTCTTGAGATTTGAGATTTTAAAAGTTCATCCCGATTTCCTCTTTGAGGTCATCTCCTTGTGCTCCTCTGGATCACTTCCAGGGTGTCTGTATTTCCAGAACTCTCCCTTGGTTTAATTCCCTGTTTGCCACTTTGTACCCTCTGTGATACACACTCTTCTTCTTTGAAACAGCGATCCTCCAACTTTGGGACGGAGGACACAGTTAACACTTAGACACTCTTCTAGCTGTTTGTCCTTTGTTCTTTCTCCCTCCCCTCTCCCTCAACCTGTCGGGCTAAATGGCCGTCCCTACCAGTCCCTGGTTCTGCCGGCGGTATCTTCCTGTAAAAGGAGTTTTTCCTTCCCACCTGTGCTTGCTCACGGGGTGTCATCCAGCTGTTGAGGTTTCCGTCTGAATTTTGTACAGTATAAAGTGCCTTGAGGTGACTGTTGTTGTGATTTGGTGTTATATAAGTAAAACTGAATTGAATTGAATTCCACTAATAACTCCTGTTTGGTCTCTGGGCTGTAAATGGAAGTGGTCCACACAAGTTAATGTTTTCTTCAGTTTGAGTTCACATGCATGTAGTCAAAAAAGGATTTGGGTCCAGAGGTGCACAAGGAGATGACTTTGAAGTGGAGCTTAACTAAATTCAAAGCTGTTGAAGTTCTTTCTCAGAACTTTGTGATTCTGTGTTATGATAAGAGTGACTCTGCTCTTTCTGTTGCACTGATCTCTGTGTGTGCTTGCATTGTTTTTCCTTCTTTTTGCAGATCGAGACCACTTCCAGTTGGGTTCACTCTCCCACCTGTTGAATGCCAAGGCTGGGGGCTACCAGGAGTTGCCTGACTGGCCTGAAGCTGCCCCTGACCCCTCCGTGCGCAACGTGGAGGTGAAGGAGTCTGTGCGTGCAGTGGGAACAGTAACACACAGAGACACAGGGGCCCTCTGGGGGCCCCAAAGAATGGAGGGGAGCGAGAGTTGCTCCTTCCCCAGAGCAGTGCCTCAGAGGGGTTGGACAGAGTCACCAGAGCCTGACACTAACTCCAATATAACATTGATTCCTCTTTCACTGGTCATCTTTCATTTGCTTACAGCTCATTAGCATTAACAGCTCATCCTTTTTGGTCTCCATCTACTTCAAAATGGATGCTGCTTAACAACTTCCCCATCCATGGAGGAGAATGAGTCACAAAGGAGAAAAGAGGATTATTTTCATATTAATGAGAGAACATGTTAGACAGAAAGTGCCTAATTTGAGAACACCCGAATCATTATAGAAACAGTCAGTGGCATGAAGCTCCACCTCATCCTCTCTGCTGCACTCGCTTCTGTTCAGCAGCAGCTCACTCGCCCCATCCAGATGTTTCCTGACAGCTGTTTGAGCCAATAGCACATGCGATAGAGAAGAGAACAGATTTTAACAGCAGCATGCTGACAGTAGTATTAATGTTTAGTCAATACTTAAAACACAAAAGTCTGTCAGCCCAAATCTCCAAAGCCTCCTCTTCTTCTCCATCCCATTCACTCCATGTGCCATCGGTTCATCAGTTAAATTAACGTGAAATCAAGACTTGAGTGTTTTCACTACTCCATCTAAAAAAAGAAGAAAAGGAGACAAAACTTTAAATTTCAGTAGTGACCTCAAGGCTTGATTTTGTTGTGACATGTGTTTCGTAACAATAATGTTGCTTTTTAACACACAACGCAGTAATCCATGTCGTGTCTCTTTAAGTGTGAAGCACATTTCAATGTGGTGCTACAGGCGCCTTTCATGTTCTTGACCATGATGTTTGTACAGTTTAGCCGGTTAAACACATCAGTGTTTTCCCAAGTGGATCTTTACTTTTAGAAAATTGTTGTTTTGTCATCAGGATGGCTTTTTATCGTGTGGTAATGCAGCTGTGACTAAGGAAAAATACGTGTGCACCGGCCGTGACACCTGCACGAGGTTACAAACACGGAGCCGTGCACGACCAGCTGAAATGACAGCTTTGCCAGGGCGAGAGCAGCGGGTGCAACAGGCTCATCACTTGCCTTTGCTTGAACCTGTCAAATTCGTAAATATCTATATATAGTTATCAATGTGCAAATGTACAAAAAAAAAAGAAGAAAAAATGAAAAAAATTTCAGGGGGGCCATTTTTGCCTTTATTTGATATTGGACTAAAACCACTGCGTTTCTGCTGCATTGCATATCGTCACCCACTCAACCAGTGGGCTAAACTAGCACTCTGTAAGTGTAAAAATTAAGGAATCACTAAAGCAAAAAAAAGGTTATGAGCAGTAGATTACTAGAGTGATTTATGAGCTGTTACACGAAGATATAAATGCATGCAAATTAGTCAACAAGTTATTTTTTTCCATACAATACTTGTGGCCAGCCTTCCAAAAGCTGGGATCTGCCAGTTTTCCTTGTTTTAAGAGTATATTTAAGCTTATTAATACTGATTATGTTCAGTTAGGTGTGTGTTTTTATATCCAGTCAGACTCGTTTAATTCCCCTCTTGATATCTCGTGGCTAAAATGCAGTTGTAATCAGCAGCAAAGCTAAATTTCACAAATTTCAGAACATAGGGAGTGCTGAGGGAAGAAATCAGACCGAAAAGCTATAGTGTGCCTTTCAAATCATTATTATACATCATTTGTAGTTAAAGAGCAAAAACAAGCAGAGCTGTAAAACACTCAGTACTGTCCTCTGAAGTTCAGCTGCTGGAAAAACCTCTCTGGGTTATTCTGAAAGTCTCGCATTGCATCCACTCAAGTTGTGGCTGTTAAAGTTGGGAGGGTCAGTGAATCTTCTGAAGCCTCAGCCTCTCTGACAGACTCTCCTTCTGCTATACGGTCCTCCACAGACAGAGGAGGTCATAACCACCGGAGAGGGGCGGATCGGCTTACTAGGAGACTGGCGAGAGGTGCCCCTCCCTTTGAGTTTGGAAATGCAGTGGTGTTTGCGTTGATGACTGCTCTCTCTGTTTCTTCCCTGCCTGTCAGTTAACGTCTAAACTGCTGATGTTGGCATTTATACAAAATGATTTACACATTTCATATCACACAATGATCACAGTGTGTGAATGGGTGGATGACTGGATGTGTAAAGCGCTTTGGGGTCCTTAGGGACTAGTAAAGCGCTATACAAATACAGGCCATTTACCATTTAGGTGACATCAAATTTCCCTCGGGATGAATAAAGTATTCTGATTCTGATTCTGATTCTGATAAATCCTCTGTCAGTTCACACGAAGTAAGACTGACCACTGTGTTTGTTTCAAGCAGACAGAGTTCAGCTTTAAGGGGTCCAATAAATTGTTTAGTAATAAGCAGTGGGATAGAAGTTTCTTTAATTTTATAAACAAAGCTGATTCTAATTTGTAAATGAGACCAGTCAAAATCAATTCTTAATCTCAGGAAAAAATCTTCTAGTCTCAAGATTTACTTAATCATTAAGCTCCAACAGGGGCTTCCAAACATATCACACTGTCTTTATCAGCAGTTTTGGGACTTCTCTTTCATATTGGCTGAAAATTTTAAATATATAGCGAGTTTCATGAGAAAAAATCTTCATGTTCTTATCTTAAACCTCTCCACCTGCCAGCTTGGAAAACATGTACCTGTGAAGCTTACAGGTGCATGCTGTCCAAACCCACCTGATGAGTGCCTCCTGCACATGAGATTTTTGTTCGTTTGTCCAAACACTGCCCTAAAACGAGTTTGAAGCAGTAATTTAGTGGCAGGAGTGAAATTAAAGGATCTACAAGAACTGGAAAAGATTAATATTTGGCAGGAAGGTATATTGTGAGAGCAGAGCTGTAGACGTTAATCCTCTGACAGAAAGTTATTAATTCTTAAAGACTTTTTCCAGGCTTTGCTTTAGAAAGCAGAAGTGCTGATGCTCAATGCCAGGCTGGTTCTGCCTCAGTGCCTTTTGATAAGCAGCCAACATTTAGACAGGGTAGATTACTGAAATGAACATTATGCTACATTGTAGAAGCTCGAGGAGCTTCCATGGTCTATAGAAAATAGACATCGTAGGAGTGGTCATGTGACACGTGAAGATAGTACAGTAGTGGAAGGATGAAGGGTGTTTTGCTTTGGGGTTAGCTAAAACCTTTTTTACGTTTCTAAATGTTAAAAACATCTACACTACTAAGGAACAGATCTGTTTATTTTATTGTTTCTCTTTCACTCAGGTGCACTTTTTAGTGACGCCAACATAGAACAGAAGCCTTGTGAGAGCTTAAAGCAAAACAAAAGATTTTGACCTGCTGACGGGGACTCCTCCAGGTCTCCTCCCGTCCATCTGCTTGGTTTTCTTCATGAAGTTTGTGACTCGCTTGCTGATCACGTCACAAATGTTGTCACGTGATATTTTTTTTTATTTTTGATTGATGTGATTTGTTCTCAGATTTCTTCCTCTACCCCTCTGCTGCTCCACCTGTGCTGCTCTTCATTCTGCCCATCTAACCCATGCTAGCATATCATACTTTGTTGCTGGTGAAGACTAAGTGCATTTCATGTATTTTTTTTGATGTATTGGTGAAGTAGTGAATGCTAATGTTGACTTTTAATTTGACAGTATGAGTACGTATTAAGGTATATCCAGTAGTTATATTGGAGTATGTTGATTTTTTTACCAACAGAAGTTGTCCTTTTGATTACTTTTATCAAATACTGTGTTTAAAAGTTATCATGTAATTAAATTTAGGATTATTCTTATTATTTTGTCTCTGTGATATCCAAAACTGTTCTCACACATTCTTATTTTTTAGCCCCTGAAACCTTCCTGTGCCTGTTTCTCTTGCTCTCCTGACTTTTATTCTGAAAGAAACCACTTCCTTCTTTTTTCCTCATCTCCATCCCAATCTTTTTTTTCCCCTACGTCTGCCAGGTTTTTACGCTGCTTGAAAGAGTCACAACATTAACAAGTGTGAGTCAGTTAGCGGCAAACAGCCACACGTTCTTGAGCCTCAACCCATATAGCCGCAAAAACCCAAGTGCTTTTAAACTGAACGCCTCCCTCCCGCATATAGTAGTCGCTGTTCTGTGCTTAGCTCAGCCAAAGCTACCTGAAACACAGCACCCTGTTCCTCAGTCTCTACCATTAAAGAAGTGATTCTTTCAGCAGGCAGATCGGTGCTCAGGCACGTCACGCAGCATTAGGCTCCTTGTGGGTATTAAGTGGGGCTGAGATGTCCGTGCTCATTAGCAGATGGCTCTGGTTAATGAGTTTGGTCACAGAAAAAGCAGATGGCCTTTTCTTTTTAAGTGTAGGAGGATAGTTACTGCTCCTCAAAGATATCACTTCTCTTAATGGAACTGCTCCTATATCATTACAAGAAAAGCATTTCTGCAACTGGTCATGAAGGCAACACCTGGTGCTAATGTCTTTGTGTGCAAAAACAGAAAACTCTAATGCAAACAAGTAAACGACTCGCTCCATTGAAGCATTGGTGTAAATTTGCTCCCTGGCTGTGGGATCTGAGAGCAGATCTGCAGCAGCGATGGCTGGCTTCTTTTGGCTGCATCACGCCCAGGCAGAGGCACTCATGGCCATGCTATCTGCCCACGTTTCTGCTTCTGTCTGAGGGTTTTCTCTCTGAGGCGGGGCTGGAGGCTTACTGTTTGTACTCTCGCTTTTTCCGTTTTGTTTTATGCCAGGTGCCTGAGTGGACCAAATGCAGTAGCCGTGAGAAGAGGAAGGAGAAGAAAGTAGAAAAGCCGTTCTACACCGACTCAGAGGGAGAGTCTGGTCCTACGGAGTCTGCTGACAGTGGTAACTTTAGGCTGCTGGCACTGATAGCATGGTCATTTTTTTTGATTCAATAAGTAGTGCTCACAACAGGGGTGTGTGTTTGTGTGTGTTTGTGTGAGAGACTTTTGAGTCAGTGTGAATGATCTTGGTAGGGGCTGGTAAAACGAGACAGTCTCAAAAAATAAGCTCATTATCAATTGAATTTTATTACAAATCACAACAACTGTTACCTCAATGTGCTTTATATTGTAAAGACCCACAGAATAAGTCCTAATAATCATATCACCCCCTTTGAGCAAGCCCTTGAGATTTGTGTTGTTGACCAATTCTATAAAAATCTAAAGAAATAAGGTCCATCTCTCAATCCTTTCTAACTTTCATACCCTGTTTGTGGCACTCAGGTCCAAGTCCAGCTGTATAAATCTTTAAAATTGGTCATAATGCCCTAAGACAACTAGAGACTTCAACAGCAATAACAATATTGGCTGCAGACTATTTCTCGGGGGGGTTAATGCACATTTAATGTATTAACAGAAGAACGGAAGAAATGTATTGTACTTTGATTTATTGGCAATGGAAAAAAATATAGAATGTTACCAGATGAAAGTATCAGTACTGAGTTTGAATTTATTGTTTAAATATGTTGCATAAAACTAAACACAGAGACCAATCAAGAGTTGATGGTTACAAGTCGATGTGCAGCGATTTTCCAGCAAATTCAAATGAGTGTGTGATGATGAGGATGTGGAGACAGACAGCAAAATTTGTGAGGGAGCGGCTGCTGATTTTTATATAGGAGTGTGTGTGGAGAGCTGGTCAATGCCAGGGGTGGTGACATCGTGACATAAATGGAAAAGACGTAATGAAGAATTTCAGAATGTCAACGGCTGCTTTTAACCTGCGTATATATGGTGCTGTCTCATGACTTCTCGTGAGGTTTCAGGACCTCATGATGTATCGTGAGGCAGCAAAAGTCAAATCAATTCTGCTTTTATTGAGGATCATTATCTGAGGACCACATTTGGAGGTGACTCAAGGCAGAACTGAAGAGAAACAAAACTTGTCTTGTTCATACATGGACCTCATTCACTCCCAGTGCACAAATCTGTTCATCCAAATGTTTTCACCTGCTTTATTCTGCAAGTGCATTAACAGCAACAAGCACGCCTGTATAATTATGCTGATCCTGATTTCCTAATGTAGTGCATTATTATCTTATTTTAACATTTAAAAGCAGTTCTGTGAACATTAGTAAAGCCACGATGTTATTTTTAAAAAATAGATTTGAATCATATAAGTAAAATAAGACACTAGGTAGCAGTTTATAATGCTGCCTGTGTAATTTTCCAAAATGTTTTCTGAGTTTAGTGTGGAATTTTCAGTACATAGAAATATTCCCCATTAATTACAGCGTGAGATGCGGAAGTAGAGCTACTAAGGAATACATCCCTCAACCTTAAAATAACTCTAATAACACCTTAAGATGGGGAAATATAGAAAAGCCTCATTACTTCCAGTATAATTTTGTCTCTTATTGTCTAAAATACACCAAAATCACTTAAAAATACAAATAGGGTGAGGTATATCACCAGTTGCTGCATGTCGTCCTCCTGCTCTTCCTCCCAGCCTTCCCATCTTTTCTCCCCCGTCCTGTTTAAATAAAGGCTAAAAAGCCCAAATAAACATATTACAAATTTGCTTCAAGAGTTATTAAGCCTCAAGTTTAGGCACTGAAAATTACATCCTATTACTTTTGGGAAATTGCAAAATACGTTGTGGCCTTTACTGTATGAAGTGCTAATCTGGATATTATCCCTGTACTCTGAATATAGTTTTATGTTCTTTTAAGAGCTTCATATTATTCTTACTTTTAGCAGTACTGACTGAAACATCGGTACTGTTACTAGCTTTTGAATATCTGTTGACCTCAACAGTATTTCACATTAAACAGAAAGTAAACCCCTAAATGTCTGATTCCATCTGATCAGTTATCTTTAATTGATAATCTTCTTTTAAGAAGATTATCAATATTCCTCACTATTACTGCTGCAGAAACTATCATCGGCTACAATAATATTATAGACAATATGCAGTTTTGTGAGTGCGGGTGTAGCATAAAACACCTCTGTCTTTAGTTGTTTCTGATGTGTCTGCCTCAGCTTCACGCTGAAAGAAAATCTGAGAATGTCAGTTAAAAGTTCTGCTTTATCTTTTTTTCTTTTTCCTCACCTCTGGAGGAAAAAAGTGTCTGAGGCATCAATAATACAAAGGATAATAAAAGTTTGATCTCCTCTCTGGTTTTGATGAGCTCGACTCTTTTTGATGGTAAAACAGTTTAACACGCAGACTCACTCAGTCCCAGCTGCTTTGTTTGTCAGAGGACGCCGTGTAAGATGTGAATACCAACAGCCTTCAGATCACACTTACTCTGTGTAGCCTTTCTAACCTCTGACCTCTCCCTCCACAGAGTCAGACTCTGCCAGTGGCTCGGAAAGCAGCAGTGGCAGCGAGGAGAGCGGGTCGGGATCAGAGAGCGAAGAGAGTAAGGAAGCCTCCGAGTCTGAGGAAGAAGAAGAGGAGGAGGAAGAGGAACAGAAGAAGAAAAAAAAGAAAGATCTAAAGAAGCCAGTGCAAGAAAGCGAAAGGTAGACTGCTTTACACTGCATGCCATGTCAGGCATATTTGCTGGACTATGGATGTTATTATTAGAATTGGTGGTCGCTTTGTTTGTAGAAAATAAAGTTTGACTCCTTGGGGGAAGTTTGACCTCTGGTTTCCTTTGACAGTGAGCAGAGCAGCGAAGAAGAAGAGAGGAAGCACCAGAGGAAGAGTAAACCGCGCAAGAGCGAGTCAGAGTCTGAATCTGACGAAGATGAGGAAAGCGAGTCTGAAAGCAGCCAGTCAGAGTCTGAAGACTCGGAGTCAGAGGCTGAGGTCAAGAAGAAAAAAAAGGTGCAAACCAGGGTTAACTACAGAGAAAGTGCACAGCAGCAGGGTGCATCAAAAACAATCATCAGATTTAAAAAGGCTGGGTTTTCTTTTTTAAGTAATGCACATAGAAGCTTGCAATAAATATAGAAGTACATGACTGAATATAAGGTTTCACACAGCCCCTGCTGTTGTTATGCTACCTACCACCAACCATGTGAAGCTAAGGAATCCGCTCTTTCCATCGGTGCGTGTTTCTATCGTTAGCGGTGAATAAAAGCACTTTTAAACCAGATTATTCTTTTTGATACAGCCTGTATCTAAGAAGCCACTAAAATTCTCATAACCTTAGCATTTCAAAATACAAGAGAGCGCAGTTGTGCCCCTTTTCCTATACAGCAGCATGAACAGCGTCTATTCGTGACAGTTTTTCTTTGTTCTCCAGACGGCTGAATCTAAACCTCCTCCCAAGCCTCTCAAGAAAGAGAGCAAGAAAGAAAAGAAAGAAATGTCTCTGCTCGACCTTGATGATTGTAAGTTGTTTTTGTTTCTTTTTCTCGATCTTTCCAGCTTTTCTTCTCAGACAGTAGAAAATGTATGGCACTCTCTTTAGAACGGAAAGCAGTCTAAGCAGAGGTGTCCACATCTACCTCTTCCCAGAACCGTCTTCATCTCTTTCATCTGAGAATCTCATCCCATTTCAAAATGCACAAACCACTTCTGAATTAGATGCAGTTCAGATGCCTGAACCATCTCATTAGCTCTTTTTGAGGAGCAGCAGCTATAATCTGAGCCCCTTTTAGATGACTGAGCTCAAGGGTTTGGTCACCACCCACAGATGTGTCCACAGAATAGGTAGGAAAGTAGAGCTTCCATTAAACCGATGCTCTCCCCTCATTCATAAACAAACCGTCCAAGATACTTAATCTCTCAACCAGACTTGGAGATGCTAATTCACACCTAAACCCCTTCACATTCTACAAAGATGCCAAAGGAAAAAAAATCCATTAGATGACTGCACACTGGTCTGAATTTGGGAACATCATCCGTGTCTTGTTTCTTTCTTTCTTAGTTGAACCTGCTCCCTCACCACAAGTCACACCGGTCAACACCTTCCTATCCAACAGCCTCGTGACCGACCTGGAGGGGCTGTCTTTGTCTGACTCTGTCCTCTCCCCAGCAGTAAGTGTTTCATATTATTTGCTTGTTGACATCTTTATTCTCTGTTAGTGAAGCGATGAAATGAAAATGAAGAGGGGAGGGGGGGGGGAACTAAAGCAGATGACAAACCAGAGGGGTCTTTTTACAGACCATTGCTCCCTCCAGCGCGCTGAAGAGCTACGAGCTGCTTCACCGGATCACGGGTGAGGGTCTGTCGGTGGAGTACTGTTTCAGCCGGCAGCCTTTCAGCCCTGACGCCAACATGGTGGCGGTGCAGATGCAGTTCACCAACAGCGCCTCTTCCGACACCAAGAACCTGCACATAGAGGATGTGAAGCTCCAGTCTGGGATGAGGGTCAAGGAGTTCCCAGAGATCGGTGTGTGAGATTGTCCACTGTGTACATGCACGGACATATGAAATACAACCCTGCTGGCAGTGCTTGGAAACTGCACTGTTCATTACACCAGATAAAACAGACGTACTTGTTGCAGATGTCGGTGTTTTTTCTATTACAATAATTTTGCTTCAGGGAAAGCTGTAAATAAGATGCTGAATTTTTGTGACTATGAAGTTGAAAATTCTAATTTAAGTTTGTTCATAGACAAGAAGGGGACCATCAGCCTGCTACATATTAAAATATACATATCAGCACATTTAAATTCCTCCATTAAACTTATTATCAACATGAAATACAAGTTTGATGGATTTCTGTCCTTTCACCTAACGGCAACAGGTTGCAAGCTGCCTCTATGACCTGTACACGGGCAACCACATAGACACCAGTATCCTGATAATTAGTGTTAAGCCACAAACTGATAAAACACTGTAACTTTGTTCACCAAAATGTCTTGAACTAGCTCTGCCACTCAGTAACCAATAATATTACTCATGTAATTCTATCAAAAAGCTGCAAAACACCATAAATATGGGCGCAGTGGTTACAGTTCAGTGACTTGAATGTCCCTACCTGAGGCCTGACATCAGCTACAGCCGGCACACATGCCACGAGTTATGTGCCCTTAAATTTAAACCTTAATAAAACCCAGTCTGTAAATAATGTTGCCTTCATCACTCGAGTTGGGCATTTTAACATGTCCATCAGGGTTGACTTGACTTAGAGAAAAACAAAGTGTGGCAGTTTTGAAGTTGTCAGCAGCGCCTCCATCTCAGTTTTCTTCTTAGAGGACACTTTTTGTACAAGGACGTCTCAGATGTTTCAGTATGAACATTCACATCCTAATCTTTGTCTCGGTTTTTCATGTGACTTTTAAGAGTTGTGCCTGTTTTTTGTGTGGAAACACTAAAGGCTTTTTCTTTCCTCCATGTCCACAGAGCTACTTCCAGCAGGTGAGACGGCCACAGCTGTGATGGGCATCGATTTCTGTGATTCAACGCAAGCAGCAAACTTCCAGCTGTGGTGAGACGGACTCTTGATTACAGAGGGTAGACCTCCTGTGCAGTCCTGCTTCTGGTTGCCGGTCTGCTTCATTTTTGGGATTTGCTAGATTTGCATTTGCTCTGCAGCAGTTAGTCTGCTAAGCCACTGATACGTTGATATACAGACAGGAAGTTAGTTAATTATTTGGAAAAACTCTTGATTCGATTCAGTTCACGTTTAATAATATCAGAGAAAACACTCCAGTGGTTTCTGAATTTCTATAAAGCTACAGGCAGTCATTTTGAGGTTAATGGGAAAAAAAATAGTTGTACTTATAAATATACACAGATTATTGTGCAATTATGTCTTCCAACAAACTGATGTGCTTTTCATTAATAAGTATATAAGACCGGCTCCGGTCCAAGCCCAACACTTGGATCTGCTTCAAAGAAAGTTTCACTAACACCAGTTAAAAGCAGCTGAGGCTAGCATCAACACTTAACTAGGGTGACCAACCGTCCACTTTTACTGGTGTCAAGCCAGCCTCCACTTTGTTTTACGTTCCCTGTGTATTCTGAGTATTATGGCAAAAGACGTGGAAACCTGATTTCAAAATAAAAGCTCCAGAAGCATGATTTCAAAATGAAGGCCGACTTCCAGTAAATTAAGAGCACATTCACAAATATCAATTAGTCTTGTTTGCACACTCTAATGTTGGATACAAATGACATACCCCAGTATTCTAGTAGCAACATGCCAATATTAAAGCCATCTCCTTTTGGATTTCAAAGTAAAAGCCATCTGAATGTTTATTTTTGAACTACTCTTTTAATTAATTGAGAATGGAAAACTCATGTTTCCACAGACTAGTTGCAGTCTATATTGAGTGTATACAACCCCATAGTGATACCATGTCAATATCAATCATTCTTATTTTGCCTTTCAAAATAATGGCCCTTTCAAATTGAGCATATATCGGTGTGCGTTTTCAATGACTTCAGAAAGCTCTAAAATGGAAAAATGCTGTTTATTTTGTCTGGCTCCTATATTGATGAAGTCAACACCATCACAGTTTAAGAACTATCAACCAAATGCCATCATGCGAGATGAAAGTGCCAGGGAGCCAAATTCTCATTTATCAGAGACTGCAATTTAAGACATCTACTGACCCACACCAGGGCCAAGGCAATGTTGTTCTCAGCAAGTATCTGGTTAGACACCATGTTTCGAAGGCCTTTGGTAATTGTGTTATGTTTAAATTTTGAAGCCAAATACACTCAACAAAAATATAAACGCAACACCTTTGTTACTGCTCCCATTCCCCATGGGATGGACGTAGAGACCTAAAATTCATTCCAGATACACAATATAACCATCCCTCCCAAACAGTGGTCACAAATCAGTCCAAATGTGTGGTAGTGGGCACATCTGCTATATTGAGATAATCCATCCCACCTCACAGGTGTGCCACATCAGGATGCTGATCTGACGACATGAGTAGTGCACAGGTGTACCTCAGACTGCCCACAACAAAAGGCCACCCTGGAATGTGCAGTTTTTTGCGCTATTGGGGGTCTGGGGACCCAGAACCGGTCAGTATCTGGTGTGACCACCATTTGCTTCATGCAGTGCAACACATCGTCGCATGGAGTCTATCAGATTGTCAATTGTGGCCTGTGGAATGTTGGTCCACTCCACTTCAATGGCTGTGCGAGGTTGTTGGATATTCGTGGGAACTGGTACACGCTGTCGTATACGCCGGTCAAGCACATCCCGAACATGCTCAATGGGTGACATGTCCGGTGAGTATGCTGGCCATGCAAGAACTGGGACATTCTCAGCTGCCATCTGCCCTGAACAATGTGAACCATGATTCATCCGTGAAGCGCACACCTCTCCAACGTGCCAGACGCCATCGAATGTGAGCATTTGCCCACACAAGTCTGTTACGGCGACGAGCTGGAGTCAGGTCAAGACCCCGATGAGGACGACGGGCATGCAGTTGAGCGTCCCTGAGACGGTTTCTGACAGTTTGTGCAGAAATTGTTTGGTTGTGCAAACCAATTGTTCCAGCAGCTGTCTGGGTGGCTGGTCTCAGACGATCTTGGAGGTGAACCTGCTGGATGTGGAGGTCCTGGGCTGGTGTGGTTACACGAGGTCTGCGGTTGTGAGGCCGGTTGGATGTGCTGCCATATTCTCTGAAACGCCTGTGGAGACGGCTTATGGTTGAGAAATGAACATTCAATGCACGGGCGACAGATCTGGTTGACATTCCTGCTGTCAGCATGCCAATTGCACACTCCCTCATTGCTTGTGGCATCTGTGGCATTTTGCTGTGAGACAAAACTGCACATTCCAGGGTGGCCTTTTGTTGTGGGCAGTCTGAGGTACACCTGTGCACTACTCATGATGTCAGATCAGCATCCTGATGTGGCACACCTGTGAGGTGGGATGGATTATCTCAATATAGCAGATGTGCCCACTACCACACATTTGGACTGATTTGTGACCACTGTTTGGGAGGGATGGTTATATTGTGTATCTGGAATGAATTTTAGGTCTCTATGTCCATCCCATGGGGAATGGGAGCAGTAACAAAGGTGTTGCGTTTATATTTTTGTTGAGTGTATTACAGGTCACCATGGCATTATGATTTTAGTTTAGCTAATTGATTCGTGTAATCTGGCGTCATAGATAAATACATAAAAGCTACAATCTCTAGTGTTTCTAAACAATACTGCTTCAGGGAAACACGTATAAAATGAAAATGTTGAAAAAGTCCTTAAAAAGAAGTCTATTATTAATTTCTGCAACTGAAGACTTTCATAAATACTGTAGAATCCGTTAGCTTCATTCATCCATTCACTTCCACTTATCCTATCCAGGGTCGTGGGGGGTGCTGGAGCATATCCCAGGGAGAGGCAGGGTACATGTACAGGCTCTTGGTAAATGCATTGAGGAAATCAATGACTGGTTGTGCCACAATTTTCTCCAGCTAAACAAAAACAAAACTGAGGTAATAGTCTTTGGCGCCAAAGAAAAACGATTACAGGTCACCAGAGAACTTCAATCTATACATCTAAAAACCACAAACCAGGCGAGAAATTTGGGTGTAGTGATGGATGCAGACCTAAACTTAGAAAAACACATTAAGACAATAACAAAGTCAGC
Organism: Aulonocara sp. 'chitande type north' Nkhata Bay; assembly: GCF_057382095.1. Lineage (NCBI taxonomy): Eukaryota > Metazoa > Chordata > Actinopteri > Cichliformes > Cichlidae > Aulonocara > Aulonocara sp. 'chitande type north' Nkhata Bay. The sequence goes on along the minus strand of NC_141350.1, from coordinate 21,679,785 downwards.
TTACTATCACCTCAAGAATATATCAAGGATAAAAGATCTGATGTCTCAACAGGACCTGGAAAAACTAGTCCATGCATTCATCTTTAGTAGGCTTGATTACTGTAACAGCATCTTTACAGGTCTACCTAAAAAATCAGTCAGACAACTACAGCTCATTCAGAACTCTGCTGCTCGAGTCCTCACTAAGACCAAAAAAGTGGACCACATCAGTCCAGCTCTGAGGTCCTTACACTGGCTGCCTGTCCGTCAGAGGATAGACTTTAAAGTTCTGATGCTGGCCTATAAAGCTCTGAATGGTTTAGGACCAAAATACATCAATGACCTCCTGACCCAGTATGAACCATCCAGATCCCTCAGGTCATCTGGATCCGGTCTTTTATCAGTTCCCAGAGTCAGAACCAGACACGGAGAAGCTGCATTCAGCTTTTATGCTCCTTATATCTGGAACAAACTCCCAGAAAGCCTCAGATCAGCTGAAACACTCAGTTTATTTAAATCCAGGTTGAAGACTCACCTGTTCTCAGCTGCATTTGAATAAAGCACCAAATCCACACTTTAAGCTTAAATTTCAAAACTTACATTTAACTACTGATTTTATCTACTGTTCTGATTTTATCTGTTTTGATTTTATATACTGTTGTTTGTTTGTTTGTTTGTTTGTTTGTTAATTAGTTAGTTAGTTTATTTGCTTGTTTTATTCAATTTTAAATCATGCTTTTTATTTGTTCTTGTTTCTAATGTCTCTGTAAAGCACTTTGAATCACCTTGTTGTTGAATTGTGCTATACAAATAAACTTGCCTTGCCTTGCCTTGCCTTACATAGGGTGAGAGGCAGGGTACACCCTGGACAGGTCACCAGTCTGTCGCAGGGCTAACACACAGAGACAGACAACCATTTGCGCTCACATTCACTCCCGCATTCACACCTATGGGCAATTTGGATTAATCAATTAACCTATCCCCACAAACTGCATGTCTTTGGACTGTGGGAGGAAGCTGGAGTACCCAGAGGGAACCCACGAAAACACGGGGAGAACATGCAAACTTCACACAGAAAGACCCTGGCCTGATGGTGGAAATGAACTCAGGACCTTCTTGCTGTGAGGCAACAGTGCTAACCAAGCACACAGTAAAGTAAAATTTTTAGCTATTAAATCAGCTCTAGTGCATATGATCACAAAGTTGAAATTTGAATATAGAGAAAACAGAGCTGGTTTGACAGAAACAACACAACTTTGTCAGGTTGGGGAACAGCATTTCTGGAACATTACTGAGCAGCATGGGGGCTCCAGAGGGATTGTCTTGGCTCCACTTCTTTTCATATTGTATACAGCAGACTTCAAATATATATCTTGAGTCTTGCCAAATCCAGAAATACTCAGATGACACTGCCATTGTAACGTGTTTCAGGAATGGGCAGGAATCTAAAGACTGGGACCTTTTCTTGCCTTGAGCAACTGGATTCAGAAAATTATCTGCAGGCTTTTCAATTCTCATACAAATAGCAGATGAGCTAGGAATTTTTCTCTGTGATCAGAAAAATTATTGTTATTATTATTTTTGTTCGTAAGGAATGTCTGGCACCTCTGGTGTTTTATAAAACTGCTCCCGACTCCACTGTTAGATTATATGTTATGATATGTGTTGGCATGAACTGGAATTAATGGGTGGAAGCTGGAACTTTCCATTTAATGCCATTCTGAAGTTATGGAAAGAGAAGCTCCTATAAACAAAGTCTAAAGGGCTTTTACTCTGAAATGCAAAATGGGATTGATTTGAGATTGAGATGTTTCCACTGTAGAGGTTGTGTGGACTCCAATTACTTAGTGGAAACAGTAATTGTCCTGTTAACAGCATCCGCGTTTAGTTATAAAAAGTACCTCATAAACAATTATAATCAAGATATTGACGTGATAAAACTGTGGGGTTGTATACTGTCAATGTAGAGTGAAATGATCTTGTGGAAACAGCAACTTTGCTTTTAAGGGGATTCTGAAGTCAGTGAAAGAGTGGCTCATATATGGGCAATTTCAACGGGCCATTACTTTGAAAGGCAAAATCAAGGCGACTTGAAATTGACTTGGTATCCCCGTGATAGGGGATACCAAGTATCCCCACTGTCAATCTAAAGTGGAATTATCCTGTGGAAACAGCAATTTTCCTTTTTAGAGCATTTTGAAATCGTTAAAAGAGTAGGTCGTCTATGTGCAATTTAAAAAGGCTTTTATTTTGGAAGGCAAAATCGAACTGACTTGATATTGATATAGTATCACTATGGGGTTGGATATTGTTGATCTAAAGTGGAATTACCCTGTGGAAACAGACATTTTCCATTTTAGAGCATTTTGAAATCGTTCCAAGAGTAAGTCAGATATGGGCAATTTGAAAAGGCTTTTACTTTGGAAAGCAAAATCAGACTGACTTGAAATTAATATGGTATCACTGTGGGGTTGTATACTGTTGATCTAAAGTGGAATTATCCTGTGGAAACAGACATTTTCCTTTTTTAGAGCATTACAAAATCACAGAAAGGTAGGTCTTATATGGGCAATTTCAACGTGCCATGAATTTGAAAGGCAAAATCAGACTGAGTCAGTCTGATTTTGCCCATCAATGGGCAATTTCAATGGGCCATTACTTTGGAAAGTGAAATCAGACTGACTTGATATTGACATGGTATCACTGGGGGCTGTATACTGTAAATACAGAGTAAAATTATCCTGTGGAAACAAGAATTTTTCTTTTTAGAGCATTTTGAAATCGTTAGAAGAGTAAGTCAAATATGGGCAATTTCAAAGGGCCATTACTTTGAAAGGCAAAATCAGACTGACTTGATATTGACATGGTATTACTGTGAAAAACACTGTGGTTGGATAGTGTTGATATAAAGTGCAACTAGTCTTTGGAAAGAACACTTTTGCTTTTAAGAGCATTATGAAGTCATTGTAAGAGTAGTTCAAAAATGAAAATTCACAGGGCTTTTACTTTGAAATCCAAAATAAGATGGCCTTGATATTAACAGGGCGCTATTAGGGTGCAAGGTTGTGTCATGTAGATCTAACATTAGAGTTTGTGAACAAGCCTATATTATATGTTACTATGTTCTTAACATATCTGTTAATTCACTCGAAGTTGGCTTTTATTTTGAAATCCGGTTTCCCTTCCCGTAATACTTTGAATACACAGGGAGCAGAAAACAAACTCGAGGCTGGCTTGACTGCAAGTCTCGAATTGGAGGCTGGCTTGACACAATCCCCCCGGACGTCCAGGGCGTCCGGGGGGATTTTCGAGATTGATAAAAATGTCCGGGTTTTCCTACATTCCGACAGAGGACCCATGTGTTTGAAGTCATCCCCGAACTGCTGCTTTGTGAGCACTTGTAAGTTTTTCTGCGCTCACAGAAGGGACAGACAGCGCGCAGGAACGCGCCTAATGATGTTTAAAAGATCCCAAAACGCAAGTGAATCTTTTCAGACGAACTGCAAAAGAAATTTCCCTCGTACCGACCCAGTACTGGTAATTTTTCTTATGCACATGAGGCATTATTTCTGTACCATTATTTAATTCCAGAGGTTTTTAAGTTATTTTCTTTGCACTTGTTGACTTGTAAGGTCCTATATGACAGATTTTATTTCACAATTCATTAACCGCACAGAGAAGGCATCGTTTAAATATGTTTCTTTAAGCAAGTTCTTCATGACTGAGCCAAGTGTCCTCTTTTTTGGACATCAAAATATGGTCACCCTAGCTTAACTGACTAAAAAGCTCAACAACTCGCCAAAGTATTGCTGTTATCGGACACAAGCTTTAATAGTTGCAGCTTTTGAAAGTTTGCATTGACTCTTTACTAATCTTTACTGATTTGAATCTTTGGGGGTTTTGCATAACATATTGATGACACCTACTGAAGCTTTGAGAAATACTGATGGACATTTTCAGTTTCCTGTTGTTTTGAAAACAGTCATAAAATTACCACCAGACTGTCAGACCAGATATTTTACTTGTATAATTAAAAAAATCTTATTCCACTTCTGTCATCCCACCAGGGTCAGGGCTGTTTGGGAAACTTTGAAGTTTAAGAACAAAAGACGAAATACAAATCCCTGACACTACCGTTCCTCCTTTTTCAGCACTCACACCAGGAAATTCTTCGTGTCGATCCAGCCACCTGTCGGGGAGCTGATGAGGCCCGTCTTCCTGACAGAGAACGAGTTTAAAAAGGAACAAGGTGAGTGAAAATAGGCCACAAAATATTTCTGATGTCCTGAATGTTGCGACCCTAAACCACTGTCTCAGTTGCTGCTTTGACACCAACACATCTTTAAATGTTGCATAGTCCAAACAGGGAGCTTGTTAACATGTTAACCAGTGAGCTAATGCTGCAGCACTGCAACTCATAAGTTTTGTCCCTGAGTGTTAGTAGTCTACTCTGAATATACACTTCATATATTCTGTTCAAATATAGCGCTCATTTCATTAGACTGTGAATGAAATGGGGTTGTGATGGGGTTAAATGTTTGAAGTCGTGTGGGAACCACATGCTGAATATCTAAAGTTAAAACTTTAGGTTTGACTTGATTTGATAGCTGCAACTTTTGAACAGTCAATCAATGAAAATACAAATGAAAAAATTGCTGCTGATCAAAGACATTGAGATCTGCACTTTGATCTTTAACAGTTACGCAGAGAGGAAAGCATGCAGTGATGCTCAGTCACCCGTTGATAATGTGCATCATATAGTGTGACACGATGAAATGAGGACCTTTTAATTAGAAAGTATATTTCACTTTTCCAAATGTGTGTTTTGTTTTGTTTTTCTTTTATAACATTGCGAGCAAGTCATTTGCCACATGCAGTAAACATCAAAGTAACTGCCTGATGTTTCTGAGTCTCCACATCATCCTTCCTCCAGAGCAGGAAACAGTTTTTTGTCCATCAGCTACATTCAATCCACCAATACAAACCAAAGGTTTGCATTAGACGGTGTATGGTAGAGCAGCTGCAGACAGCAGTTCCCAGCATGTTTCTGGTTTCTGGTGTTCGTTTTCCATCCTAACAGTGATCGAGTTTTGAGCTCTAACAAGCCCACAATGACTCTTTAAACATGTGTCATATCCACGGTTCCTCCCTCTCCATACTCTCCCCAATAGAGAAGCTATTACACAATCTAGGTAAGTTGGCTTTAATAGATTTGTTGTTCCCAGCTGTCTGTGTGCCACCTTTCCTATAGCCAAACTCATCCTCACACAGACCACCCCCTCCTCCCATTCCCCTCCTCCCTCCTCCTTTAACACCTCGTGCTGACTCCCCCTCCTCCCTTCTTGCCTGGGTAATCAACACTTAACTGCATCTCCGGGTCTGTAGCTGCAGACACCTGCAAACCTGCCGCTCACACTCTCCTGCTCCACCAGGAATGGCTGGAAATGCTCATCCACTGATCCTCATTCACTCTTTCACATATACATCTGGCTCACAGCAGCACTCGATCATGTGCTTTCTGATAACCACCAACCATGCTGGGAGTTTGAACTGTTGGTCATCTTGTAGTGCATCGGTCTAACTGGCACTGGGTTTTGTTTTGCAGGTCAAAAGAGGTCTTGACATCTCAGTTAAAACCAGGTTATAGTCATTCAAGAGGAAATGATAATGTCTTTAATTCGTATTGAGGTCTAGTTTTTAAATCAGCAAATATTTGATTTAGTTCAGACTTTTGGTCACTTTTAAACAAAACTTCAGCCCCTTTTTAACCAGTTCCAGGAACTAAGATCAGGATCTGGGAACTGAAGGAACCTATTTAACAAACTATTGTTAATACGTTTGTTAAATAGTGATTTACACCCTTTCAAAATGAGCCAAAGATATTGACCTAATCTAAAGAAACAGATTAGCTGTGACTTTAGGTCCAAAACATCTGAGTGTTGCGTTGAGATATCAGTCAAAGCTGAACTAGTGCGGGACCTACTCTCCTGTAATACCAGGTCATACCACAAGATGGCGCAATAAGTCCATGTAACCTTTCATTCCTTGCATTTTTATTTACATTGGCAGTCTGATTCTATACACTGTTCAGTATATTCACTCGTATACATGAGAGATCAAGCATGTGGATCCATCTGTGTGACCCCTTGAGAAAAAGGCCAAAAGTAGCTAAAGTCTGAGAGAGCAGCACACATCCAAAAACATTTCACCACACTCACTGGTATAACACTGCTCCTGGTGGTGACAGTTGTAATAAAAATGGGAACCATTCTCAGTTAGGGGGAGGGACTTTGTGGTTGTTCCTTAAATATCTGTTTTATAATGCCTGTGCTGTGACTTGAAACAATCCTTATGCAGGTTTAGTTCTTAAATACTACAAAAAGTTCCTGCTGTGGAAACACTTTATATCTACCTGTAAGTGTAATAGAGAAAACATAAATTTCTGTTTGTGGGGAGCAGTTAAAGTAAACGTTTGACTGGTTTTCTGTGGGACCCACAACATTTTGTGCAATTTTAATTTTTTTCCCCTATTTTGTTTTTTTGTGCTCCCTCACACAACTTACTGCACAACCTCTTGGCAAGGAGCTACGATTTTATTAAATTTGGGTTGGTGTTATAAAAAAGTTCAAATGAAGCATGCATAGACACTAACACTACGAACGGACTGCAGTCTGTTTTAGCTAAATTTTCTGAATTTAAGTTTTCTGTCACTTGACTTATTATTGCAGCGATTTTAGGACTTGTTTTACATCAGAGCAGTATTGATATATAATACTGAAATACTAGTTTTAACCTGGACATCCAGGCGTCTTTTGACCAGCAAATCACCAAACAGTTGCTCTCTACAAGCCATCTTCGCACAAGTGAGAAAATTAGTACTGAATACCTCTTTCAACCAGAATTTCTGTCTTTGGAAATACTCTGGAAAATGGTGACTCGAGTTGGTTAGCAGTCAGAAATTTGCTTCTTTTTTGCTGTAAATTCACCAACAAAATCCTGTGTTCAGTGGGAAGCATGAGTACATTCCCGTGTTAAGTGTTAGTAGCATTTACAGTTCTTGATGTACTGAATATTACATCAGTCCCTCTGAGAACTTTAGCAATGTTCACTGCATTGTACAGTATATGTATATAATACTGTACATGTCTGAAGCTAGCAGATACCCTGAAAAAGAATAGCAATGGTTAAAAAATGAACTCTGTTACTGTACATGTTGTGTTCTTCTTCTTCTTATTATTATTATTATTATTATTACTACTATTATTATTAAGATTATTAACTGCTTTGCTTGTTTTGCTGCTGGGAGGGAGAGGATTCCTGTCTGACCAGTGCTCTGCTCCTACAACCTCCACAGGTCAGCTGATGGGCATGAACGAGATCACAGAGAAACTAACTTTGGACGTCAAGTGCCGAAACGAACACGCCATCGTCCAGAGAGTGACCACCGCTGCCAACCTCAGCAGAGTGCCCTGTGGGTCAGATAAAGAGTGCAGGTGAGAAAAATCACTCCTGAGCAAACACGTCTTGTTATCTGAGCCACCTTTTAATGCAAATAGCGCCCTGGGTGGTGTTTGTCTTCTGCGAAGGACACGGAATCATTTGGGAACAAGATCTTTGCCAAGATCAGCTTAAAAAATCACCTTAAAAGTGTGGCTTCACGTATTTTACGCAGATTTTAAAAATCCACTAAAGCAGTGGTTCCCAAACTTTTTTTGCTGGGCCCCCCTTTGTTTTACAAGAAAAATGCACACACACTCACACGCACGCACACATCCTCCAACCACACACACCCATATTTTGCTCCACTGCGGTTTATTTCACACCTCAAACATTTAGTAAACAATTAAGCAAATACAAGTAATCTGCAATATATTACAGGTAGTAATAAAATAAACTACTAACTCTTTTACGCTGCGTCCACACCTGCACGGGTATTTTTGAAAAGGCAGCTGTTTCGTCCACACGTAAACGGCGTTTGGAATCACCGAAAACGGAGATTTTTTTTTAAAACTCCTTTTTTGCGTTTACGTGTGGACGAGGAATACAGAGTACCTCACGCAACGTCAAAGGTATGTGCCTTTTTTCACGTCACGCTGTGCGCCACGTTATTGTTTACATGAGGTGAATTGCAGAATGGCAGATAGTCAGATTAACAGTATTTTGTCTCTATCTGCAGTATTTACACGCTTACACATACACGCGCAGTTACTGTCCCTCTATTTAGAAAGGCAGAGGCGTCATGTAGTATTTTATTTTACATGTAGTTGTTTTTTTCCTGTGTAATAATATTCAACATTGCTATCAATACATTTTTCAAAAAATGCCTCTCTGTGCAAAATGGGCTCCTCAAGGAGGATAAATAAACAACTGTGGGATACTGTTTGTCCGGGATTTGAACCGGGGGAACAAATCGTGGCAGGATCAGGAAAAGCAATTAAGCAGGGGAGACCTACCTTTGCACTTGTGCAGGTGAAGCCAAAGGGCAGATATGCTTCACCATATTTTCTAGTCTTTGGCTTAGAATGAAGTTGGTTTGGAAACATATTCAGCGATGCTTCATCTCCTGCTTTGCGTTTTTGTGGGCACCCCGTGCTAGCAGTGTCCAAGCATTGCTTTTGTTTTTTGTTTTTTTTCCCTTTTCATATTTTCATACCCCCCCCCCCCCCCCCCCCCGCAGTGGCTCTGCCCCTAGGGGGCGGGCCCCACACTCTGGGAGGGTCTGCACTAAAGGAACAAAGTGTACATTTTTCAGACACCTATAAATTTTAGTTCCAGCTTGAGTAAAATAAATGATAAAGAAGCAAATGCTGTCAGGAGGATCTACCTTGACATGACAATAAGTAGGCTGTGTTTTTTATTTCTCCATCAGATCCACTTCTCCTTTGTGACATCTGGTCTCAAAAATCCAAGATATAAGGGGATTAGCATTTATGACCACAACGACATTATCTACATCACAGAACTAATAACATTTAGTCCTATTTAAATTACAATGTGTGCTTGAGTGAGAGGAAATCTGAAAATCTTAAGGTCATAAGTAGTTGGACTGTTGTTAGTTTAAGTTCAGTCCGGTTTTATTTATATACCATCAAATTATAACAACAGTTGCATCAAGGTGCTTTATGTTGTAAGGTAAAGATCTACAATAATAGAAGGAAACACTAGAAAAAAGTTGCTTCCTGTGTGGACGTTAAACATGATGACAGACACCAGGAAACGCAGAAAGCAGAAGAAAGTAACAAAACCAACAAATCTAACACAGACACAAAACACAAGAAATACATGACAAAAGCCTGTGACTGTGACATTCAGGAACCACTACATCATCTGTACAAACCTGATACAGCATCAGCTGTTCAAGCTTTTAGGGGGGGAAAGGGTTACACATATATTCACAATCAGCTGACTTGAAGTAGGATCTGATGCAGTTCTGAGAATGTTGATCAGAGTATTCTAGAAAATTTCTAGAAAAGAAAACCAAAAACATTTTTTTGCACTAATTTTGCACTCGTTGTGTTTCACAGATGATATTTTTGTCTCACTGACTCACGCGATGTGTATCCCTTCTTTATTCTGTGGCTTCATCTTTACTTCTTGATCTTTGCTGCCTTGACCTCAGTCCTCCTGTTCCTCCTCCTGATTATCCTGTCCACAGGTTTGCAGGCAGGACGGTGACCAGTGGCAGCTTGGTGCTGGTCACCGTGGCAACCAAAGAGGAAGGAGCCGCCCAGCTGACGGTCAACTGTGAGAAAATGGTGATCGGCACGATGCTGGTGAAAGACATCCTCCAGGCTCTAACGCAGTGACGCGAACCAGCTCTCCAGCTTTGAACTCCGCCTCCACCTGTACTTCAGCCATCCCTCACATATCATCTAAGACTTGTCAGTGTAGCATCTCCTGCGAGCCGTGTCAGTGAGGAAGCTTCCACAACATTTGTTTTGTTAGAAGAGCCCCAAACCTTTAGAAATGACTCCCAGAGACAGTGAATGCCACACCTGGACCTGACAATTAAAACTGAACCTGAATGTTTTTACTTGACTTTCCAAAAATACTAATTTCCGAACGTTTTGGGGTTTTTTTTCTTTCCTTGAGGAGCTAATTGGACTTACTGGACTCACATTTACTTAATCTAAACCTTCTTTTCTTTAGTATAAAGTTAATGTCAGAATTTGTTTCCTGGATAAACATTAATCGAGGCTGCAGGTTTATTCTTGACTTTGAGAAAAAACAGTGGCTCTGAAACGTTCAGCCACAGCCTGTGATCTTCCTCAGTGGAGGCAGTTGCTCAGTTGTCATCGACAAAGACTGAATAAACTGCATTTTTCATCATTTGTGAAATCAAAATCAGCTACAGCGACGACTAAGTCATCCGTGATATTCAAATCCAATTTGTGATGCTAGATTTTTCTGTGCTCTCACCTGGTACATGATAAAATCTGAAGTAGGACACATCTTCAAAAAAAATCCAGAAGAATCTTCAATCAGTAGTAGTAACTGGACTCATCCGCCTTCTGTTAATGCTGTAGTCAGGCTTTACAAAGATTAGGTGAGCAAAAAATAAACAAAAACATGTGCAGTAAGATGTTCACTAGGTTCAGGCTATTAACACTGTGCAGTAAGAATATGTGACTCTTGGCGATCAGGACACTTTATTTTCCCAATAAAGTGGTCCTACACCATAAACGTCGCTCACTCACGAGCTCCCTTGATTTTTTTTCTTTTAAATCTCAGGCTAGATTTAATCCATGTGTAGGAAACTGAAATAATCCCATCTACATTGCGACTGCTGGTTTTATATACTTTTTGCTTTTATTCCAACTTTATGTATATCAGGTAATGACTAAACCATCTCTATGACAAATGAGCAACATCATACGCTGGGGAAAGACTGGACCTCCACAGGTTTTCGTCGGAACTAAAGGAGGTCTTTCTATGGTGTTAACATGAAGATGAGACAACTTTCAGTTCAGTTCATTTTATTTATATAGCTACAATTCACAACAAAAGATAAAAATCTTACAACAATATAGAGTAAATCCCAACAATCAGATGCCCCCTGTGAGCAAGAAAAACTCCCTTTTCCTCTGGATGGGCATCCATCTGCTGCAACTGGTTTGAGGGGCTATCAAACTGCTTTAAGATGGAGAGATACTCTGAGATAGACGGAGTGGGTAAAAGACTATCATATTCCCTCAAATCGGGTGGCACTGTCACAGTTATTTGAAATCATTACAAGATACAAGAAGATTGCTGATCTAAGACGGCTACCATTCAACCTCAACTATGTGATTTTGGTATAATATTAATGAACAATTCCCCAGAGTTTTATCTCATAATTTGGTGATTTTTAGCATGTGGTTAGCTGTCAAAGTGCACATGTTCATCACAGTAAGTGGGGCATTGATAAAAGCTGAAATGTATACATGCTGTTTTATTGCAACATGCAATGCAGTACTACTGTAAGGTGTGGTGTGTGTCTGTGTGTGAGTGAGTATCAGCCTAACAATAAGAAGTAGCGCTTTTGATTAAAAACTGTAACACTTGACTTGACATCATCATGAAGCACATTAAAATCACCAAAATCCTCATGCTGATTATACAGAAATGTTTTTTTGGTTGCTTTTCTCTGATTGCTGTGAATTAAACCCAGCGTTTAACCCCAACGCCAACAAAAATACTTAACGAATATCAGCAAATTATTTTCCTAATGATCATTTGGATAAATGATTTATCTGCTGGTGATATTCTCGTATAAGTGAATCGGGACTGTAAAAAATAGGATTTTTGCCCACTAAATTCTCAACTGAGTCTTGTAGACAAGCATTTACTGTAAGTCATTCTACATTTAATGAGGTGGTAGTTGTGTCTTCAGTTTGTTTATGTGCATAAAGGAAGTAATATATTGACCATAGAGCTGTAGCATATTTTTCTAATTTTTATTAACTTCCGAGAAGGCAAAGCTAGCAGTTCTCGTGTTTTGTGTCAAGCTAATGGGTTGCTATCTGTAGCTATAGAGTTAGCTTTCCCAAATGAGACTTAACTGATTTTTGGCAATACAGCAAAGATAAATATTTGTCAAAAATATCAATGCATTCATTTAGATTTCTATTTTCAGAAAACTCAGCCTATATTTACTAGTAAATAACACAATGAAGCTTTGAAGTGAAATATTCACAAAAACAAAACTCAACCCATTCAGCTTTCCATAAAGTTGATTTAGTAAAGAAACATTTAGATTATGTTTGAGTATGTGCTGAAGATAATGTGCGTGATTTTCAAGTTAAGTGTTGCTTTTCATCTCAGTGGTCAGGCTGGTTTCGTGGCTAATTACATTTGATGCCCCTTTTTTCCTTTTAATATCCTCATCTGTGCTGCAGACGCATGTTTCTTAATTCTAGCAGTATCTGTGCACTTCTTTTTACTGTTGGAAACTGTAATCTTCCAAAGCTACAGGAGTAGTGAAAGGACTTTATTTTGGCCTTTAACGTACTCCTCGCATTGTCTGTTATTTGCCCGTTCGCTCCAGCAGCCATGATGATGAAAGTAAACAATAAGAAAGTCTACTTTCAAAAGTAAAAATACAGAAAAGAGTGAACTCTATTCTCCAAATCATACGTAGGGCCATATGTTTCATCTGCTTTCAAAATATCCAAAGTACAGTTCCTCATACCCGTGTGTGGTTGTGAAATGTGGTCCTGAGGTATTACAAGTATAGTTATACAAATAAAAGTACAGATATGGTGTTGCGTGTGTCTACTTTTTTATGGTCTTTACTCAAATCGACCACAGACAACTGCCTTAACTGAAGGAAGCAAGACTGGCATTTTGAATAAGGAAGAGTAAAACAGAAGTTGTAAAAAGCCTGCTGTATTTGCTGAAATCGAACTCGTCCATCTGTTCGGCATCTTTGTAGTGACATTTAAAACCCTGGAGCACAATTTCTTAATTACTAAATTTCAGCGCGAAAGTTAAAAGTAACAAAAAGCTGGTAAACAAAGTGGTATTAAAGAGAAACAGCTGGATGAACATTTTGCAAATAATGAGGTTAGCTAGCAACACATTAGTAGCATGACTGCTTCTCTTTTCCTAAGACCTTAAAAACTTTCCTTCACACCTTTCCTTGACCTCATGAAGTTGTTCATCGACGTCATGGTAAAGAGACGTAGGAAGGATGTGGGAAGTCTTTCTTGTTTTTTATTTCATACAACAAAACAGCAAAAACACACATGTGAGATGAAGAAAAAGCTGCATTTATTTAAAAACCTGATTAAGGCATTACAAAATAATTGTAAATCTGCTTTCAATTTTTACAAAATCCCTGATAGGATCATCGATGTAGTCTCTCAGGAAGATATTAAGGTAGTCTGTAAATGATTTGGTCCTTTCCCATCACTGCACTCTGAAATCTTTGGTTTTCCACTCAAACTGAACTAAACTTGCCCGATCCAGTTTGTGCAGGAAAATATCAGACTGAACCTACTAAAATCTATTCTGTGCATAAGTATAGACGTTTTGGAACCCATTTGCTTTGATACTTTGGCTGATTACACCACCTATGCAGGTCATGAACCTCCAAAAACATCATACAAGGCCATTTATTCAGACATATATTTGAAGGCAACTTATTAAAACACTTTTTTTTCTAGCTGCATGGTTTTATTCTTAGATTGCACTAATACAGCTTAGCATGACTCACAGTTAAAAATGATTAAAAAAAAAAACAAAAACTAATAGCACTTATCTTACACTTGGCCTTGTTTTTTCACAATTCAAAAGAGACATGACAAAAAACTGCAGCTGCTTTAAGTCAGCCTTCTCGGATTGGCTGAGCCTCACATCCAGAAGATTTGAATGCAGCCTGAGTGAGGGTTTGTGTACTCAAAGCCAGAGCCATGTCCCTGAGTAGGTCCTATTAGGGACAAGGCATAAGACTAAATTTGAGCATCCTCCACTGTGACATAATATACATTCACTGGCCCCATTATTGAGTACACTTGGTTAACTGCTATTAAGGCAAATATCTAATCAGCCAATCACATGACACCACCTGAGTGCATTTCGGCGTGTAGACACGGTCAAGACGACCTACTTAAGTTCAAACTGAGCATTTGGACAGACAGCTGTTTTAAGATAAGATAAGATAAGATAAGATAACCTTTATTAGTCCCACACGTGGGAAATTTGTTTTGTCACAGCAGGAAGTGGACAGTGCAAAAGTTATGAGGCAAAAATTAGAATACAATAAGAATAAATACAGTACACAACTGTACAGAATAGAATAAAATAATATACTATATACTTCAATTAAATATACTATATTTAATTGAGTTTCCTGTCGGATAAGACATCAAAATTAGAAAACAGAAGTGTTGGCTGGCCTGATGAGTCTCAATATCTGCTGCAACATCTGGCTGGTAGGGTCAGAATTTCGTGTAAACGACATGAAAGCATGGATCCATCCTGCCTTGTATCAACAGTTTGGGATGGTGGTGATGGTGTAAACATGTGAGGGATATTTTCTTGGCACACTTTGGGCCCCTTAGTACCATCATTTATATGACAGAGCCTACCTGAGTATTGTTGCTGTCCACGTTCAGCCCTTTATGAGAACAGTGTACTCACTATACAAAACTAGTTTCTTAAACATGACAGGAAAGCAAAAACACAAGACCTACAGTCGATCCATCACTCTTCAGTAAACCAGATAATAAGGCCCCATTTTCTCACTTTGAATATAGGGTTTTGTCATTTACATAAACTTTTTACAGGTGTCCAGGATTTTAATAACACACTGGCACTTCTTTCTCAGCTTTCCAACGCAGTAATTCTTGGAAGGCAGAGAGAGCCAACTGTTGTTTAACAATTTGTTTTAGCAGTGGAATTTTTAAATTAGGCACCATAGAAAAAGATGACAGAAGGCACAGGATTCAACCAGGAAATACAGAGATTACAGAGCTTCAAGTCGTTCTACCCATCTGTGAGGATGTTAAGAGGAAGCTGAATCCATTTAAAACAACGCGAGTGTTCATGTGAGCTCTGTCTGCCTGGTTTGTGGAAGTAGAAGACCCACCAGTCCTCCAGTGAGCAGCAGGGCTGACACCAGCAGGATGGGGACAGCACAGTTTGCATCCACCAACCTTCCAAAGACCAAGTTACCCATGATCGCTGCCACTCGGCCCACGCCTGTGAAGAAACCAAGAGCAGAGGACCTGAGAGAAAAATGGAAAGAAAAGAGATTCAGTATATGTGCATGTGACCTCTCTGAGTTAGAATAAAACACCTCGATGGATGAGTGAATCAATTAAAAAAAAATACAAAAAAAGAAATCTTAGTTTGATTTACATTTCTATACATGGCTGAATCTGAGTTTCGAGTTACCGTAGCTTTGTCGGGTAGAGCTCAGTTCCTACGACATCCAGCGCATTCCAGGCGATCACGGACACCCCGCTGAAGATGCAGGACAGGATCAGACTCTGAGCTTTGGTCTGAACCACATAGATGAAGAAGACACTCAGACTGGACAACAACAGGCTGCCGGCTGGAGAAAGTAACAAAGATGAAGAAATGTATGATTTTTTTGTTAAACACTGACTTAAAGGTGGGTGTTCTGTAGCAGCTCGGTTTTCTGATTTTCTACATTTGTTTGTAGTGTGAGAGCTTCTTTAATCGTGACTCAAAGCTTTTGAAGATGAAGATGGAGCGTTTGCTTAACTATGAATGGGTTGTGTTAAAGACAGTGATATGCAGTGACGGACTCTAAAAGGACAAATTTTATGCTGTCATGGGTCAACTCACTGACAAATTCAGAGAATAAATTATTTACAAGAAACAAGCCGGAAAAATAAAGCTGAATGTCCACTGGAGGTTGGCTCCAAACGCGAGTCAATTCTCTCTGACTTCTATGTTACAACGTTACAGCAGAACAGACTGTTACGAAAATAGAATTTCCTATAAACGTTTTTTTATTCTATTAAGCATGATTATGGGTGTTTTAATGACAGCTTAATTCATGGACTGGACCTCTCAGTTGTTTCTGGAGTATCTTTAATCCATTCATCTAAAAATAAAATTAAAAAAAATACATGTGTTGCTCTATTTTGCCTTAGATATATGATTGGCATTAAATTTGCAAAAACTTAAATAACATCTAGCAAGATGTCAATTATTTTAGCTGTGTAGCTCCATTCACTCCATGGACTGTTTCTTGAGCACCACTTGCTGTGGCCACAATTTCTGTGGGTTACTGTGAAGTGGAATGGCTCTCCTGGATTGGCTCTGCTATGATCTTTAATTTTTTTTTTTTTTTATACACAACCTATGATTATATGCAACATGTATGGGAGAGTGTTAAGAAATGAAAACATATTGATTTGTGAAAGAAAAAAAAAACCTCACAAAGCAGAGCCTTTCCTCCGGTGCTGTCCATCACAAGAATAGTGAAGATGTTACCCGGCAGGTTTGCCGCGGCTGTGATGAAGCCATCCGTATATACTGTGAGGTAACAGACAAATACAGGAAGACGAGTGTGGACAGGAGAAAGGCATGTGGCGAGATATGGATGGACCAGAAAAAACAAATAAAACACAACACATTAATAGTTATTTCCTGAAATTTCCTGAGTGAGTCCAGTGTCAGCTGGTGCTTTAAGCTTGTTAGGAAGTCACATTAAAGCAGGTTAAAGAGTAAAGCAGAAGTGTCCTGCACTTGTTGCAAGTTTCAAATATTTGCTTTTCTCTTCCTTTCCAAGTATTGTAAAAACTGACTCCTGTCAATGTTAAAGCTGATTTCTTGGCCTCCGTGAGCAGCGATGCCTGGATGAAAACACTAATATGAGCATGAATCCTCTGAAACACACCTGCTGTCTTGACCGTGTTACAGGTTTCATTGGCCGCTACAGACAGGCGGGACACATTTGCGCAGGGCGAGCCGCCGTCTTCGGTTCTCTCAAACAGCTCAGGAAACCACATCCACAGCCCGTAGTAACTACACACACACACACACACACACACACACACACACACACACAAAAGATTTTAACTTTTGATTTAGAATAAAGGGTGAAGTGTGAAAGTTTTAAAATGTAAAAAAAGAAGAAATAAGAAAACCACAGTAGAGCGTGCAAATATGAGTTTGCCATTTAATTGTTCCCTATCACTTGATGCATATCAAATGGTTATCTCACATTAGTAGTATTATTTTTATAAGTCTGATACAATCCCCCAGCAGCTGAACAGTGTGAACAGAGCTGAAGCAAAGCCTGAATGTATAGGTGCCCATTTCTTACCCAAAAGATATTGAGTAGAAAATGATGAGAAGAGGGATACTCCTGGATCTGAAAGGGCTCTGAAATATCTTTTTAATGGGAGCCAAAGCCTGCAAGTTAACAAGAAAATTATTCATAAGTAAACCAACAAAAAACAAAGGAAATGCCTAAACTGCTCATGCACTGTCAGTGTTTTCACATTTACTCAATAGCTTAACAAACAAAAGCTCTTTTCCTTTTTGTTATATATACAGTTTGGTCCAAGTGGATACTATTAACCAAATAATCACAACTTGACTGAAGTCAAGATTTCAACCTTAATTCAAGGGGTTCACAGAAGTGTTATATTAACTGTTTAGGAATTAAGCCATTTTTATACAAAGTCCCTCGTTTTCAGATGCATAAAGCAATTGAACAATTTACTGCTGTGCAGTTTTATTGCCAGATAAGGCTTGTTCCCTCATTTTTCCGTGACTAATTGAGCAGATAAACCATCCGCTAACTGTTCAAGGTAACGCTCAATGTCAATTCCAAAGAGAGGTCTTTGAAAGTGAAGGCAGGGATCACTGGACTAAAAAAAAGACAAAAAAAGACAAAGTAAAATAAACCTATTGAAAAGATGGCACAAATTTACGAGTGGCCAAATGAACAATCTGGTGCATTGTTAATTCACTGAACAAAAGGCCGGGAAAAATGACAGAAAACAAATCAAGTGAAGGACGACACAACAGCTAACCAAGTCAAGAACACTCTCAAGAAGTTAGGCATAATTTTCATATGTACAAAAAAGGATGCCGTCATTAACATAAACACAGAGGGTGTACAACAAGGTGCAAAGCACAGGTTACGCTCAAGAACTCAAGGCCATAAATGGGATATTCTTCAGTGGCCAGGTCAGCCACCTGATGTTAGCCTAGAACTGCATAATTTACAGTTACTGAAGACAAAAGTGAAGGCACAAATACCAACAAACAAGCAGCAACAGCAATCACTGACTATAAAGTATTTTCATTAAAATATTAGAAACACCCCCCATGTTACTTTCATCCCACTGAAATTCCCAGATGTATATAAAAATGTGTTTTTAATTCCTAAAGTTAATGGAATATTTTTGTTAAACCCTTGAATTAAAAATGCTTCACTTAAATCACATCTTGGTGTACAGAGGCCAAATGATTAAAAAAATGCACTTTCCAAAGCCCAGAGCTGTGTTCATAAAACATTTTGGATACCTGAAATGATTTGTCAAATTAATTTACAACTATTTCTGGTAATTTTTCAAATCAAAACACAAAACAATCGTCACACGGGAGGATTGTTTTGTGTTTTGCTACTTTTCTCTCCTTTTTAAAATCTTTCAGGATCGAGTATCTTATACTCATATTTTACCATTTTCAGCCATTCTTTTTTAAAATAAACAAAACCCTAAATCTTGAAACCAGTACTACCAGACATTCTAAAAATCAGTTAAACTATTAATAATAACAAATTACATCACCTTTTTCAAAATATTTGCAAGACGTTCTTTACTTGAACCCAAGCTTCTGCTCTTGTCTTTGTCACCTTTTTGGGTAGAACTTGTACGCAAACCAAATTCCTACAAAAGGGTTCAGAGGACAGTTGTTACACTTACAGTACTTTTATACAATTGCATGAAGGAAGGAAATGTTGACTGATGACTGATGTTTCGTAAAGGCAAGCAAGGCAAGCAGTGCTT
The DNA here is from genome assembly GCF_057382095.1 of Aulonocara sp. 'chitande type north' Nkhata Bay. Classification (NCBI taxonomy): domain Eukaryota; kingdom Metazoa; phylum Chordata; class Actinopteri; order Cichliformes; family Cichlidae; genus Aulonocara; species Aulonocara sp. 'chitande type north' Nkhata Bay. The sequence goes on along the minus strand of NC_141350.1, from coordinate 21,660,826 downwards.
GCCCAGTGAGATCTAAAAATACACATTAAAGTACATTATAGTACTTGCTATTGTCAGCTAATTCTAAACATTTTTTAAACATAACTATAGAAGCGCTAACATTTCACAATTTTCAGCCAGGAAGGAGTTCAGACAGGTGAAGATGTCTATGCAGATTGCAGCAATATGTACAAGGATGTCAGCATATACAAAAGGATAGTCATGCAGCACAAAATCATGTTGTAATCTGGTCCAAGTTTTCTTGTTGTTGTGTTGAACACTGGAGAAATGTTTGTTCTCTTTGTTTGGAGGTGGAAAGGGCGTGGCCATTGTTTCTGCTCACCTTCCTGTAAAAGTCACTGCTTGCTACTGATTCAACAAAACTGTAGAATACCACATGTGGAATATAAACACACACGGTAGCTTTCACTTCTCTTTGATTTCACCTTATCTTTGTCAGTTGCATCACTTTGGCTTTGCTTTTTGTCGACTTAAGTTGGTTTTATTTTTGTTTAAAAAAAATTATTAGATATGTGCAGCAAAAATTAAACATATAGTAGTATACTTATTTCATACCGGAAGAGCCTTTTCTTTTCCTTTCATGTTCAGCTTAAACATCAATCTGAAAACCTGGATTGCTTCTTTCTCACGGTTAGCCTGGAAAAGACAGAACACAAAAAATCATCCTAAAGACAACTCAGAAGTAAAAGCATCCAAGCAACACAAACATTATTTTGGTCTTTCAATACCTCCATGAGGAACTTGGGGCTTTCAGGCATGAACAGCTTGAAAATGAGTGCCGACGAGATGCTGGGAACGGAGCACAGCACCACAAACACCCGCCAGCTCTTGAATTCCAGTGTTCCCAGAAAAAATTTTACCCAGGTTCTGGGGATCACCAGCCAGGCCAAACCTGCAGACAAAGGCAAACACAGATGGTCAATATTTCACAAAAAAAACAACAACTACAGTTTATTTTAAGAGAAGTTGAGTTTAACACCTTGTGCAAGTCTGTGCAAAATTTTAAACACCAAAACCAAAAACCCGGTAACACACACCACTGAGTATGTGCTATTTTTTTCTGAAATCCTCAAGAAGCAACATCAGGAACTTAAAAGAAAATCAAGCTGACAAAGAAATACCAAAAAAAACTGCAGTTAAGTTGAGTCTAGCTTAACTCCCATGTTAAAATTTCAAACTTTATAGAATTTAAAATCTTCTAAGCCTGCAGTTTCTGCCTTCAAAACAGTGGTCTCAAAAGTGAATTTTATTATAACTCATTCACCTGTAAACTGCAGTTAGGGGTGTGGTCACTTTGAATTCAATTCAATTCGCACCAACTACTACAGACCCACTATGAGGAAGCACTTGGCGACAGTAGGGAGGAAAAGCTTCCTTTTAACAGGAAGGAACACTGATAAGTGCCACGACACAGGAAGCTGTTGTCACTGTCTAAGCCTCACTTTTTGAGTTACTGAACTGAACTCCTGGATTGTATTTGTGCTCTTGGAGCCTTTTGGTGCATTTAAATTGAATTCTTGTTTAGTGGTACAGCCTGTTCAAGACGTTTGTACTTCAGTTTTGGTGAGTGAAACTTGAGTATTTTCTGGTCTTTTACATAGCAATGTTTAGCACTACCCAGTCTCTTTGGACTTGCATATTGCAACATATGCAACATGGTAACTAAGCTTGCTAGCATTAGGTAATACCTTACACTCCACAGTTCATTCAAATATAATAGCATCTCGCTAAAACCCACATGGAGGGGATTAAAATGCTAAAGTGTTAAAATGGGGCATAACCACAGTTATATAAATTTTTTATATGGAGAATACTCCTTGCTCCCACCTGCAGCCAGGATGTTTCCTGCCATCCAAAAGGTGGCCAGACAACTGATCATCGCACCTCTCCTCAGCCGGGGCATAAACTCTGAGAAGTAGGAGAAAATGACAGGAAGTGACCCGCCGACCCTGCAGAGGAGAACAGCATGGTGTTTATTCTTTAGCTGTTTTAGTTGTTTAACAAAGACAATTTAGATGGTTTTTAAATACAGCGTGGAGGGATGCTGCATGTCTTGTGCTATATTTGGGTATTTCAAAAATGATGACACTGAATAAAATCAAACCAGTCAATTACTAATCTGACTGAACTTTGTGCCCCAATAGGGGCATTTTTGTCCTCTAATGACACCAGAGGTACATTTAAAACAACTAAAAGAAGGATGCAGCTTCCCAATGTGGAACTGCCCTAAACTTGAATGTTTTTTTAATAGCCAACAGAAGGCAACTCTTCTGGTTGTAGTATATATGAAAACTGCCCTCTGTCATTAAGATTTTTTTTCCCAAAATGCCCTCCACAAAATAAATATTAGGCATTGTAGCAATACAAGTCACATCGTAACTTTTAACATCACCGCCTGATGTCAAAACCACACCACCTATGTCTCCTATAGATTCTAAAATTATCACTTAAATTCATGAATTACCACCATTATAAAACCATTTTACAACAAATATTCATACTTTGCACAAATCAGTGACATATAATATTCTAAAATAGCAACATTACAATATATACAAATCACATATGAAAACAAATCTACTCAAAAGTGGATATGAGTAAAAGTTCATAATTCAGTCCTTCAAGTGACAATGTCTGCAAAGTGAAGTATAACTGGTATTATTCACTAATATTGTGGCCCTGGGAACAGTTGAATGTGTGTTAGCAAAATGTAAACTTGTACAGAAAAAAAGAATTAAAAATCATGTTTTTACCCAATGCCACTGATGAACCGCATCAACAGGAAGAGCCAGAACCATGGAGCCAAGCTAGCCAGACCCCCAAACAGCCCATTGACTGTCAGAGACATGATCAAAACCCTGCGACGCCCCTTCTGGTCAGCCAAGTAACCCCACATGTAGCCACCCACCATCATTCCTGGAAAACAGGAAAAAAAGATGAACTTGGTATAATCAGTGGGCTCAGTCAGTTGCCCAAAACACTGAGTTACAGTCAGGGAAAAAAGTATTTGGACAATGACAGCTTTGCTCCGTATACAGTGGACTGTAAATCTGACAATCAACATGTGAATTAGGCGCAGATTTTCAGCTTTAATTGAAGGGATTTAATACAATTATTACATTAAAGTGATTTTATTGATAGTTCAACATTTTCAGAGGCTTAATAATATTGATAAAATGGTCGTATATTCAGTTATGGCTCCAGTTTTATAAGAAAGGGTTACAAAATAAGCAGAGAGCAGAGGCTAATAATGTCTTGTGTGTTTGGCTTGTGTAAGGTCTTGTGGTGTTACGTCACATAAATCAATCAACTTAAAAAAAAAAAAAAGCTTCTCATTTCCAAGTTCCGCTTCAAACAGCTGACCTATTACCAAAAAAACAGTTGTTTCATTTTCTGTGAAGGGGAGTTTAAGGTGGTTGACTAAATGATTCACCGAGGAAAATGCTTGCTGTCAGCAGGCCCATGTCTGAGGAGCTCAGCTCGAGATCACAGCGTGCCGTTGGCAGCAGAAAAGAAACACAAAGAATCTCCACAGCATCGCTGGCATTGGCCCAACCACAAACCACCAGCAGCAGCCAATGGAACAAACCAAAACCTGAGAGCAAAGTGAATAAACAAAGGGGAGAAGCAATTCATGATTGACTTGTTGCATAGCTTTGAAAATCTTAATTTTATGTCATAACCACAAACACCCAGGTTTTACACCTCTAAAGGTATAAAGTGTATACCTAAAATCTTAAATAAGCTTATTTTTCATATGCTTTTCTCCTCATATTTACGATGACTAAGTGAAAAACAAAAAACATTAGATTACCTGCTCTTTCCACTGCTTCCTCATACGTCAGTTTCTGCGGTACGTGCTCACCAGCTTCCGCTGTTCTGTCAAAAATGACTTCACCTATAAGGCAGCCAAATACACACTGTCAAATTCGGTTCTTTTAAATTCCTTCACCGACAGAGAAAGACCCCGATTCAGTGTGGTCAAAGCTCAAAAAATCATCTTTATTCTACATTTCCGGAAAAGGAGAGCTGCAGACTCTAGCAAGCATCCACAGGTCTAAAGCATCACAAGCCAAATGCGTATATATAGTTCTGCTATACGTCGCACACAGTCACACATAGTTGTGATCAAAACAACTCTGCAGTGCACTCTGCCTAGTTTCACTTTCTGTCCACATCCTGTCAGCCTCTCACCTAGTTTATACTCAAAGTTGTCCCTCTCTTAATTATATTTATTCCGTAACAACACAAACATGTATAAAGTTTTACTTTCATTGTACTAGCATAAATCGAGCCATAAACTTAACTTAATAAGACAAATAGGCTTGCCTGGGCCATGTAACTGGCTGATTAGGCTTTTTGCAGTTAGACCATTTCTTTCATTAAAACATATTAATGAAGTTACGACAGAGTTGTTGTTTCCATCTGTTTTATAATTTGATACATTTCTATGGTTGCAATGAAAATGTAATTAGCAATAACTGGCAAGTAACTAACTGTTATAATAATTATCTGGCTACAAAATATCACAAAATAATGAAAAATCATTAAAAAAAAACCAACAACATCACAATTTAGTCCAAAGTGGGAATGAAAGTTTCATAGTAGGATGACATTTTTTAGAGTGATACCAAAGTATAACCAAATTTCTGTAACGTTTATTATGTGTAGATATTTATGAGTCAATACTAAGATAAGACAGTGCAGTTTAAAAATAGCTTGTTTGCTTGGATCAGCTGGTTGTGTTCTTTGTAAGGAAGTTGCAGAGTGCCCTCTAGTGGGCAAACAATGGAAAATCAAAATGCGTAACACTGTTGAAGGGTGTTTCTCCTGTCTCTTCGTTACTTTTTTATTTTCACATTAGCTGTTGCAGCTTTGATATATGGTCAAATAACTAACATTCGCTGATACACTGACGAAGCCAAAAACAATTTTTACAGAATATTACGCAGAAAACGAGGCTCTCAACACTCTCTGCAGCACATGCAGCAAAGTCGCATTTGTGGAAAATAATTAAAGTTAAATGTAACTGGATTATGAAATGTATTGTAGTAATTTTAAATAAAAAAAAAATCCCCCATCCTTACGGTACGGGTCGGCAGTAATACATCCAGCACCATCATTCTAAACACGGGGGCCCCGCAGGGATGTGTGCTGAGCCCCCTCCTCTTCACTCTGCTGACCCATGACTGCACTCCATCATACAGCTCCAACCTCTTCATCAAGTTTGCGGACGACACAACGGTGGTGGGTCTCATTAGCAACAGGGATGAGACCGACTACAGAAGTGAGGTGAGACGCCTGGCCACATGGTGTGCTGACAACAATCTCTCTCTGAATGTGGAGAAGACGAAGGAGATTGTTGTGGACTTCAGGAGAATGCACACCCAACATGCTCCTCTGACCATTGATGGAGCGTCTGTGGAGAGAGTGAGCAGCACCAAGTTCTTGGGTGTGCACATCACAGAGGATCTCTCCTGGACGTACAACACCACAGCACTGGCCAAGAAATCACAGCAGCGTCTCTTCTTTCTCCGCAAACTAAGAAGAGCAGGAGCACCAGCCCCCATCATGTACACTTTCTACAGAGGCACCATCGAGAGCATCCTGTCGAGCTGCATCACTGTGTGGTTTGGAGCCTGCAATGCGTCCTGTCATAGAACCCTCCAACGCATAGTGAGAGCTGCAGAGAAGATCATTGGTGTCTCTCTCCCCTCCCTCCAGGACATTTACAGCACCCGTCTCACTAAAAAAGCCCTTTGCATAGCGGCTGATCCCACGCACCCAATGCAAAGCTTCTTCAAGCTGCTGCCGTCAGGGAGGAGACTGCGGAGTCTCCAGGCCAGGACCAGCAGACTGAAGGACAGCTTCATCCATCAGGCTGTCAGGAAGCTTAACTCCCTCCCGATTCTGCCCCCTCTCCCCTCTCTCCTCCACGGTCTCACTGAACTCTGTCACACACACACACACTCTGACTCACTCACTGGCCTGCACCAGTTACCAGTCACTTTGTGGAGCATTGGACTGCCATTACCTCATAAGACTTTGTTGTTACACGATCTCTTACCGTACATTACTAAATCTCCATTTGCACTATTTGCCTATTTGCACTACTCTGCCTGGTTTACACCCAATATCATTTACCCATTATATTGTATATTGTATAGCTTTCTTGTTATATGTAAAATTGTATTGTATTTATTTAAATTTTTACTTTTTAATTATTTTACCTGCATTTTTTAATCACTCTTATATTTAAATGTTCATTTGCTATTTTATCTAGGGATTGAGAGTAACGTAGTTTCTATTCTCTGTATGTCCTGTACATGTGGCAGAATTGACAATAAAGGTGACTTTGACTTTATTATGTATTCTAAAGATTTTTTGTTTTGTTAATATTTTCATAATTTTACATTGGCTGCACCATGTGCCCTGGAACATATACCATACACGTGGTGGTAAGCTAGAGCTGACCTAACCAGCCATAAAGATATATATACATATATATATATACATATGTATGTATGTATGTATGTATAATATAACAAATATTATTTTTTACATCTTTATAGGCCAGGTGACCAGGTGAATTGCAACCCAATATCAGTTTACAGTGTCAGTAAGGGTAAACCGAGTGGAAGCCTTAAAACATCAGAGAAATATTCTTTTGAAAGGCTGATGAAAGAGTGACAGATGGTTTCCTAAAACAAAACAAAAAAAGGAGTAGTAACTAGAGGACCCATGAGGGGGACCAATTCAGCTACACAACTTATTATAAAGACTTAAAGCATTAAAAAAAAGTCTAAATAAAAAAAATAGGTGTAAAATATTAGTAAGCTTATACAGCAATAATAACGTTTTTTAAAAAAACAACTATATTAGGTAACTGAATTTGAACGAAATAAGGAGAGATGCCACTTACTTTTGTAAAAAATAAAATAAAATGACAATAATAAATAATTCTGACACATATAATTACTTTGTGTGTGTGTGTTATATTGGAGGGTTATAGGAATGACCTCTTTATGGATCTTCGTATGCAAGTAAACAAACTGTCTGCCTTTACCTTCATCCGAGTCCAGCTCCCTTGCGTCCAGGCGATGTCCCGTGAGAAGCGGCTGGCGTGCCTCCGGATCTCCGGCATGCTTATGACGGGACATCTCCAGAGAAGTCGGGTGTCTCTAATCTGGGCACTTAAGATCTGGGTAGATTAGCTAACTTCTCTCCAGATCCGTCAAATCTCCGAGCGAGGTGTCCGATCCTATGACTGCCAAGTCTACAGGCTACAGCTAACACTGAAGCTAACCTGATAAGAAGTAGGAGGAGTAGGACCAGGAAGTGAAAAGACAGCGGCGGGTTTGCACGTCCTGAGCAGTGTCTGTTCTCCACTAGTCAGCCCAGTTTAGGTGTACACCCCCGTCCGGCCGAGGTAAACCACAGTGAGAAACGGCGAAGGTAACGTTAGCTGCTAACCGAAGGAGACACGTCTGTGTGACAGAGAGCAGAGGGGAGCAGTTGACGTTACCTCCCCTTGTGTTTTCAAAGAGAGTGAAGATGGCGACCAGCTCGGAGCGCAGTCCTCCCCCATTCCCGGACTCCGAGGACCAAGATGTGCTGGACGCTGAAGAAGTCCGAGGCCGCGACAGTGATGAAGACGAGGACCTCTTCGGGAGTACGGTATGTACTGGTGGAGTCGACCTAGCTGTTAGCGGTCAGGTCTGGATAACTCGTTAACTTAATGCAGAGTTAGCTAGGAAAGCTAATTAGGCAAAAGTTTTAGGAGATGTTGGCCGTTAACGTTAAGCAGTTGCACAGGGGAAAAATAACAAACAATGTTAACATAAGATATTGTCATCTCCAAAACTCTTAGTATTTCCTAATGTTTCGAAGCATTTGTTGTAGAAACTTCTTACTACCTGCCTACGAGCTTTAGGAGTTCTGCAAACGCCCTCGCTGGTATTGATTTCACCCTGAAAGTTGCTCTTTGAAGTTCTCCCTCGCAGTGATTCAGTTAACCAAACCAGGTAACGCCGTACTTCCTGTTTTGGTGCATGGAATGTGTGACCTCTTTTCATCTTCTAAAACTTTCTCGAGCTAACTTTTAAATCTGAAGGTGTCCTCAGCATTTTTTTTTTTGACGTGCAGACTTTTCACGCCATGCGTAGGTGAGGTGAAATCTGCAGACAGTGAGGTCTGTGTGTGGTTTCTGTGAGAGCTGACACAGTAAGGAGGTGATAGTGTTATTTCACGATGCTTATTAGTGGGTTAAGTCAGCTTCCCCATTTTATTTACGTATTTCTCCCCATAAAATAAGGATTGTACGCTGGCTCGGGCAGCCTCCTGTCATGTGAGCGTGGTGTGGTCACATGGTCAGAACCCGGATGTTTTCCTACAGTCAAAGTTCAGAGGATACATGAGAAAGTTGCTGTCTGCGATTTTTTTCTCCCAACACTGAACTCGCTGCTGCACGGAAACCCTAAGTCAGCATTTTATGGATGTTTTAGGTGTCAGAGCTCATGCCTGAAATGATGTTTGGAAATGTATCAGCAAGCCAGAGTGACTTGACTTCCTATAAAAAGAAGTTTCGGGGATGTATTACTATTTTTTAAAGCATTTTTTGTCTAAAGAGTATAATTCACATTTTTCATTTTTAATAAGGGGTGACAGATATACAGATAAAATGGAAATATTTTTGGGACCACTAAATACAGTTATTAGTCATTGTACATTAATTTTCCACTAGTACTGAAAAAATGTAATACTGGCAGTTTCCCTGTATGTCACATAATAATAATAATAATAATAATAAATAGTAATGTGGAGTGGTAGGTTATCAGATAAATGCTAGCATTCTTGCTTGACAGGCTTATTTCTTAAACTGTATAGGTATGCAGATAATATAGACTGTATATAAAAGATGGAAACAGCCAATACGACAACATTCATTATTTAGCAAAACTCTATTATAAAACCTTGAGCTGAGAATTTTCTTTCTTGGCAATAAGCATAGTTCATCACGTTCCTAAATTGGATTTGATGAACCAGTAGAGCTGGGCGATATATCGAGTTTTAAAAAAATATGGATATATTTTTATACGAGATATAAGATGTGACAATATCGTTTATATCGATATAGTCTATGTTACGTTATAATTATACTTGTGGAGCCGCAAGTTTGCCTCTCTTTCGTCCACTTTCGTCTTTACGCAACGTTACTCGGCCTCGCCTCTCCTTCACTGAACACAACTCCCCCTCCTCCCCCATCGCTTCACCTGCAGGAAGCGACAAGATGGACACGGCAAATCTCCGTTAGCGAGTTACTGCGCATCGCCCCGTGCATGGGGCTGGACGGCGTCAATGTGTTAGCTAGCTAACCACGCTAACGAGCTAACCACGCTAACGCCATGCAGCCCAGAGGTGCTGCACGGACTAAAATCCTTTCATTTTCTCAAAAGTTGACAGCGCGCCTTATGTGTGAATTCTGGTTGTGCTTGATGGCCGCGAACCGATTTTATGTGGAACACGGCGCTCAGCAATCTGTCAAAAAATGTTTTAGTACGACTTTGATAAGCTACGGAGCTGCACCGCTTGATGGATTGTCGGAGCATTACGGCTGAGCCTCGCGGAGTGATATGTACTGTGCTTCAAAGTAATATTACCTTACTGTGTATAAGGACCATAAATGGCACCTGTTAAGAGACGTGGTTGCGAAGCGGATTTCAAACTCCAGGCTGTCAGTCACGCAGTACAAGTTGGGAACAGAGCAGCTGTGAAATCTCTTTGTTATTGTGCTCAGCGTCTTTTAGTTTACATTTTGACTGCACAATTGTGAGCTCTTTGTTATGCTCAAAAACAACATTGTTTTCTTTTATTTATGGAGCATTATTATTTAATAAATGCTCATAATTTATTTTTGAGTAAATGTTATGTACATCTGCTCTATGTTAATAAAAGTGCCTGTGTGACATCTGGGACACAGCTTTGACTAAGAACTCTCTTTTTGTTCTTACTTTATGGCTTTAAAAAAATATATCGAGATATATCTTATATCGCCATCCAGCTAAAAAATATCGAGATATGAATTTTGGGTCATATCGCCCAGCCCTATGAACCAGGTGTTCATCTGACTTTAAAATGAAAGAAACTACACAGTCATTTGCTATTGACACATCGATAGCAAATGGGCATAGCCTTTTTGACTCCATTGATGACCATTACTTACAAAAATATCCTGCATGTTTTAGTCAGTATGACCTGAAACCATCAAGCCCATTAAGTCATCAGAAAAAGTCGTCTTTAATACAGCCAAGGTCACAGAGTAACGGATCCAAGAGTTGTTTTCACCTTCTGAATCAGCATCCTTTGAAGCAAGTCATTTAAGTTCATTAAGTCATTTTGTTTACTACCCTGTAAACAAAAACCTAAACACTGCAATCGCTGTTACATTAGACTGTTACATTAGTCTAACCCTAATGTAAAGGCTTATCTGATGAAATGGTTTCTCAGGAGATTTGCTTTGTGTTCTTGGCGAAAACATATCAGTTAAATCTGTTTCTCAAGCATCATAAAATGTTCCCTGCAGCTTTTTACAGTGACAAAGTCCTTGTTTTTTTATTTTGAAAACATTGTTTCTGCTGTCAGTGACACACCCAGTAGCTGGGATGGACATTGGATGTTTAGATGTTACCCAATATCCAATTTGGCTACCTAGAGACCAGATTGTGTAATGTGAAGCTGTTGAGATCAAAGAAAAGAAAAAAAAAAGCCCCAAAGGTCTTTAAAATTTGAAACTTTGATCAACTTGTTGCACGAGTCTTGGATTACTTTCAGAATTGTCTGTTGTCTACACACACGTGACATGACAGCAATTGACATTAAGCATCCCCTTTTTGGCCTTCAGAGCACATCACCAGTGACCGAAATGGACACCACACCGACCAGTGATGTTTCAATGAAGCCTCCCAGTGACATCATGAATGATCCTTTAATCGAGCCAATGAGCAGCCAAACAGGAAACAAGCCAGCGAGTGAACCCTCAGATGATTTTTTTGACCTGACAAACAATGTTAGCGTTGTAGCTGCAGCTGCAACAAAATCCGATGATTTCGTTGACATATTGGGAAGCGAAACTGGAGCTCAGAGAGGGGAAGTAGTAAAGGCAGATGTTACTGTTGAAGCAACAATTGATAGAAGTGAAGTAACTGCTGGTGTTATAGATCCACTCAGTCAGCAGGAAGCAAAACAAACGTCCACCGCTCCAGTTATCGACCTCAGTGGTGACTCACAGCCTGTTACTAGCAAAATTGCTGACCCTTTGGTCGACCTCTTTAGCGATGCTCCACCAGCTGCTGAAGCCAAAAAACCCAGCAGCGCAAACGTTGATCTCTTTGACGACGAGGAAGGGAGTGATATTTTTGCAGAACCACTGCAGACCAAGCCTGCCAAGCAGCCGCAGAAAAGCCTCTTCGGTGAACCTGACGAGGATGTGTTTGGCGAGCCGCTGGGTGCCATCTCAAAGAAACCCGTCCCTAAAGAGCTGAAGGAGAAATCTGTCACAACCAAAGTTACTGCTGGGGGACCGCTGCAAGACAGTAAGCCAGCTGATATCTTCAGTCAGGCAGCTGCCTCCACACCCAGCGTCACCAGCACCGTCAACCCCAAGACCAATGGAGTCCACTCTGAGGAGGACGGTGATATATTTGCTGGTGGGTCGACCTTATTTTATTCTATTTTTTATTCTCATTCGGTTTATGTTACCAAAGTTTTAAGCCTAGAGTTGGTCTTTATACTAAAGTCATGATTCAAGACAGGTTCAGTGAAGTTCATATAGAGGTTTGTGCATAATCACATCTGTATAGAAGATAAAATGAGCTCTAGGCTGGAAAAATGTTGATGAACGCATCCTAAAGTTGAAACAACAGCATGGAAAGTAATGTTTGCTTCATTGTAAATAACTGTTTTGCCTGTATTGAGTTTGAAACTTTGTACTGGGCTGTGCCGGTTATGGGAGAGTGGCTCAGATTACTTATAAAAAAACCTTTGAGTAGTAGCCCTCTTAAAAGTCAAGTACAGCAATGTTTAACTAGAAGCAGCTATCGTGATTTTCTGTGCATCATGCTGTTACCACATGGCTGACACCAAAGCCAGGATGAGGACACCTCAATTAAGAACATGGGACCATCTGAATGCAAAGTTCAGTTAAATCCACAGGTTTAACATAACCCTCAGTGTATATTTGTGTCAGACACCTGAGATGGCAAACACAAGTTTCAGTCTGGTGTAAATAAGTGATTAAGAAACCAACACAGAGGTCCTGTTGAGGCATGACAGAAGCAGCTCCAGTTTGTGCTCCAGATCACCACACATGGAACAGAACTCCGAATCTCTGTAAATACTTAAAGGTAGACTTTGGTAACTGTGGTAAAAGCAGCTCCACTGTACTAGGGAAATAATGGATATCTTACTGCACGTTTCCCCTCTAGCAGAGGCCACGGTGGAGCTCTCTCTCGACAGTCCGAGGAATGAGAGAAAAAAGGAGGCGACGGCCAAGCCATCTGCTCCCGCCCCCACCTCTCTGCCAGCAGCTGCCAGCCTCGCCAAGCCACAGCCTACTGCCCTAGAAGAGGTGAGCTCAGATTTAAACCCAGACAAAGATTTTCGAGTGTGAGCCCATGAAATAGTTTCCAAGTATTTAATAAATATACACGCCAGTTTATTTTATCCTTTATTTATTCAGCTAAATGTCTCTTTGAGATTTATATATTGAAACAAAACAGCCCATGGAAAGTCTGAGGACATACAGAGATGCACACTTATTTACAGGAAACAGTGGTGTATTCAGCTTCTGAAGCCAGTAATAAAATATAAAGCACAGTGGCAGAGAGTGTCTAACATCTTTAGGTGCTGGTCAGGTGCATTCATATAGACTCTAATCCAGTAAAGATTCAAATAAAACATTTCCTCATCTGGAGGAAGAAACTGGTTTTATTTTTAATTTTTAAAAACATTTAAAGTTTCAATTTGGTTAGAAGCTGTTCATCTGATTGTTTTAAATTACAGATTTGGATCTATAGTTAACCTTGTTAAAACCTGTTGCTTTTAACAAGATTAAATGTTAACTCTCTGCCCAAACATCAGAATGAGAAAACTGGGGCAGCACCAGGTTCTTTCCAACTGCGGTTTAACCTGTTTAACATCCCACCACAACAAAATGTGGTGGGAGAAGCTGACTGTTCAGCCATGGTTTTCATGTCATGTTTCACTTTCATGCTCAAAATTTGTTTCAGTTGGAAGAAGAGGAAGAGGAAGAGGAGGAAGACAAATTTGACATCTTTGTCTCTGTCAAAGATCCAGAAAAAATAGGTGAGGCTTTTATTGTTTTTTGTATTGCTTAATGTAGCTTGCCTGATGTTTAAATATCAGTTCACTGAGTAAACTTTGTATGTATTTATACAGTCAGGGACATTTAATGATGTATGTATTGTTTTTTTTCAGGGGATGGTATGAATGCCTACATGGCCTACAAAGTATCCACACAGGTAAAAATGTGTCATTATTCATCATTTTACTTGAAGTTGGTTAAAGTTGACCAAAGATGAAATATTGATGAGTGCCTTGTTGGAGACACACCCGTGCTCTGCTCTTAGAGGGAAAACAAAGGTTGCGACACACGTTTAGTGGAGTATTGGAGCAAACACGAGCCTGCTGGGTACATAAATTCCATTAATGTGTGTTTCAGACCACACTGCCCATGTTTCGCAACAAGACATTCACAGTGAGGCGACGCTTCAGCGACTTCCTCGGACTTTATGAGAAGCTCTCTGAAAAACATGGACCAAATGGATTCATTGTGCCTCCACCACCAGAGAAGAGCCTCCTGGGTAGGCTGACGCACTCATCACATCTCACGCTTTCCTTAGAATTATAATGTAAAATCTGCTCTCAATCACAAGTGGTGATGGTCGTTATCTTGTGTAGGGATGACAAAGGTGAAAGTGGGGAAGGAAGATTCATCGTCTACAGACTTTGTTGAGAGAAGAAGAGGTGCTCTGGAAAGGTAAAAGAGAAAGAATGGCATGAGGTGCCAGTTAGCGCGGCTAACACAGAGTCCCAACCCTTGTACATTTCATTTCATTTATTTATTTCACACTTGGTACAACAGATCAAACAAACCAACCACACTTTCTATCAACAAAGCACTACAACCATGTGTGAAAAGGAGCAGGAAGAAGAAAATATTCTTATTAAACCCTGCCCCCTTCCCTGTACAGGAAGCATGATGTGACAAGAATATAATTAATGCAAAAGCATCACCACCACTTCCCCGTTGATGCTCTCGTGCTATTCTGATGTGGCAATTTCCAGACTACTCGTGAAAATCAAGCGTGTCCCTGTTGTCTGATTGAACAGGTATCTGCAGCGGGTGGTAAATCACCCGTCGCTGCTCCAAGACCCCGATGTCAGAGAGTTCCTGGAGAGAGAGGAAGTAAGAGGATTTTGTTTGGTTTCAGCTCGAGTTACTGCACTGAAGAGGTGTAATGCAGTTTTGTTTCACTTCTCTGTTTTTGTAGTGGATGAATGGTGTATTTGTAGTTAGAAACATTACTTTCATCACACTAGTGTGCTTTATCTAAGCATTAGTGTAAGGGTGTGCAGACAATGGAGGAAGATGGAGTTGCAGTAAAATATTGAAAACGTTCATATCGCAGTTTTAGAATCATCACAGCTAACACAACTAATGCATCTGCAGTTGCCTCGAGCAGTGAGCACTCAGGCTCTGAGCGGCGCCGGCTTCTTAAAGATGATCAATAAAGCGACAGACGCTGTCAGCAAGATGACCATCAAGATGAACGAGTCAGACGTGGTAAGTTCAGCTGTAAACACGCGCTCATGTTCTTCACTGCGTTTTTCAGTCTTTATACTAAAGCAGAGACTTTTGGTGGAACTTTTGGGCATAAACAAAGCTGCAGTTTCATGGTTAGATTTTTGACAGTTATGGGATTTATCTTTGGTAATGATGCTTGTAGTGCCGTAGAGCTTACAGCCCTTGCAGCTAGTGTTGGAGTCGTACTAATGGTGCGTTGTGCTGCAGTGGTTCGAGGAGAAGCTGCAGGAGGTGGAATCTGCAGACCAGCAATTCAGGAAGCTCCACGCGCTGGTCGAATCCCTGGTGGTTCACAGGAAAGGTCCGTTGTCTTTTTTCCCATCTGTAAAGTGACTCATCAGTTATCATTCGGATGTGTTTGTACAGTTTTTGGCCACTTGGGGGCAACAGAGTGAAATGTGTTCAGATGTTAAACATTGTTAATTATAACACTTTTTAATTACTATTCCTCCTCTAATAAAAGCTTTTATAAAGATTTGAATGATGCCACCTAACATAAAATGTGTGAATGCACCTTTTAGCCCATAATTGCTGCTTTCATTTCTTGTATATGTTCTCGTATTCAAGTTTGTGTGAAGAACACTTGTCTTTGCATTGAAATCTAGAGCTGTCACTGAACACGGCGAGCTTCGCCAAAAGTGCGGCCATGCTGGGCAGCGCAGAGGACAACACCGCCCTGTCCCGCGCCCTCTCCCAGCTGGCCGAGGTGGAGGACAAGATGGAGCAGCTACACCAGGAACAAGCTGCAAGCGACACCTTCACCTTTGCTGAAATGATTGCAGATTACATCCGTCTGCTGGGTGCTGTGAGGGTACGGAGAGAATTTGTTTAGCTAGTTTCTGTAGATCACAGCCGTTTAAGTTTTGTTTTGCTTTTTTAAGTGGGTTTTTCCCCCATAGGAAGTGAAATGTCCAATATTGTTCAATATTAAAAAGCACGTACATGAAGGTAAAAAGATGTGAGTTTTGTGACCTGCAGGGGTCCTTTGATCACCGGATGAAGGCGTGGCAGCGCTGGCAGGATGCTCAGTCCATGCTGCAGAAGAAGAGGGAGACTGAGGCCAAACTCCTGTGGGCCAACAAGCCCGATAAGCTGCAGCTGGCCAAGGAGGAGATCGCTGAGGTACGACATGGGCCAAAAACAACAAAGTAAAAATAGCTCGGATGTGGCTGAAACCCTCGTTTGATGGGGCCTCTTCAAGTTTAGGAACAACGTTGTAGTAACTTTAATTTTTCTGATCCTTGGTTCATTCTTAGCTTGACGTTAATCACTCCATAGCTTTTGCTGCACGATCTCTGTATGTGAAGCACTGTATTTGATTTAAGACTCCTCTGTGATTTTTATCTTTGGAAACAGTGGGAGGCCAAAGTGACGCAGTACGAGCGAGACTTTGAAAGAGTGTCTGCAACTGTTCGCAAGGAAGTCATTCGCTTTGAGGTACCAGTGTTCATTCTTATTGGTATCCGCATCAGTAACTGCTCAGACAGCTGAACGGGCTGAGAGTGATAAATCCTTCTGAAAAATCTCTCCTAACAGAGAGAAAAGACCAAGAATTGCAAAAGACAGGTTATCACGTATTTGGAGTGTCTGCTTCAATCTCAGCAACAGGTGAGTGAGTCAGCATTTTCATATTCATAAACCTGTAAGTACTGCACTGGATTGAGGTCAGTTTTTAACTGTTGAGCATCACAGATAATCTACAGAAGTTGACAATTTCAAAAGTAAATCATACACAAGGTAATAAGTAAGGTAAGACGACAGGAACAAGGCTTTACATACTTTTTTATATAAAAATTAAATAAAGCAGATAAAGAATATTCAAGTTTCTGTGTGGACCAAAACTCCCAAATTCAAAATAAGTAAACGACTCGGTAAATCTGCAAACATTTTTATTTTGTATTTAACTTTTGCACTTTTCACTCTGGTTCCCTAAATGGTATTTTCTTTACTATTCTTTATGCATGTGCTTCATGCTTTTTCATTATTGCAGTGAGGCTCTGGTTACTATGTAAAGTAGTTTGTTAGAAAACTGAGGCTAATCCAGCTTAGACTAATAGACAAAGTCATGAAAACTTTTATCAAATAAAAGTCTGAGCAAAATATTCACAAATAACCAAATATTTACATTCACTTCAATGGTTAATGAATATTAGAAATTAATTTAACATGAATGTTAATGTAACACATCATTATCAAAATCATTTTTTAAAAGATATTCGTGATTTGTGATTCACTGAAATACATATTATGTAAATGTATTTGTGTGCTTACTTTGGATTTTTGGAGTTTTGATTATTTATATGAAAGAGCCCAAAGTAGCAACTTTAAATTGTTTCCAGTCATTTACTGGACCCAGCTGACTGCAGGTTTCCCAACCTTATAAACAGTACCTTTGCACAATGACTGAAACTAGAGGGGGCTGGTTTCAATCATTATGCAAATGTACTGTTTATAAGGTTGGGAAACCTGCAGTCAGCTGAGACTGAAGAAGTCACTTGGATGAGTGATGAAACATTTCTCCCACTGAAAACGCTGCGTCCAGATGAACAGAATCAACCTTTTGGGATTTCCATCCTGGATGATTGAGCATGCATCAAGTCATTTAGTAGACAGCTTTTTAGATATAATAGGCTACATTTTTTTTTGT